>NC_092875.1:475876881-476245631 GCF_028372415.1 Notamacropus eugenii | reverse complement strand
CTCCTGTGCTAGCCAATAAACACAAAAATAACCTCTTATCTGTGAGGAGTGGTGAGGAAGGAAGTTTTGGCCCAGGTAGGTGAGGAGAACTGTTCCTTTTTCCAGAATCATTGTAGAGATTTGATTTAGGCATGATTACTGATTAGATTTAAATCTAAAAAGTCACATAATCCAAGCTCTTCATTTCACAGGTGAGGAGAATGAGACTCAAGAAACTTGTGACTTTCTTAGGGTCACACAACTGGTAAAAAAGAATCTCAGACCCGGGACTCTAATACAGGTTTCCAGACTCCTGGTCCAACCTTCTTTCTACCATCCCACAGAGACCTCCAAACTATTCAGTGTAAGGAACTCTAGACTGAGAGTCTGGAGACCTGGGTTACAGTCCCACAACTAGCTCGTGGTCTTGGGTAAGTCTCTTCTCCCTGGGTCTTACCTTTCTCATTTGTAAAATTTCTGGTCCTGAAATTGGGGGTTTGGGTAATAAGGTGTTGTTTTGTCTTATTTTGTTGACTCTGATGTAAGTGGTTCATCTTGACTCTATCACCAACCTTGAGCATTTGTTCCTCCTACCAAATCTGGAAGAATGACACAGGGAGATGTACTTCAGCATGATCCTAACTCCCTCATCATTTTAAGCCATTCTTTTAGATTTAAGCTAAGTTCCAGGAGTGGGAGGTTATGGAGAGAATCTAGCTTCTCTGTGTATTCTATGGTGCCTCCCTCTCTCCAGACTCCAAACTCATTGAACTAATGGTACACTGCACTGAATCATTCTAGTTTAGAAATAGCTCAGAGCTTGTGAATTACCATAGTCAATGGCTAGGCTAGGCTAATGGTGATAGGTCATGTGGTAGGTCATGCCATGCTGAGGAATTCATCCAGTCTAGGTACACACAGACTTCATAACAAAACCAACAAATCACAATTTATAGGCATAGCCAGCTCTCAACTACTCAGGCTAATGGGGTACAAGAAGAACCTGCTGTACCTCATCCCTATGTACTTCTGTGGGATGGTGATAGTAAGGTAGGAGAAAGGAGATGGTTTTCAATATATGTGTCCAAGTTAATATTGTCTTTTAAAATGTGGGTAAAGTAGATAGGTCAAATGCCACATAGTCGTATTCAAAAAAACCTGACATGACAGATTGTCATAGCCATATAAATTTGATGACTAGAACCTGATGATTACCTGAAGGAATGTTCCTTTTGAATGAAAAAGGGCTCTGTGTCAAAAATGGAAATTGGTGGTAAGAATAGTTAATAATACCCCCTGATCAGAGAGAGATAGAATGAGACCTTGTTGTAAAAGCATCTTTGCAGTTCATGGTTATGATACTGTCACAAGGTCCTTCTGGATCCTTCTAATAATTGTGATAAAAGAAGAAGAAATATATATATATATATATGTACATATATACATATCTATAATTGTATGTGGGGTTGTCATGAGACAGTGAATTTTAAATGGAAACAATAAAAAGAAAAATACAAGAGAAAGAATGAAGACACATGGATCAAAAGGAAGGGGGTTGAAGGAAGTCAGAAAAGGGAATTCAGCGATGAATTCTGGAAGCACATTAAAAAGACAGAGATAGGCTAGAGTAGAGGGAATGAACATTCACCACCTAAACAATAGTCAAAAATCTCTCTGTGCCATTAAAAACAAAAGCAGAGGAGCTGGAAATTCTTGATTTGCTCTGATGATCATTCCAAACTTTAGGAGGAAGGGGAAGTGGTGAAGTAGATTATTATCCTGAAACTCATTCTGTCCAGGAAGTAAAAATAGGTTACTTAAGTAGAAAGGATAGAAACTATAGCATGAAATGATCATTCCATCTTAGAGGTTTTAATAGAGAAGGAAAGGAATTTTTTTTGCCTAGTCTAACCTGTATTTTAGCCTTAGGCTGTTAGGAAGAACCAAGATTTTGAGGCATTTTATGGATAGGGAAGACACTATACCTTCCAATTCTGTAACTGCAGTCATCTGGGATGATCCTTTGAACACAATTCCCATGATGCAAACTTATATATTTCTGATAAGAAAGAGAAAGAGTCATCACTGTCTGAAGGGATTGATATGGCTGACTACATAGGGGACTAATTCAATGACCAACTTTGATTTTCAAAAGACATGAACGTCTAATCTTTATATAAGATAGATGCAATCAAAGATATCTGAGAATGGATGCAAAAGAATGACAAGGTCCTGTTAAGAACCTGAGACCCAAACTCAGCAACATTGTGAGATGGTCAACGATGAAGGGCTCAGCTCTTCTCAACCACATGATGATCCAGGACAAGTATAAAGGACGCATGCAGGAAAATGCCATCTATATTCAGATAAAAAACTGACTGACTCTGAATACAGGGCAACGCATATTTTTTCATTTTATTCTTTCTTGTGCTTTTTCCCCTTTTGATCTATTTTTTCTTCCACAGCTATGACTAATATGGAAATATGTTTTACATGATAGCACATATATAAACTATATCAAACTGCCTACCATTTTCAGAAGAGGGGAAAGGAGAAAGCGACAGAGGGAGAAAAATTTGGAACTAACAATCTTATAAAAGTGAATGCTAAAAATTTTCTTGATACATTATTGGGAAAAAATAAAATAATATTAAAAGTAAAAAAGAGTAAACAGTCAAACAGAAAAAAAGAAAGAACAATACTAGGAATGCTAAAGCCTAATACAAGTTAAGGCATGAAATGAATGCTAAGGGCAGCAACAAAAAAGGCTCTTTTAAAAAAAAGTATGTCAGAAATAAGAGGAAGATTAAAGAAGAGATGGCATTGTTGCGTGGAGTAGATGAGATAATAATGAGTGAGAGAAAGAAGGCAAAACTCTCCAACTTCTATTGTGCTTATTTTTTCTCTACTAAGAAGAATGATCTTCAGAATGGGAAAAGTGGCACAAAAATATGTGAAATCATTTGTTGAAACAGTATTGAAACTCAAAGTGAACAAGGACATGAAAAAAGAGCTAACTACTCTTTAGAAGTTGTTTAAGTTTCTGGACCCTGAAAAATTACATTCCAAGATAGAGAAGAAAACTTGTGACTACAAGAAGTCATGCTTTCTGATTCTTGAAAATCCTGGACAATAGAAAGTGTTCTACAAAACTAAAAACAGGAGATTCCTGCCCAGTTTTCAAGAAAGTGGGAAGGTAAGTTCTTCCAACTCGAAAATGGTGAAATTGACTTTGAGACCTAGAAAAATTATAGAACACATTTTCAGCAGATGTTCTCAGGAATTACTTTCCTACCCCTCCACACCCCATTGATATTGGAAGTTGTATTTCCAAAAGACAGGTGCTACATTTCCCCTCAGTATTCTAGGAGTAGCTCTGAGAGGTGGTGGTAGAGGTTTGTCAATCTAATACTATAGCAAGAAGCTGTCACTCATGTGTTCCCTTTATCAATATCTGGTGATATTGATAAGTCAGACAGGTTTATTTAGCTTTTAGGAAGGATTATTTACCAAAATGGTGTAATAAGAATAACTGGTAGAAAATATACTTCTAAAGGTTGATAACACAATCTCCTACCATTACTTATAAAGTCTAGGGGAAAATTTATTCAAGCTAAGAGAATAGAGAGATAGATAGATGATAGATAGATAGATAGATAGATAGATAGATAGATAGATAGATAGATAGATAGATAGATTAGATAGATAGATGGATGGATGGATGGATAGATGGATAGGTAGGTAGGTAGGTAGATAGAGAAATAGAGAGATAGATGGATGGATGGATATGAAAGGATGGAATGGAATAAAGATGGTGGAAAAGGGGAAACATTTCTGGATAGTTCTCCTAATATACTGCCTCCATAACAGCGTAGAAAATATACCAGGCCAATCTGAACAGAAAAACCAAGAAAAAGTCTCAAGGAGTCATTTTTTCTAGCATAGGGAAGTTTAGAAAGAGACAAAGATGTGTGGACAGTGGGGTGGAAGCTGGTCAACAGCACAACATGGTAAGAAGAGTTGGAGCATTCCAACACCCAGAGATGGAAAAGGATCTCAGATACAGAACCAAAACAAGAATCACCAAGGTAGAAAGACCCCAGTAGGCCCAAACTAGAACTGGTAGCAGGAATGGGTGAAATCTGGCAGCTCTGTTTTCTATCATCTGGTTCTAGGTCACAGATCCAAGGTGGGAAGGAGCACTCATAATAAAATGGGGGCATTAGAAGAGAACTGTACCCAATATAAGTTCCAGAAACTTACCTTTGTGACTCTAATACCAGGAACAGAGGAGAGACTCAGTTCTAAGTTTTAGCCCAGCATATAATCCTACAGTGGAAAAAATCAGGAACAAATACTAGAAAATATCAAATATCAGGGATGTCCAGGAGCCAAGATGGCAGAGTGATCAATAATTGCTATCTCTCTCCCTTTGAAGAGCCCAGAGAATATCTCCCCAGGAAATTCCTGGAACAATGGAAGCAGCAGAAGGGGTAAATTGTCTCAGCCTGTGAGGCTAGGAAAATTACTAATGAAGGTCCCACTTGCTGTGGCTAAAGGGGACCAGTGCAAGCCTGGAGCTTTCCATACAGCCCCCCTTCAGCAAACCTGAAGGAGATCCTGAGCCACAGGGGCATGAAGCCCACAACCACCAACACCAAGGTCCCAAGCATTCCTCAGGACCCCAGGGGAATCAGAAAGACATTAGTGCAGACAGGATCACCAATTGATGAGCTTGCCTATGCTCTAGCTCAGCAGAGGAGATCTCCTGTGGCCATATCATCCTTCCCCCACACTTAACACAGCTAGCTCCAGGGTAACTTCAGAGAAACTCAAAAAGACTTCACCTGTCCTCTGCTTTCCAACACCAGCCAGCTCAGCACCAGGTAAGCTGCAGCATTTTAGCTTCTAGCTGAAAGAACCAGAGGCCACAACACACAAAGCCTCAAGTTTTAGGCACAAGAACTGTGAGGAAACCAGGAAAAGGATGATCATCATGAGTAAGAAGCAAAGCAGAAAAGAAAACTGGTCAGGGATTTTAATAATATGGAAAAAAGAAATCAAAGAAGAATTTAAAAGGAAAATTGGACAAATGGAAAAGGAGATGCAAAAGTCAACTGAAGGAAATTATTTGATAAAAATTAGAATTGGGCAAGTGGAAGCTAATAAATCTATGAGACATCAAGAATCAGTCAGAAAGAATCTAAAGAATGAAAAGATTGAAGAAAATGTAAAATATCTAATTGGAAAAACAACTGACCTGGAAAATAGATCAAGGAGAGAAAATCTAAGGATTATTCGTCTACCAGAAAACCATGATGAAAAAAAGAGTCTGGACAATATCTTCCAAGAAACTGTCAAGGAAAATTGCCCAGAAGTCCTAGATCCAGAGGGCAAAATAGTCATCAAAAGAATCTGCTGTTCACCTCCTGAAAGGGATCCCAAACTAAAACCACCAAGAAATATCATTGCCAAATTCCAAAACTATCAAATGAAGGAGAAAATACTATAGGCAGCCAGACAGAAACAACTCAAATATCAAGGAGCTACAGTCAGGATCACAAAGGATCTTGCAACTTCTACATTAAAATATAGGAAAGATTGGAATATGGTATTCCGTAAGGTAAAGGAGCTGGGACTACAACCAATGATCAATTACCCTGTAAAATTGAGCATAATATTTCAGGCAAGGAGATGGACATTCAGTGAAATAAGGGATTTTCAGACCTTCCTGATGAAAAGGCCACAATTCAATAGAAAATTTGATCTTCAAAAACAGATGTCAAGAGAGGCAAAAAAGGGTAAACAGGGGAAAAAAGAATTTGTTATTCAATACAAGCAAACTGTTTATATCTCTATAAGGGAAGATAATACTTGCTAATCTTGCGAATTGTATATTTATTACGATATATAAAAGGGATATACATAGATAGAGGGAGCAGTATAAAGTAAATGATGTCATGATAAAAATGTGATTTAAGGATGCAAAGGGATTGTAATGGGAGATGTGAAAAGGAGGAGGCAGAGAAAGGTAAATTATAACACAGGAAGAGGCACAAAAATATATTACAGTAGAGGGAAAGAGGAGAGAGAGATGAGCATTGTTTGAGAGTTACTCTCATCTGATGGGTTCAGGGAGGGAACAACAAACTCAGTTAAATATAGAAATATAACTAGCTCTATAGGCAGTAGGAGGGGAAGGGGGAAAGAAAAGGAAGGGGAGCCTAAAAGAGAGGGAAGAAGTAGAAAGGAAAAAGAGGATTAAAAGGGAGGGGGCTGAAAGAAGGGAGGAAAGACTGAGCGAGGCTGTGGTCAAAAATTCAAACTCTATTGTGGAGGGGAAGGGAGAATTAAAAACATAAATGGGTGGGGGGGGAAGGAGATGGAGGGAAAGACATAGATAGTATTCATAGCTGTGAATATGAATGGGATGAACTCCTCTATAAAATGGAGACAGATAGCAGAATGGATTAAAAATCATAATCCAACAATATGTTGTTTACAAGAACCACATTTGAAATGGGGCCATACACAGAGGGTAAAGGTAAAAGGTTGGAGCAAAATATATTGTGCTTCAGCTGATGTAAAAAAAAGTAGGGGTAGCAATTCTAATCTCAGACAAAGCAAAAACAGATATAGATCTAATCAAAAGAGATAGATAGATCATGCTAAAAGGCACCATAGACAATGACGCAATTTCATTACTAAACATATATGCTCAAGTGGTATAGCATCCAAATTCTTAAAGTAGAAGTTAAGGGAGTTAGAGGAAGAAATAAACAGCAAAACTATACTAGTGGAGGGCCTCAACCTCCCCTTCTCTGAACTTGATAAATCTAACTTCAAAACAAACAAGAAAGAAAAGAAGGAAGTGAATAAAACCTTGTATAAAGTAGAAATGATAGATCTCTGGAAAAAAATGAATGGGGATAGAAAGGAATATACCTTTTCCTCCATGGTAAATGGCACGTATACAAAAATTGGCCATGTACTAGGGCATAAAAACCTCCCAGTCCAGTGCAGAAAAGCAGAGATAGTCAATGCATCTTTTTCAGATCATAATGCAATAAAACTTGTATATAATCAAAAGCCATGGAAATGTAAACCAAAAATTAACTGAAAAGTAAAAAATCTAATCCTAAAGAATGAGTGGGTTAAACAACAAATTATAGAAAAAATCAACAACTTCATTCAAGAGAATGACAATAATGAGACAACCTACCGAATCTTATGGGATACTGCAAAAGCAGTTCTTAGGGCAAGTATTATATCTTTGAATGCCTACATGAATAAAATAGAGAAAGAGGAGATCAGTGAATTGGATATACACCTGAAAAAGCTAGAAAAGAACAAATTGAAAATCCCCAAGTAAATGCCAAATTAGAAATACAGAAAACCAAAGGAGAGATTAATAAAATTGAAATTAAGAAAACCATTAAACTAATAAATAAAACTAAGAGCTGATTTTATGAAAAAACCAGTAAAATTGATAAACCTTTGGTCAATTTGATTAAAAGAAAGAAGTAAACCAAATTATCAATATCAAAAATTAAAAGGGTGAACTAACCTCCGAAGAGGAGGAAATTAAAACAATAATTAGAAATTACTTTGCTCAACTGTATGTCCATAAATTCAACAGCCTAAATGAAATGGATGATTATTTTAAAAAATATAAATTGCCGAGATTAACAGAAGAGAAAGTTGAATACTTAAATAACCCCATCACAGAAAAAGAAATTGAACAAGCCATCAATGAACTCCCTAGGAAAAAATCTCCAGGGCCAGATGAATTTACAAGTAAATTCTATCAAACATTTAAAGAACAGTTAATTACAATACTATATAGACTATTTGGGAAAATTAGGGAAGAGGGAGTCCTACCAAATTCTTTTTATGATACAAATGTGGTTCTATTACCTAAACCAGGAAGAGCCAAAACAGGGAAAGAAAATTATAGACCAATTTCTCTAATGAATATAGATGCAAAAATTAAAATAAGATCAGCAAAAAGAATACAGCAACTTATCACCAGAATAATACATTTTGATCAGATAGGATTTATACCAGGAATGCAGGGCTGTTTCAATATTAGGAAAACTATTAGCATTATTGATCATGCCAACGGCAAAACTAACAGAAACCACATGATTATCTCAATAGATGCAGAAAAAACTTTTGACAAAATACAACATCTATTAGTATTGAAAACACTGGAGAGCATTGCAATAAATGGGACTTTCCATAAAATAATAAGCAGTATCTATCTAAAACCATCAGCAAGCATTATATGCAATGGGGATAAGCTAGATGCATTTCCAATAAGATCAGGAGTAAATCAAGGATGTCCATTAGCACCACTGTTTTTCAGTATGGTATTAGAAATGCTAGCTGTAACAATAAGAGAAGAAAAAGAAATTGAAGGAATTAGAATAGGCCAAGAAGAAACTAAGCTATCACTCTTTGCAGATGATATGATAATATACTTAGAGAATCCCAGAGAATCAAGTAAAAAACTACTTGAAATAATAAACAACTTTGGCAAAGTTGCATGTGACAAAATAAACCTTCACAAATCATCTGCATTTCTATATTTTATAATGAGGCCCAACAGCAAGGGATAGAAAGAAAAATCCCATTTAAACCTATAGAAGACATTATAAAATATCTGGGAGTCTACCTGCCAAAAGAACCCAGGGACTATATGAACACAATTACAAAACACTTTTCACACAAATAAAGTCAGATCTAAGTAAATGGAAAAACATCAGTTGCTCATGAGTAGGCCAAGCAAATACCATAAAAATGACAATTCTACCTAAATTAATTTACTTTTTCAGTGCCATACCAATCAAACTACCAGATAATTATTTTCTAGAGTAGAAAAAATAATATCAAAATTCATCAGGAAGAATAAAAGTTTCAGAATATCAAGGGAACTAATGAAAAGAAATGCTAGGGAAGATGGCCTAGGGCTACCAGATCTCAAATTGTATCATAAAGCAGCAATCATCAAAACCACTTGGTACTGGCTAAGAAACAGAGGGATAAACCAGTGGTATAGGTTAGGTACTCAAGACACAGTGGTCAATGAATATAGCAATCCACTTTTTGATAAACCGAAGGACCCCAGCTTCTGGGATAAGGACTCACTGTCTGATAAAAATTGCTGGGAAAATTGGATAATAGTGTGGTAGAAACTGGGCATAGACCAATGCCTGACACTGTACACAAGAATAAAGTCCAGTGGATACGTGATCTAGCTATGAAGATTGATACTATAAACAAGTTAGGGGAGCAAGGAATAATGAATTTGTCAGATTTATGGATAATGGAGAAATTTTTGACTAAACAAGAGATAGAGAACATTATGAAGTACAAAATGGATCATTTCAATTACATTAAATGGAAAAATTTTTGCACAAACAAACCCAATGCAACCAAGATTATTAGGGAAGCAGAAAACTGGGAAAGAATTTTTGCAACTAGTGTCTGTAATAAAAGTTTCATTTCTAAAATATATAGAGAACTGAGTCAAATTTATAAGAATACAAGTTAATTTCCCTTTTGATAAATGGTCAAAGCATATGAACAGGGAGTTTTCAGAGGAAGAAATTAAAGCTATCAATAGTCATATGAAAAAAATGTACTAAATCACTATTGATTAGAGAGATGCAAATGAAAACAACACTGAGGTACCACATCACACCTATCAGGTTGGCTAACATGGCAAAATAGGAAGAAAATAAATGTTGGAGAAGATGTGGGATAGTTGGAACACTAAGTCATTGTTGGTGGAGCTGTGAGTTGATTCAACCATTCTGGAGAGCAATTTGGAACTATGCCCAAAGGGTTACAAAAATAGGCATACCCTTTGACCCAGCAATATTGATTCTGGGACTCTATCCCAAAGAGATCATGGAAATGGGAAAGGATTCTACATGTATAAAAACAGTTATAGCAGCTCTCTTTGTGTTGGCCAAAAACTCGAAATTAAGGAGATGCCCATCAATTGGGGAATGACTGAACAAATTGTGATATATAAATGTAATGGAATACTATTTTGGTATAAGAAATGATGAACAGGAAGACTTCAGAAAGGCCTGGAAAAACTTACATGACCTGATGCTGAGCGAAAGGAGCAGAACCAGAAGAACTTTGTACACAGCAACAACCACAGTGTGGGAGGAATTTTTCTGGTAGATTTAGTACTTCATTCCAACACAAGGACTTAATAAATTTCCAATAGACTCTTGAGGCAAAACTTCTTCCACATCCAGAGAAAAAACTATGGAATTGGATCACAGATAGAAGCAAACCATTTTCTTTTGTATTATGTTTTGTTTTGTTTTGTTTTATGTTTTCTCCCATTCATTTTAATTCTTCTATGCAACATGAGTAAGGTGAAATTGTATTTAATAGGAATGTACATGTAGAACATATATAAAATTGTACACTATCTCAGGGAGGGAATGGGAAAGCAGAGGGGAACAAGGAGGAAAGAGGGAAAAAAAATCTAAGGTATATGGAAGTGATTGTAGAACATTGAAAACAAATAAAATAATTTAATAAAAAAGAAAACTATAATGGTGATAGACCTTATTAATAAAGGAAACATAAACATTTCATTTGTTTCAATAGATGTAAAAAAAAACTTTTGTCAAAATACAACACTTTTTTTCTCATTCAAAAACACTAGAAAGCATAGCAATAAATGGACATTTCCTTACATTGGTAAGTGATATCTATCTAAAACCAAGTTAAACATTGTCTGTAATGGAGATAAGCTAGGAGCCTTTCTAGTGAGATCAGAAGTGAAACAAAGATGTCTACTTTATCATTATTACTTACTGTCTACTAGAATTGCTTGTAATGACAGTAAAAAAAAAAAAAAGATATGGAAGGGATAAGCAAAGCCAATGAAAACGGAGGAAAAGCCATCACTTCTTGCAGATGATATGATATTTTACTTAGAGAATCCTCGAATCCACTAAAAACAAAACAATCACAATAATCAACTACTTGGGCAAAATTGCAGAATATAAAATAAATTCATACAAATCATCAGAATTTCCTGATATTACCAACAAAAACCAGAAGCAAGAATAGCAAGAGAAATCCCATTTAAAATAACTATAGATAATATAAAATACTAGAGACTCTTCTTACTAAGATACACAAAGGAACTGTATGAACACAATTACAAAACACTCTTCCCACGTAAAGACAGATCTAAATAATTGGAGAACTATGGTTCAACTGAGCCAATAAAATAAAATTAACAATACTATTTAAATTAATTTGTTTGTTCTGTGACATGCCAATCAGATTACCAAAGACTTACTTTGTAGAGTTAGAAAGAAATCATAACAAAATTCATCTGGATGAATAGAAGGTCAAGAATATCAAGGTAATTGATGGGGGAAAAAAGGGGGGGAATGAAAGGGGACTAATACCAAGCCTAGAGGCCTGTATTGGGCTACCCGAGTCTTTCTTACCTCACCTCCCGAGGTCTTCGGCTGGCCACGCCGGATGCACGTATGAGAGAAAGGACGTTCCAGAGTCAAACAGGGGTTGAGCTTTATTACAAGGTTTCGGTTACAAGTGCAGGGGAGTCTTCTTTCTTAGGAGGAAGAGGGGGAGATTTCCTAAGGAGGCTAAGCTTAAGGGATTGGAAGTAGAAGTACAAGCGGGGAGAGAGGGGGAGGGGAGAGAGAAAAGAAAAGAAGCGGAGCCCTACTTTTCTCTTTGGCTCCACACGTGCTAAGAGAGCTTTTAGGCTTCCTCAATCTTACTTAATCTTCAGCCACACAGTTTGCATCTCAATACCGTGCTGTTAGGTAACTAGGTGTGCTCCAATCCGGGACGACCTCGAGGGCAGGGAGACTCCACCCATCAGGTATCTCCGGGGGAGAGGCGGAAATACCCGAGCTAGCCAAGCTAGCTCGGTCTGACCTTCTCAAACCCCCGCTGTTCATGGAGGGCCTCGTAAGACTCTAAGATTTAGAAGTCCCACTTTTACCGGCCCGAGACCGTCCACACGGAATTGAGCTTCCAGTCCCAACAGCCTAACAGTACCAGATCTTGAACTATACCAAAGCACTATGATCATCAAAACAATTTGATCCTGGATAAGAAACAAAGTGTTGATCAATGGAACAAATTAGGTTGACAATATACATAAGGAAATGAGCACAGTAATCTAATGTTTGATAAATGCAAAGATTTCAGGTCATGGGCCAAGAACTCAATATTTCACCAAAAAAAAAAAAAAAAACCAGTTCTGGGAAAACTGGAAAGTAGTCTGGCAGAAACTACTCATAGATCAGCATGTCAGACTACATGCCAAGATAAGTGTAACATAAGTCTATGATTTAGACATAAAGGGTTGTATTTATGAAGCACAGAAAAATTACCTGTCAGATCTATGGAAATGGGAACAGTTCATGACCAAGCAAGGGATATACAGATTCAGAGAAGGCAAAAAGATAAAAAGTCAAGTGGGACTGCAGAGAATACTGAGACCAGTGCTGGAGTGCAGACTCTTTTTCCTTCTACCACTCAATTGATTTCTTCCAACAGGTTTTATTGTAACTGTTCTCCTTTATGTTGGCAGATGCTTAAATTTTTGGATTCAGAACCAGTTTCCTATTTTACAGAAGATCCATAGGGCTGGACCAAGTCTCCTCAACAACACACTTCTTGTGGACTGTCAATACATTTTACAGATGAGGAAACTGAGGCAAGGGGTCACACAGGTAGGAAGTATCTGAGGCTAAATTTGAACTCAGAATGATGAGTCTTCCTGACCTAACACGTGGTACTCCATCCACTGTACTTCCTAACTGCCATAGTAATGTACTCCATTCTGACCATACCATTGAAAAGGTTAAGTGCTCAAATACAATGACACTTGGATTTCAAGTTAGAAGAGCTGGATTCAAATCTTGGCTTCACTTTTTGAAATTAAATATTATTTTATTTTTGAACCTGATCAAATAAAAAGGAAAAGTAGCTATATATACTGAATTTCTTTCATTATTTTTGTAGTATGTAGTTTGGGCTAGGTGATCTCTAAAGTCTTTCCAGCTGTAAAGATAAGAACACATCTGTAGTCTTTCAGTTCTTTGTATCACATTTTTGGGAAAAGATTTTAAAATGAAACATGCCCCAAAAAGATTGACCTAAAAAATGACCAAGAAGCATCTGGTAGCACAGTGGATAGAATACTAGACCTGGATCCAGGGAAAACTGAATATAAATCTAGCCTCAGACACTTTCTAGCTGGTGTGACCCTGGACAAGTCACTTGAACTCCATCTGCCTTAGTTTCCTCAACTATCAAATGGAGATAATAGCACCTACTTTGCAGGGTCATTATGAAGATCAAACGAGGTAGCATTTATGGTAGAAAATGGTGCTTGGTATATAGTAGGAGCTATATAAATGCTTATTTCTTTCCCCTCCAAGATTATAAAAGACATGGAAATTATATCATGTGATGATTGTTTTAAGGATCAAGGAATATTTAACCTGGACTAGATAAGATATAGGAAAAATATCAATTTGTCTTCAAGTACTTGAAGTGTGAGAGAAAATGAACCTCTTCTGCTTGTAGAGGGGTTTATGGGGTGTTCAGGAAGGAATAACCTCTGGTGTGAGGACTTGCTGAGGCCTTTATAGGACTGCTCATCCACCAGTTACTCAGTTCTCACCTGTGGCTCTAAGAAGCTCCAGCATGCACAGCAATCACACCTCTGTAAAACTACCTGGGGAGTAGCCAGAACCAAGTTAAGGGTAACTGATGGGCCACAACTGAATTAGAGGGATGTCTACCTCAAGCATATGAAGACTTCCCCCAATGGAATGGGTGAATGAGAACACTTTGTTTCAATGTCCATGAAGGCAGCTAAAGTAGGTGCTGTGGAGCACTTAGAATCTTGGTCAGTTATAAAAGATGCCAAGGTCATTCACTGCATCCTGGGCCATCACTAGTTATCCTGACTTTTGTCTTGTCACTGGACTTTGATGATTCAAGAAGAGAGAATGAGGCTGATGACTTTGTACAACTCTGCCTCACTTAAATCCAATTCACACATGAGTCAAGACATCACCACCCAGTGATATCATTGGTCCCCTTTGAAACAAAGGACAAAATAATGTTGGCAGAACAGAAGTGGGACCAATGAGTGAAAGCTCCAAGTAGGCAGATTTGGGCTGAATGAAAGGAAAACATTTCCAGACTTTAGAGCTTCCCCAGAAGGAATGAGCCTCTTTGGAAGGTGGTGAACTTACACCCCTGAGAGTCTTTAAGCAAGAGCTGGGTCAGAGATGTTGTAGATGATGATTACTGTTCAGCAGTGAGCTAAATTATCTGACTTAGGAGATCTCTTCCAACTCTTATGTTCTGTGATTCTGTTTGTTAAATATGTTCTTAAGGAACATCTTATTTCCAGATTACTAAGACTTCTTTCTTTAACTCTTGCAACCTACTTTAATATTTTCCAGAAGAATTATTAAATAATTTGTGCTTGTAAGCCTAGCCAGACATATCCTTTCCAAATACTTTTTCTTTTCAGAACCATTCATTGTAAAATGTAATAAAATATGGATCCCTTTTTAGTCAGTCTTACTAAATTTATGGGGCAACTAGGTGACTCAGTGGATAGAGTGCTGGGCATGGAGTAAGGAAGGCTCATCTTACAGAGTTCAATCTGACCTTAGATACTTACTAGCTATATGACTCTGGGTAAGTCACCTAACGCTGTTTGCCTCAGTTTCCTCATCTGTAAAATGAGTTGGAGAAGAAAATGCAAACCATTCCAGGATCTCTGCCAAGAAAGCTCCAAATGTGGTCATGAAGAGTTGGAAACAACTGAAAAACAACTGAACAAGACTAAGTTTATGGAATGATGAAATGGTAGGAAATAAATGGATTGAAATAAAGATGTATGAAGACAGTTTCAAAACTCTTACAATGTAACTATAACAGTTTTCCTTTCCCTAGGGGAAGCCGTAAAACTACCAAATTGTTGGCATCAAATTGACTACACAGTTGTAGTTCTAGGCAAGTAGTACTGGTATAAATCATGGTTGCCAGAACTGCACCCCTTTTGCTGTACCCACTAGCAAATAGAGTGCTGGATTTGGAGTTAGGAGGAACTGAGTTTGAACCCATTCTTAGCCTCTTAAATAGATCTCTGACCATATATAAATCATCATGTACAAGAAGCTTCCTCTCTGAGACTGATTTTCCTCATCTGAAAAATGGAAGCAATGATAGGATTATAGATTAAAAGCAGAAAAGTACGTTAGAGGTTTTCTGTCCAAACCACTCCTCTTTCCAAATGAAGAAACTGACATCTATTACAGGTTAAGTGACTTTTGCAAGGTCACACAGGAAGTAAGTCTCAGAGACGAAACTTGAACTCAGATTTTCCAGTTCCAAAGTCAGTGGTTTTAAAAAAGTATTTACATCACATGGTTATTATAACGATCAAATGAACCGATGTATGCAAAGTGCTTATTAAATGGTTTATACAGTGCTTTAGGATTTTAATATTCACCTATCCCTTATTCTGTACACCAGACTCTAAGGAAGTTTGGTACCTCAAGACTTCCACATTCCTATATCTAGGTTCTAATACATGCCCTTTTATGATGCATTCAAAAAACATCCTACATTGAGTAATATATTAGATTCTCTGAACCTCTATTTGCTCATTACAAAATTGGTGATTTTGGAGTAAGATGTTCTCTAAAGTCGCTTCCAGTTTTAAATCTATATGACCTCTAAAGTCCCTACCAACATTAAAGTTTGAAGATTCTATGATTCCATCCTCCTTTCACCAATCCTGTGTCTTACCCCATTCCAAACTCTGACCATCGGGTAGAATCTAGGTTGCTATAAACCTGTGTGGAGAAATCTTCCTCAGTTTTGTCTGGAATTGAAGATAATTATCACCATTTACTTACCCTACTGTGACTCATAGCTCCTGAATATGCCTCCAAGAACGGTATCAAAGCTGTTACTTCCTCATTGCCTTGTTCTCTCTTGGTCACAGTAGTTGTAACATATGGATGCAGGTCATATCTACTCAAGGCTTCAGGATGGAGTTTTGGAGGGAGTGAGGGGAATCAAAAAAACTCCTCTTTAGTGGCCCCCCCTCTTTTCCTGGGATTCCTTCCTTTTCATTCTCCCTTCACCTCCTTTTACTTCCTTTTACCTACTTTTATCTCTCCACTTCTCTCTTCCCTTTTCCTTTCTTCTCCTTTCCCCTTTTCATTTTCTCCTCAAACCTTGCAGAAGGCCCTTCCTTGGTAATGAACAGAGGAAACTTTGGCATTTTTCATCCTTTACCTAGGGTTTCCATACTACAGATCTGTGTATCATTCGTTAGCAAAACCACTAAGGCAGTTGGGGCAACTAGGTGGTGCAGTGGATAGAGCACCAGTGCAGGAGTCAGGAGGACCTGAGTTCAAATGTCACCTCAGACACTTGACACTCACTAGCTACGTGACCTTGGGCAAGTCACTTAACCCCAATTGCCTCATCCTGGGCCATCTCCAGTCATTCTGATGAATATCTGCTCACTGGATTCAGATGACTCTGGAGGAGAAGTGAGGCTGGTGACCTGCACAGCCCTCCCTTACTCAAAGTCAAGTGCAAGTCATATCACTATTTCTCTGATCTTCTTTGGCATGGTCTTCTTTGGCAATGAATGACAAACACACACACACCAAGGCAGTTTTAAAAAGTCACATCATTTGTTTTTTAAATAGAGGAAACGACTAGAAAAAAAGTTTCTTGCAAAACTTTGAGTGTGGCAGAGATTTTTAGCTAAAGAAGGGATAGAGACAATCATGAATGATTTCTTCATAAAATAAAAAGATTTTCTTTTTTCCAATTAAAAAATTTTAATTTATTTCAACATTCTTTTCTTTTTAAATTTTGAGTTCTGAATTTTCTTCCTTCTTCCCTCCTCTCCCTCAACCACTTACAAGTTATCAGTTAATTATATCATGCAATTAATTGATATCATGCAAAACATATTAAGATATTAGTCATATCACTAAAAAGTAAAGAGAAAAAATCTTACTTCAATTTGCACTCAGAGTTCATCATGTCTCTCTCTGGAAGTGGATCATATTTTTTTCATCATAGGTCCTTTGGAATTTTCTTGGATCATTGTATTGCTCAGTTGCCAAGTCTTTGACAGTTGATCATTGTTACAACATCACTGTTACTGTGCACAAACATCTCCTGTTTCCTTCTCACTTCACTTTGCATCAGTTCAAATAGATCTTACCAGATTTTCTGTTGTTGTTTTCTGAAATCACTCCCTTTGCCATTTCTTACAGCACAATAGTATTCCTTACTAAGAGTTCCAGGGCTTAACCCTGGAACAGTCTGCACATCATTCCCCTGAAAGTGTGCATAATTGTGAGATGCAGCTGGCCCTGGAAAGTAAGATTGAAATGAGAAAGAACAAAAATTAGACAGGAAGGGTCCATTATGGGAAGACTTACATAAGAATTGATTCAGAGTAAATTACACAAAACAGAAAAATAATATAGAAAATATATGGTGATAAACCCATGCAAATCTTCTGCATGTCTATATATTACTCACAAAGTCCAACAGCAAGAGATAGAAAGAGAAATCCCATTTAAAGCTAGGGTACACACTATAAAATATTTGGGAGTCTACCTGCCAAAACAAATCCAAAGGCTATATGAACACAATTACAAAACACTTTTCACACAAATAAAATCAGATCTAGGTAAGTGGAAAAATATCTGTTGCTCATGGGTAGGCTGAGCCAATATAATAAAAATGACAATTCTACCTAAATTAATTTACTTATTCAGTTCCATACCAATCAAACTTTCAGATAATTATTGTATAGAGCTAGAAAAATTAATATCAAAATTTATCTGGAAGAACAAAAGGTCCAGAATATCAAGGGAACTAATGAAAAGAAATGCTAAGCAAGGTAGCCTAGCTCTACCAAATCTCAAATTGTTTTATAATGCAGCAATTATCAAAACTATTTGATACTGGCTAAGAAGTGGAAAGGTAGACCAGTGGAATAGGTTAGGTACTCAAGACACAGTAGTCAATGAATATAGCAATTTACTGTTTGATAAACCCAAGGACCCCAGCTTCTGGAATAAGAACTCACTGTTTGACAAAAATTGCTGCTAAAGCTGGATAACAGTGTGGCAGAAACTGGGCATACACCAATGCCTGACACCGTACACAAGAGTAAATTCCAAATGAATAAATGAATACATGATCTCGCTATGAACATTGATACTATAAACAAATTAGGGGAGCAAGGAAAAAGTGTATTTATCAGATTTATGAAGAAGGGAAGAATTTTTTCACTAAGCAAGAGACAGAAAACATTATGAAATGCAAAGTGGATAATTTTGATTCCATTAAATTGAAAAGTTCTTGCACAAACAAACCTAATGCAACCAAGATTAGGAGGGAAGCAGAAAACTGGGAAAGAATTTTTGTAACTAGTGTCTGTAATAAAGGCCTCATTTCTAAAATACAGAGAGAACTGAGTCAAATGTACAAGAATACAAGTCACTCCACAATTGATAAATGGTCAAAGGATATGAACAGGCAGTTTTCAGAGAAAGAAATTAAAGCTATCTATAATCATATGAAAAATGCTTTAAATCACTATTGATTAAAGAGATGAAAATCAAAACAACTCTGAAATACCACATCACACATATAAGATTGGTCAACATGACAAAAGAGGAAGATGATAAATGTTGGAGAAGATGTGGGAGAGTTGGAACACTAATTTATTGTTGGTGGAGCTGTGAGCTCATCCAACTATTCTGGAGAGCAATTTGGAACTATGCCCAAAGGGCTGCAAAAACGTGCATACTCTTTGTCCAGCAATACCTCTTCTAGGACTATATCCCCAAGAGATTATAGAAATGGGAAAGGGTTCCACATGTACAAAAATATTTATAGCAGCTCTCTTTGTGGTGGCCAAAAACTGGAAATCAAAGGGATGCCCATCAATTGGAGAATGGCTAAATAAATTATAGTATATGAATGTGATGGAATACTATTGTGCTATGAGAAATGAACAGGAAGAATTCAGAGAGGCCTGGAAAGACTTACATGAACTGATGCTGAGTGAAAGGAGCAGAACCAGGAGAACTTTGTACACAGCAGCAACCACAATGTGGGAGGAATTTTTCTGGTAGACTTAGTACTTCATTGCAATGCAAGGACTTAAACAATTCCCAATGGTCTCTTAAGGCAAAATGCCTTCCACATCCAGGGAAAGAACTATGGAATTCGATCACAGAAGGAAGCAGAGTATTTTCTTTCATATTATGTTTTAGTTTGTTTTATAATTTCTCCCATTCATTTTAATTCTATGCAACATGACTAAGGTAAAAGTGTTTTTAATAGGAATGTATGTAGAACCTATATAAAACTGTATAGTGTCTCAGGGAAGGAGTAGGGAGCTATGGGGGGAGGAGAGAGGGAGGGAAAAATCAAAGATATATGGAAGTGATTTTAGAACACTGAAAATAAATAAAACAAAACAAATATATATATATATATATATATATATATATATATATATATATATATATATATAAATGAGAAAAGTAACTTCAAAAAAAGAAAATATATGGTGGGGTGTGGGGTATGGAAATGAAATAAGAAAATGATGAAACTGAATGCCATATAATGAATTATCCTGACAATCTTGGACCCAGAGAGGAGTGGAAAAATAATCCCTTCCCTTATCTCTTTGCCAAGTTGAAGGGGAAAAGGGTATAAAATATAGAATTTAATGTCAGACAGTTGGTGGGATGGTTAGTTTTACTTCTTTTCTATTCTACTCTCTTTACTATTTTTTTCTGTCTTTTTTTGTAATTGTCATTAAAAGGGATGACTTGGTGAGAGAGGAGAGTATAATTTGAAGTGAAAGTGAGGTAAAGCAAAGGCTAATAATTTTTTAAGAATTGATTTTAAAACCAGAAAGGATGAAAAAAATAAAGAGAAAGAAGGAACAAAGAGAAAAGGGGAAAGGGAAAATCATCTTCTGAAAAGAAGGGATTGAAATTACCTCCAGGTATGAATATAGGTCAAACAGAGGATCAAAAGGGCATCAAAAGAACAGAGCAATGAAGTTTGGGGAAATCATGTCCCCTGTGTGGCCAGTAAGTGCTGGGCCTTCTCATGTAATAATAATAGAATTTAAAAGCTAATTATCATATAAGGTTTCCACTACAGCATTATGACTTGGACCAATATTTATGATTAAACAACGAGGCCAGAAAGAACATTATGAAAGGACTCTTGTTTCACTCTAATTTTTCCCCCCATGGGTCACATGAAACTTTAAAATCATTATTCAGTGGGAAAATATGTAGACTAAAGTTAGGCTAGTTATATTTTGCTTCTAAAGAAATCTGTATGTGGTTTTTTTTTTTAGAGATTCTTACAGTGAATATGCATTGGAATTTTAATAGACATAAGAAAAGTTTATTGAATTTAACTGCATTGTAGAGAAAATTACAAAAACTTCCTGAACTCAAATGTTTAGAAGCAAATAGTGGTAAATATAATTCCCCCCATATCTTTAAGAGGCAAGAATAAAGTATTTATGAATCTAGGAATCTTTCACCTATATAATAATAGTACCACATGGATATAATGTCTTTAAGTTCACAAAACACTTTATTTCCAATAAGTGTGAGGCAATTTACAAAAGCATAAAAAATTGGCAAAAATGCACAAAATATGAAAAAAGCACATATCTTTTTATCAGAATTTTGGAACAAGAATTCATTCTATCTTAGTATGGATCGCAGAAATTAGATTCTGAGCAAACATTTTGGATAGGACAACTTATTTGGATAGGACAACACCTTTCTTTTCAATGTCTACTTAATAATTTTCTTCCCTTTCCACTGTAGTGATGAATCTCATTTAGATATGTTGATGGAAATATGGATTAAGAATATTAATTTCTTTTTATCTTACCCTACAGGAAATTTGAATGGGAAGGGGACAAGGGGGGGTGATAAAAAGAAAGGCAAGTTGGGGGAGGGAGTAGTCAGAAACAAAACACTTGAGGAGGGACAGGATGAAAGGAGAGAGAGACTCGAATAAATGGGTGAGGGGAATAGGAAGGAGGGAAGTACAGTTAGTAATAGTAACTGTGAAAAAATTTTGAAGCAAGTTTCTCTGATAAAGGCCTCATTTCTCAGACATATAGAGAACTGAGTCAAATTTATAAGAGTAAGAGTCATTGCCCAAATGATTAATGGTCAAAAGATATGAACAGTTTTCAGATGAAGTAATCAAAGTTATCTATAGCCATATGAAGAAATGCTCTAACTCACTATTGATTGGAGAAATGCAAATTAAAACAAATCTGAGGTACTACCTCATATCTTTTAGATTGGCTACTAGGACAGAAAAGGAAAATGAGAAATAGTGGAGGAGATGTGGGAAAAAAAGAGACAAATATACTGTTGGTAGAGTTGTGAACTGATTCAACAATTCTTTGGAGCAATTTGGAACTGTGCCCAAAGGGCTATAAAACCATGCTTACCCTTTAACCTAACAATACCATCACTAGGTCTGCACCCCCAAAGAGATTTTAAAAAAGTGAAAGGACCTATATATACAAAAATATTTATAGCAGCTCTTTTCTGGTGACAAAGAACTGGGAATTGAGGGGATTCCGATCATGGGGACTGACTGAACAAACTGAAGTATATGATTGTGATGAGATGCTATTGTGCATATAAGAAATGATGAGCAGGATGCTCTCAGAAAAACCTGGAAAGATTTACACGAGCTAATGCAATGGGAAATGCACTATGTACAAAGTAACAATAATATTGTAGGATGATCAGCTGCAATGACTTGACTCTTCTCAGCAATACAATAATCCAAGACAACTCTGAAGGACTTGTGATTGAAAACGCTGTCCATCCTCAGAGAAAGAACTGATGGTGTCTGAATGTAGATTGAAGCATACTTTTTTACTTTACTTTTCTTGAGATTTTTTTTCACAACATGACTAATATGGAAATGTTTTGCATGACTGCACATGAATAACCTATATTGAATTGCTTGCCTCCTCAATGACAGGGTGTGGGGAGGGAGGAAGGGAGAGAATTTGGAACCCAAAACTTTAAAAGTGAATGTTAAACATTGTTTTTGCATGTAACCAGGGAAAAGCAAAACACTAAATAAATTTAAAAGAAAAGGAATATTAATTTCCTGATGGATTAGCAGTTGGTTGATAGCCCACAGGTAATAGGAGAGGTATGACTGAGGAGAACCTGCCAATGGAAGAAGAGGAGGGGGGTAAGGTAAAGAAAATATTTGGAAAAGCAATGGCAGCAAGACCTTAGACCTAAAGTGCTCACCTTCCCCTGGCCTTTGTTCTTTCAAATACAATATGAAGGGGGTTGACTCCATGGCCTCTGAGATGATGATCCAACACTCCTTTGAATGCTGAATCAGTTAAGTCAAGAGAGGGTGACTATTGTTAAAAAAAAAAAAAAAGTACTACTAGCAATAAGTAGAATTCATCTATGTGTATTTAAGATTTATAGAGCACTTCATGGGCAGGTAGATGTGGGTAGTTGCCATAGTGGATAGAATGCTGGGCCTGGAGTTAGGAAGACTGAGTTCAAATGTGGCCTTGGAACTTCACAGTGCGTGTGACCCTGCAGAAGTCACTTAACCCTATTTGCCTCCATTTCCTAATTTGTAAAATGTACTGGAAAAGAAAATGGCAAACCACTTCAGTATCTGCCAAGAAACCCCAAAATGAGGTCATGAAGTGTTTGGACAAAAACAAAACAACTTAAATGTTATTTTAGAAACGTAGAGAATTTAGCTGAAGACCTGAAAAGGAGACAAACTCCTAGTGAACACTGACTTCAGCAGGGAGGGTCTAGGAAAAGGCATTCATGGGAGAAATTCTGAATCCAGAACATAGAGGAGCAGGGAACTAATTTTGAGTTCAAGCACCTTTGCAAAGGGCAGCTTCAGTCTGAAGCTAGAAGCTGCAACTGGTCCCAGGCAGAAAGGGCCAGGTTTTGTCAGTACTGGTGATGATTGAGAGCTCCCTGGCACTGGACTAAAACAAGCTGGAACTGAAACCAGACGTGTGCATTAGGCTGTGTCAAACAGATTCGATGACTAAGACGAATACCTGCAATTGACCTATTTGATTACATTCTGTAACCCGAAATTCACAACACTGTGGCAAAGCAGATTTTGCACTGCAGAACAAATGAATGAGCACACGATGTTCTCGTGAGTGACTATTAGGAATCAGAGAGGGGAATTTAAGACAAAGTTCCAGTCCCCAAATTAAATTGCAAGAGCTCCCTTATTTGTGAGGGTGTTAGAGGGAGAAGAAAGAGCAGTCAATATAGAGACTTTTGTTTATGGTGTCTCCATAGTCATTCTCTAATACTCCATGGGGCCTCAAAGACTGGCCCAATGCTGGTGGTGGTATCAAGTTCATAACCAGTGCATATCCAACATGGCTGTGCCTACACTAATGTCTCCCAATTAGCTGACTGAAGTGAACTCAGAACATCCATGACAGTTTTCATAAGTAGCTTGTTGTTATGTCTGTCCTTTCTCTAAGAAGACCATGACATCAAGATGATGACATGATTTGCACTTGACTTTGATTTGAGTGAGGGAGGGCTGTACAAGGTTACTAGTCTCACTTTTTCCTCCAGAGTCATCTGAGCCCAGTGGCCTGATATTCATCTGGAGGTGGCCCAGGAAGCAATGTGGGACCTTGGTCATTTTAGGCTAAGGTCTTATCAGATTCTCTCTTGAGTTAGATATGCTCATTCAATGAATAGGCCTTTTTAAGTAGTTACTCAAAGGATGACCCCTTTTAATAAAAGAAAAAAAAAAACAAGAAATCCATCTGGGAGGGGAAGACCCTCAAGATTCCTGGGTAAAAGAGAAACAATTACTGTTTAGTAAGTAGCTACAAATACAGTGGAAGGACTAGGACTGGGTGGGCAACCTGCAACCTCAAGGCCATATGTGGCCCTCTAGGTCCTCAAGTCCAGTTCTTTGACTGGGGGCCAGACTTGAGGACCTAGAGGGCCAAATGTGGCCTCGAGACCACAGGTTCCCCACTCCTAGACTGGGAAATATAGGAAAGCTATTCTGCTAATAAAAGTTGCTGAAATGAGTAACATCACCCCATCCAATTATAATCAGGTACTATGACAGTTACCAGCAGATAGTTCCTATCTATTACTGGTTTACCAATGAAATCTAATAAATATTTTATTAAGCACCTGTTATATGCAAGGTTCTATGCTAGCTGTTGAAGGCACAAATTAGGGGAAAGGTTCCTACATTCAGAGCTTACATTCCTCCTGCTCTAGGGATACATCACGGAAACAGATAAATACATGATAATTTGAGGAGAGAGTGTGAACACTTCTTCAGAGCCAGCCATCTCAGCTCCCTTGTCTGATTTGACCATGCAGAGAGACTTTGATCGTCACAACCAAAGGACATCTCCTTTGCAACTGAAGGAGATCTGTCCCTTCCTTGTATTCTAAAAACAATGAGGAGAAGGATGATGATGATCAACAATCACCCTTCTTCCATGTGATAACGCTCCAAATTCTTGGAGAAAGCTGTGTTACATTACCTAGATTTTCTCTTCTTCAGAAAAAATACCCCAAGTTTCTTTGTTGATTTCTGTTTGCAATAGTGTGCTGATAAATATTTAACCATGAGCTTTGTGGGAAAATAAACACATACCCACAACACACTTTTATGTTTAACCTGCATTATCAATACTTTCTCCATCACTTTACTAAGTTGAGGCAATCAATAAACCAAAAAACTCAAGGACCAATTTGTAGTGTTTGCTGATATCTGAGGTATAAAATGTTCATGCTGAAAATTTCACAACTAACATGGATTCAAAACCCTTCCCCATCCTAGTTTCCCTTCTTTGAAAACTCTACTTCCCAATGTCCTTCCTAAACTGTGGTATCCAAAACTGAAGGCAATACTCCTAGATGTCTACATGTGGTCTGGCCAGGGCAGAGAAAGAAGGATTTCCTTATTTCTGAAATCTCTGACTCTCCTCAGGCAGCTCAAGGGGGATTTAAGTTATTTGTTCACCACACGGAACTACACATTTCTGTTGAGCTTGAAGATCAGTGTGAGGGCAACCACAATGGCATACCCAGGATGACTGATAGCACAAGTTCTTGGATCTGCTTTAATAGGAAAGATAACTGTTTAAGGGGTCAACAATCCTTTTTTAATTACATTCAACATAAACAGAGAAAATATAAGCAGAGAAATGAAGACCAACAGACAGGGCTCTACTGCCTGAATCAAAGCTCTATTGCTATACACTTTACATACATCCTTGTTTGAGAAAGCCTTTACATCTGAGCAGTATTGTGGGGGAGGGGTCTGAACATACAACCCCTCAAAGTCTCAACCATTTAATCACAAAATCCTTCTCATAAGTAAAATCTCAAAGTAAAACACCAACCTTCACATATATGTAAAACAAAGATTCAGTTCCTGATTGTCTCAGAGTCAGTAGGCAAGGAACCTACAGGGCTCAGCACAGCTGTGAACTATCACGGATCAAAGGAGATTGAGCCTTCAGATGCTCACAATTTAGCCTGACCCTAGGAAACAACTCCAAAAAGAAAAAAACAAAACATCCCACTTTGCTTGCTGTTACAGCCACTAAAATCTCTAACTTTTTTCAAACATATTGTCATGCCTCCCCCTTTCAGAGACCTTTGAAGTTTATTACATTTATTTTCATTTATTCAAATAAAGTCCTTATTTATTTGAAGGAACCCAAATGTGGGATTTAACTCTTTCTTTTACTAAGTTTCATCTCAGTAGATTCAGCCAAATATACTCTATTATCAAGAATGTTTATGATCCTGATGCCATCATCCAGCATCTCAACCATGTCTCTCAGCTTTGCCATCTGCACATTTGATAAGGATCTTGTCTACTTCTTTTTAAAACCCTTCAAAATCTAGCTCCTTCTTCCCCTTCCTAGATGATTACAAATTATTTTCCCTCGCCCAATCTAGGCCCCAGCCAAACTGGCCTACACACTGTTCTCCATATACAACCTTACATCTCTCACCTCTGCACATTTGACCAGGCTCTCCTTCTTCATAGGCACCTTTTGGAATGGCTGCCTCCCTTCAAGGCTCAGTTCAAACATCACCTCCTCCAATTATCTCCCCATTTCCCCCATTATTCCCATCCTCCAACAAGAATGTTGTATTCATTTTGTATAAAACCTGTATTAACTTTCCTCTGAATATATTGCATCCTCCAGTAGAATGTAAGCTTTTGAAGGCAGTGACTGTCTTCTGTATTTATATCCCTGATGCCTGGCATAGTATCTGTCCTATAAAAGGCCCTTAGTGAATACTAGTTGATTGGTTGACAAATAAAGTTGATAAACAGCACAGGATCAAGCACAGACCTCTGAAGCAATTCACTGGAGACCTCCTTCTAAAATAATATAGAACCACGAATGATTTATCATCCATTCACTCATTTCATGATTTTATTAGTAACCTTATTTTCACTTTTGTGTTGGCAATCATGCACATTCTCTGTCCTGTCTCTATCTGTCTCTGTCTCTCTATCTTTGTCTGTCTCTGTCTGTCTCTATCTCTGTCTCTGTGCCTATCTGTCTCTATTTTTATGACCTACCACTTTAGTAACCTTGTCAAATAAGAAAATTAGATTCATCTGCCGTGACTGGCTGCCAGTGAAGCCCTACTTGCTCTCAGTGACCACTGTTTATTTATCTAGATGTCATTAACCAACATTTTAATAACATGTTCTAGAATTTTGCCAGAAATCAAAGACTAGCTTACTGGACTATAGCTTAGAGTTTCTATTCAATGCCAATGTTTTACCTAAACTTAAATAAATGTTTGTTGAACATTATTCCCCAGCCCTATTCCCTCCAACTTCATCCAAAACAGAGCAGATTGCAATGGCACTTACAATCTGTACTATATTATTCAGCAAGTAATTTTGCAGCGTCTTCTGTTTTCATTTCATCAATTCATTTCTTTTTCCTGTTTTTTTTTTGACAAGATTGTTTATTTCTTGAAGCCAGAGGTCTTATTTTACATTTCTTCTATTTTTCTTACATCACTAGAACAGTGCTTTGCACATGTGTCTTCTGTGAGCATTTGTTGAATGAATGATGAGCCACTGTCAATGACAGTTGAAAAGATGCAGAGAACAAGTTGTGAGAAGGCAAATTCCCTACTCTGTTTTTCAAAAGGGTCAAAGACATAACAAGAAAGGAATGCTTAAGCACAAAACCGGAAAGTGGGACTTGAGATTCTACAATATTCTAGAAAGGGTCATCACATCACATCAAGGAAATGTGAGGATTAAACACCATTTCTTGGAAAGGAACATTACAGATCAGGGATGTTGAAATTAAAAGAATGGATTGTAGAGGGAAAGAGAATAATCAGTACTGCACTGTTATCTGAGCTGGTAAAGGGAAATATAAAAAAGGGAAAATTGCAGTAAAAGAAAACTCAGAGAATGTGGAATTTCTGGATTGGAGTTAATAATTTATAGAAGTCTAGCATTAGATTAATGTATATATTCACACACACACACACACACACACACACACACACACACACACACACACACACACATATACCACAGACTATTTTGACTTAAAAGAGGATAGGGGAACCCAGTAAAAAAGAGGTTACTTAAGAAGTTAGTTTTCTTGCATATAATACATTGTTGATTTTCTCTTTTTAAATCTATTTTATTAAATTCATTTAAAAAGAGAAATTCAACAATGTATTATATGCAAGAAAAACAAGTAAAACATAGGAGCCCATCAGAAAAATTAAAGGATAGAATGAAATATATTATGTAAATCAATTTATCAACTACTAAAAAGTAGTTATAATCAAGATTTTAAGTAGAGCAATGATAAAATCAGTAATGTTAAGAGAGAAGAACAGGGAATTTACTTTATGCTTAAAGGCACAATAAACAAAAGAAAATATATTATAGGGATGGGGACTAGATTCATTGATACAGGAAACTCATAGATGAGGAAAACCTTCCTCCCCATGCAGGTTGGCAAGTCCTCAGAATCTCATAGTCTCAGAGAGTTGCTCACAGCATTGAAGGGTTAAGCACTTGCCCAGGATTATAGATAGCAAGTACTCGAAGATAGAGCTTGAGAGAAAGTCTTTGTTGTTTCAAAGACTGGCTATGTGCTATAACCTTGGTGTCAAACTAAAGCAGAAACAAGAGCCACTAATCCATGCATAAGGCTCCCTGAGGGGTTAGGAGTGACTTGATTTGCCTGATGTTCTACCAAATCCATAAATTGTAAAAAATGACATCTTGAGTCAGTAAGATTCTGTACCACAAAGTATAGTAGATTAAATTATAAAGGGCCACGTGTTGACTTCATTTTAAAATATATTATCTATGTTAAATTTATTTTGATAAATATTTCTCAGTTGCATTTTAATCTGGTTTGGGCCAAACTAGGGAATGTTGTGGAACACATGTTTGACATCTCTGTACTATATCATACTGTCTCTGCATATTATTGAATATATATGGACCAAATGGCATATGATGCTTAAAAAATATTAGGTGAATTCTAAAAAGACAATTTTAATATTTCTCTCTCAGAGCTGAATAAATAAGAAAGTATAGATAATTAAAAAGAGAACAGCTGTTGAGGATATAATGGATTTTAGTGACCAATAGTGATTTCTGAAGGAAGATATTAAAAAATATGAATGACAAGAATTGATGTGATCTTTAACTCTCATTAACATCACAACATATACAGAAGTTCTTAGAAGAAAATATTTATATTGGAAATTTTATATAAATAAAGCAAGAAAATAGGATCAATGCACTGGGAAAGCAACCTAGAAATCTAGAGAATGATCAAATTAGCAACCCTACAACGGCAAGGTAGTATTATTTGTTTTGGGAAAATATTGGAAGTTTTCCCAGTACAAACTGGAGTAAGACAAGTATCCTGCTATCTATATTATATGTGATATATTTGTGGACATTGTAACTGCAGTAATAATTGGACAGAATGAAATTAAGAGGCGTGTTGGTAAAGATGCAAGAAAATTTTCTAAATCACTAATGAGAGAAATGCAAATTAAAACAACTTGGAGGTTTTAACTCACAACCAGAAAACTGCCCAAGATGGCAAAAAATGGAAAAAGTCAATGTTGGTAGGGCTACAGAAAAGAACCATTGGTGGAATTGTGAATTGATGCAACCAGTCTGGAAAAATAATTTGAGAAAAGTCTCTAAAATATAAAATTCCTCTGACCCTACGACCATCCCATACTGCTTGGACTAAGACAAAGGTTCAATATATCTCAAAATACACAGAGTAACCTTTTTTTTCCTCATAACAAAGATTAGCAAGTCAAATAGGTGCCTGTTGGTTGTGTAAGTAAGTGAAAAAACTATGGTATATGAATGTAATAAAATAGGATTAGACAGAGGAATGGTAAAAATGGGGGACAATGTATAGGAAGATTTGTCTGAACTGATTTAGAGTTAAATAAGCAGAACAGAAAAATAACATACACAATAGTTATAATAATGCAGATGAAAAGAACCCTATAAAGAGTTTGATCTCTGGTTAATGGTAATAAACAATCTTGGTTCCAGAGAAAAAAATAACAATACAAACCTTCCTCCCTTCATCAAAGAGTTAAGCGACAAGAAAGGCAGAATGTCACATATGCCCCCCAGGACCCTTCAGTTCACACTAACAGGTGGCTCAGACTCAAAATACTTTGCAGTTCATCCCTCCTAAATCTTTATGTCACAAGCCCCAAAGTGAGTTGACACAGCAAAGAAAATTAGTACGTCACCTTCATCCCCCACATACGAGTCATTCATCAGAATAAAACCATCCTTGGACTGAAACACTTCTTTACCACTCATGAAGATACAATAATGTGCACAAACTTCTTTGCTCTTCTTTTAAGAACTTAGGACCTCATTTGCTTTTTTTTTTAATTGATCACACAATGAATCATTTCATTAAAAAGTGAGGAACTACAGGAGGACCCCACTCCTCTATAAAGTCCTTCATCTCATTATATTTCTGGCAAAGCTATGCACAAAAAGGTACAGTTTGGAATACATCATGATTATTCCCCAAATTTATTAATTTTAGGATCAGAGCTGTTCCAGATATGAACTTTTGTTAGCAGTCTAACAGTATCTCAGGACTCAGTTCAAATGCTGATAAATGTATTAAGTAACACACATACACACACACACACACACACACACACACAGCTTCAAAGAAGAAACTTAATACTGTTTTTTACCATTGCAATGTCCTGCATCAGTAAACAACGAAATCAGGAGAAATCTGCCCACCATCATAAGCGAGAGAGATGAGCTATAGGAGGCTAGAAGAGAGGACATTCGGACAAAACACCTTTATCTCTCACATACAGGAGCATTTATCAGAAAGCTGGATAGCTTTCTAAATAAATTGTAGATTTTTATCTAAATTTAAATAATTTATCTAAATCTACATACATTTATAATTTAATTCATAAGCAATTATCTAAATCCAAATATAATTTGATTTATATATAATTTATCTAAATCTAAATAAAATTGTAGATTTACAGATATAATATTCATCTTTTTTAAAAAGGTCATCATTCATACCAGACAAATGGAGAACCCACAAAAGTAACTTGTATCCTAAAGTACACCAAAAAGTAGTGCTGTGCTTCAGGTTTCATGATCATTGCTGTAAGCTCTAAGCTACATAAAACAACCCACATTATATGATTCTTTGTACTTTCTTTTCTGTAAGTTAATGTAAAAATTTTAAGCTCATAAATCTGATTTTTTTCTTTGAAGTGAAGGTTGCACGTGTATAAAGACTAAGGCAGCTTACTATAAAAGTTCGCTGCACTATTAATTGTTTTAATGGAAAAAGGTGAATTTGAGACTGGAGGCAGTGTATTCAAATCCTGAGTGCGCTACTCTGGGCAAGTCACTTGAGCTTTGTAGTTGTCAGTTTCTTCAGAAAAATGAGGAAGTTTGATATGATGAGTCCAAGGTCCCTTCTAGCTGTGAGTCTATGATTCTTTTTTATTTTAATTGTAAGAAGATTGTAATAATTATAACAGAACTAATCGTGCCAAATCAGGCTTTTTCTGATGGCATTATTAATTCTGAAGGGAGAAGAATGACACAATTTGTCTGATGTTCTATCCTGATCTATAAATTGTAAAAAAAAAAAAAAAAAAAAAGGAGGGGGTGGGCCTTGAATACATGAGATTCTGTACTTTAGACTCAATTTTAAATAAGGATTTTATGGTAATTATAGACAATATGGGTATGGAAAATGGTGAGCTCACTGTATTTATTGTTCAATTAAATGTTTTATATACTAAGGAGGTTCCAAAATTATATTCTGTTTTCAAGTGATTCCTTCCTTAGAATTTCTCTTCTCTGAGTCTGACTACAGACTCAGGATGAGTGCAGAATTTAGAGGAAAGAGAAGAAATTTCTCTAACTTTGTTTCTAGTCCAGCTGAGGTGATGTATCGCCAAGGTGACTGTGAATACACCTGTGTAGTTCTGAATCCCAAAGTATAACAGACTTTCCATCTAGAAAGCAGAAGAAGAGCATTTATTCACATGCCAAAAGGCCAAATCCCAACCCCAGAAAGCCAAATCTGTCATAGTAACCAAGAAGTCAATACACATTAGCACAGCAGGACACAAAGTTATTCTCAATATTTCCCCTCCACTTCCCTAATGGGACCTTCCCACAGAACAAGCACTCAGAAGACTAGCTGTGCCTGACTGTGCCCTCTCCTCTGCTCTAACTGCTCTCACCAACTTCCTCCCAGTTCTGTTCTACCCTTTCTCTTCTATTCTTCATCAAGCTTCTTCTACCACATGTGACTTAGGCTTCCATGTGACTTAAGCAGGTCACAAGGGCCTATTAATGAATGGGAAAGATCTTCCCATTTAAATTATCATTACAAGTGATCATGAGAATAATCTACAATTCTGACAAATTTTCTTGGAAGCTGGTCTTTCAGGGGCTTCCAAAAGCTACCACTAGACCCATTTACAATGATCTTCCTTCAATTTAGATAATGGTAGGATGACTTTTTTATTTTGACCCAAGTTGATTAGTCATCTTTAAATGCTTCAACTGTCCTGCAGTTCTCATGGAAGGGGTCTTCTGTCTTTCCTCTCTCTAGGTCAGTCTGAACTTGAAAATGCTTCTTTAAATTAAGTAAGTACCATGAACTGAGATAAAACTGAACAGTTGTATTCTGTTTGCTTGGATGAAAGCTGAACCCCAAGGCAGAGAATACTGAAGCATTGTGGGGAACATTGGCTTGTTTTTCAGCTTAACTTCTTTGTATGTGCTAGGTCAAAATAGGAGGACTTTGCCATCAAGTGACCCTCCATAATGTGTATTCCATAGCAGAGTTTAAAAGCCCAAAGGCTCTGGTTAGAAGACTGTTAAAAGACTGTGTGTCTACCGTCCATGGATTGGCCTCACCAAGTGCAGAACTGTGAACAGATGAGGATTTGTTCGTTTAGTTTTTGTTCACTTGTTCATTCATGCATCCATTTATTTATACAACCATCTTATCTCTCTATCTCTCTATCTCTGTCATCTATGTCTCTGTATCCCTATCTCCCAGGGTGTATGGGATATAAAAATAGGACTAGCACCTCTGACATGAAGGTTTGCCAAGCTGTTTTCAGAGCTGCTCATTCAGCCTTTGGTATCTTAGACACCCAACTCTCACTTGAGATTCCAAGAAGCTTTAACATCCATAGTTGCCACATGTCAGTAAAACTGTCTTGTCAGAGAGGCTAAACCAGACTGGGTAACTAGCAGGCCTCAAACCTGTTGATGATTTAGGGGGTGTCTACCCCAGGCATGTAAAAATGTCACTCTGGTGGAATGGGTATACGAGAATAAATTGTTCCAACAGACATGAAGGCAGCTAAAGCATGCACCGTGGAGTGCTTAGAGCTTGGTCAGACATCAAAGGCATACACTGCATCCTGGGCCATTGCCAGTCATCTTGGCTTTTTGTCTTGCCACTGGACTTTGATGACTCCAGAAGAGAGAGTGAGGGTGATGACTTTGTGCAACTGGGCCTCATTTAAATCCAATTCACATGCAAGTGAAGACAATGGCCAAGATGTCAATGGTTCTCTTTGAAAATGAAGGACAAGCAATATCTCTATCTATCTATCCCTATCTATCATCTGTATCCCTATCATTTGCCTCTAATTATCTATCTCTGTCTACCCCTCTGTCTGCCTACACACACACACACACACACACACACACACACATACACATCCCACATACACGACAAAACTACAAAGTATATTCTAGACATTTTCTTTTTGTGTACAGCCCTCTCACCTCATCAGAGTTGGGAACTTTCTTGTGTGGAAACATACTCCATGGATACAGACCAGAAGTTCATGAAATCAATCAATCAGCATTTATTAGACACCTACTAGGTGCTGGCAATTGAAAAACAAAATGAAATAATCCCTACATTCAAGGAGCATCCAGTCCTGAGAGGAAAATAACTTGTAATAAGTACCTAAGTAGACACAAAGATCAGAGAAGGTAAACACAAAGTTATTTCAGGGAGTCCCCGGGAGCTGGGAGAGCAGGAAAGGCATCTTTAAAGGCATGGAGCTTGAGCTGTGCTTAGAAGAAAACTAAGGGTTTTAAGTGTCTGAGGGAAAGAGGGGAAGAGAGGAGCACATTCCAGGGATGAGGGACGGGCTGTGCAAAGATATTGAGAAAAGTGAGAGAAGGCATTATATGGGAAGCAGCAACCAAACCAGTTTGATAGGAATGTAAAATGTGCAAAAGACAGTAATGTGTAAAAAGCCCAGAAAGATAGACTGGAGCCAGATTTTGAAGGGTTTTAAATGACCAACAGGGGTTTGTATTGGATCCTTAAGTCAATCACTAGAACTTTATGAGCAGGGAATTGATATGGTCAGCTCTGGGCTTCAGTATCTGTTAGTAGGTGTGTGGAAATTGTCTGTGAAAGAGAGATGTGAGACAGAGAGGTCATTCCAATAGCCCAGGTGAAAGCTAGTGAGGGCCTGATCATGTGACTGGAGAAAGGCCAGGTACAAGAGGTGTTGAGGAAGTAAAAGCATCAAGACTAGACTAGATATGGGAGGTGAAGGAGTGGGAGCAGTCAAAGATATCTTAGAGTTTGGTGGGAAAGTGGAAGATTGGTGATATCCTATACATAAATAGGGATGTCAAAAAGACGAGTAAGCATTGCAGGGAGGATAGGTTGATAATTGATTCTATTTCAAACATATTGAGTTTGAGATGCCGGAGAAATATCCCATGAGAAGTTAATAGTACAGGACTGGAACACAGAAAAGCGATCAGGGCTGGATATATAGGTCTGGAAGTTATCAGTAGAGGGATAGTGATTGAACTCAAAAGAGCTTATGAAATGTCTGAGAGAGAAAGCATGAAGAAAGAAGAGACCAGGAACAGGGGCCCTTTAATCTCTAATTTACACTTGCCTAGGGTCACCCAACTAGTAAGTGTCAGAAATCAGACTTCAGCTTTCTTCTTCAGGCCTTCCTGCCTCCAGGGCCGGCTCTCTAGTCACCATACAACTTTGCTCTTAAGTGTTCAGAAGGAGGGAAGCAAGAACGTGCATTTCTGTTCCTTTAGAAGGACAGAGGAACGTAGGACCCCAAAAGAGACTGAAACCTCTACTGATAACAGGATCAAGTCTCACAATATCTGCAGGGATAGAAACAAAATCAAAACCTTCCTCAGTGTCCAATTTTTGATTTAAAACGACTGCCTCTTGTTTGGATCTTGGAAGGAAGAAAAGAGCTGCTCATCCTTGGTGCATGTCGATTTCCCTGGTGAAACTGCATGATGTGGAGGAAGAGAAGGTGAATTTGGGGAAACAGGTTGGGGCGAGGCTGTGAATTGTGCTTCATGCTGAAAAACACAGCCTACTGTAAACAATTCTAAGAATTAGCACCAAGTGCTGAGGACAGTCTGCCAATCAGATCCCAGGAGCAGCAGAACATTCCCTGCCCTATCAGACTAAAGTACATGTTGCCCTGAGGGATTAGCATTTTCTAGTGCTGCTCCATTTCTAAACAGGTCAGGCACCCCACATGGCTCATTAACTGCCTTTGCAGCAGAGCAGGCAAGACTGCTAAGCTAAGGTACTCTCAGGGTAGTGCTGTTGGAATGCTTTCTCTCTGCTCATTTGCAGCACCTTGAACTGGCCTCCATCAGAGATCACAGGCTTAGATCTGGAACTCCCTCATTTTACAGATGCAGAAATGGAAGTCCAGCAGAGGAGGAATTCTTACCCAAAATGGTGCTTGTTGAGTTTTTTCAGTAGTGTCTGACTATGACCCCATTTGGGGTTTGTTTGTTTTTTTACAAAGATACTGGAGTGGTTGGCCGTTTCTTTCTCCAGTTCGTTTTACAAATGAGAAAACTGAGGTAAACAAGGTTAAGTCACTTACTTAGGTGCAGGCACCCAGCTAATAAATGTCTGAGGTCAAATTTGAACCGATGTCTTCTTCACTCCAGGTTTGACCTCTATCCACTGCACTGCGTAGCTGCCCAAAGTAACATGGGTAGTAAATGAAAGAGGTGGTGTTCAACCCAGGTCCAACTTTGCTAACCTGAAGTCCAGTGTTCTTCCTTCTGAACCACCAGGGGGCTGGGGAACAGCATTTTATGCCATCTAGGGTATAGGACAGGTTCTGGGACTCAGAAATTGTGGGTATAGCAGTTTGAAACCTCATGGCTTCATTCATGTCAGAGTCTTGTAACCCAAGTGTCCAAGTAATTCAGGGAGTTTGGGCACTGTTTGAGGAGTTCTCTAGGCACTGCTGAACAGAAACATCTTCCTTCCGTACCACCAATCTCATTTTTCTTTTTCAGTTTTGTAAGGTTCGTCCCTTTCCTTTGAAAGGACAGGCTATATTTGCACTGACATTCTGTGTGGGAAACACAGCTTTGCTCGCAGGCTCCAATTCAAACAGAACAGTGATATCTATATCCATATACACACATTAATTAAGTCATAACAGAAACAGCCTGATGTAGTGCAGAAGTATCAAAGTTAAATAGAAACAAGGTCACTACATTATACAGAGCAATCCCAATGGGCTGCAGACTGACTCAGAAAACCATGTAATATTATCTATATTCTATTGTACTTTCATTTATTTTGTGAAGTATTTCCTAGTTGCATTTTAATCTGGTTCTAGCTGTACTGGGGGATATTAAAGGACCCAGGTCTAGTGTTGGATACTTTGATGTAAGGGATCAGGGGACAGCCCTGGAGGCAGTAACACCTGAGTTCGAGTCCTACTCTTGACACATACTATCAATGTGACCACTGACAAGTTTTACCCAGTTAGTGTTCTCAGGCACAGACTCAAAAAATCTTAAGTTAACAGATGAATTATTGTTCTGGATCAATCAGTGGAAAGCATTTCCACACTGGAACTTCCCAACACTGGGCAAATCCTACGTCAGGACTAATCCAAACAAATGCCACCACATATTGACTTAACCCAATTCTTATTTCCATTGCTGTGGCGATTCACATTGTACTCATTGTGCAGAACCACTAGGGATAGTTAAAATTCTTTGAACAAAGAACTGCCTCATAAAATGTGTTAATGAGATTGGTTTCTAGTACATACACACACAGACACACAGACACATATACTACTAATGTAGTTTGTATATGCATGCTACATGTTCTCGGCAATTAGTGGACAAAATGTAACTCTCTCTATCTGTCATTGGAACCCAAACAGACAGCATGAAACTAAACTACATAATTCTGGCTTAACTTTCATGTCAGGTACAATCATAATGCTCTAAGGCAGTGATTTAGCAGCAGGGGAAAGAGTTTATTTAAAATGGTCCTTCCTTCCTGCAGGCCTATTGGAAATGTGCCTGAGCTAAAGAAAGTCCCTGCAGGGAGAAGAGTGAGCATGTGTGTGCATATCCACACACATCTGGGTTTTCTAGCCCCCTTTTTCTCACTGGGGCTGTGGGGGAGTGAAAGTTTGTGCTGGCAAAAATTCAAGTGTGCACAAGTATTGCTGGATTTCCATTAATGTAACACTCAGAACTTGGTTCAGCAGCACAGAGATTGTAATAATATGCCTGCTCTGTCATAAAAATCCGTTAATAGAATATTATAGTTGGTAAGTCAAACAAAACATATAAAAGTGAAAGGGTTGGTTTTAAGTATGGCATTTCATCTCCCCATAGAGGACCTACTGGCCAGCTACCGCTGGCCCACCAGGGCTATTTGAAGGAACTAGGGATGTTTAGGTTGGAAAAGAGAAGGCTTAGCTAGTTGGAGGGGATTTAAGAGAAGGAGGAATGATAGCTGTCTTCCAATATTCCTAAAGAAAAGGAATTTTACTTGTTTTCTTTGACCCCAGAAGGCAAAACTAGGAGGAATGGGGAGAACTTACAAAGATGGAAATTTAGGCTTGCTATAAGGAAACCCCTCTTAACAATTATAATATTCCAGAGGTAGGATGGCCTGCTCCAGGACTGTTTGTTTCCCCCAATTGAAAGTCTTTGAGCAAAGGTTAGGTGACTTCTCAGGTATTTTGCAGAAGGAATTTTTGTTGAGGTATAGGTTGATCTAGATGGCATCTGACTTCTCTTGCACCTCAGAGATTCTGTAATCCTATTATCTCATCAAGGTGGCAAGAAGATGAATTAAGAAGTGATGGAATGGAAGATACTAACAAACTGAAGTAGCAATGTGCCTGTACTCCCCAGAACAAAAGCCTAGATCTGAAAGACTCTTTGTACCACACTTCTACTACTACTACCACCACTACCACTACTGATTACCTACTACTACTGACTACTATTACTACTAATTACTATTACTACCACTACTACTGTTTCTACTAATATTACTACTACTAGCTGCTGCTACTGCTACTAGTAAGACTGCTACTACTACCTGCCACCACTACTAACTACTACTACTGCTACTACTACTAGCTACTATTACTACTACTATTCACTACTACCTACTACTACAAACTAGTACCTACTACTACTAATTATAATGACAACACTACTACTGATACCACAGTTACCACTCAGGCTTATATACTTCTTGACTTTAGACCACATGGTTGCCCAAGAAAGGCAGTGCTGTACAGTGAATGGAGAGCCAGTCACAGAGTCAGAAGACCAGTGTTCAATCCTGCCTCTGAAACATTTTGGCTGTGTGCTCCTGGGCAAGTTATTTAATGCCTTAGTATCTCAAGGACACTCTCTAATTCTTTAAGCTGCCCAGTCATGCTGATATGCATTGATAGAGTTTCTCCCGGGAGTTCCTTTCATTAGAGCAGAGGTCTGGTCATTAAAAAGCATTAAAAATGGCTTAAGTTATGCCATTTGCCCTATTTTACAAATGAATAGGGTTTCAAAGAGTCGCAGAGTTGAGGTCAGAGTCCAGAACTGGGTGAGGGCAGGCAACACACACATGCTGAAGTCAAGGCCAGTGCCTTTTTGCAAAGATGCCACGTCACCAGTCTTACTACTGCTATCTCTGCTTATAGTATAGACAATGAATTTCCAGCCTAGGCTCTCTTGGATTTAAATTCTAGGGCTTCAGATGAGCCTGACTTGGCTGACTCAAATACTTTTAGTGAGTGTTAAGTCTTAGGAATCATTAAATTAGGAAGGATACAACCTCAGAATTTTTTAGCTCTGAATCTGGACAATGGGTTAGAAGTGTTAGAATGTAGATATGTGGAAGGCAAATGGATGTATAACTAAAGGAAGGGGTGTGTGTGTGTGTGTGTGTGTGTGTGTGTGTGTGTGTGTGTGTGTGTGTGTGTGTGTGTGTGTGTGTGTGTGGCGCACACTCCTGTGAAGAGCCACTGGCCATTTCAAGCTGGCACACAGGGTCAGAGCTTTGAACAGCTTTAAGTAAACAGGGTTTTGACCTAGAGTGCTGGAATTTGGGGAAGGAGTGCTATAATTATTATTCCTTTTCGCAATCATTGTCTCCACAAACCCCTCGTGGTACCCCACCACCCAGGCCACTCCCTCAGCGTTTACAGGCTGAAGACAAGACAGCCTCCCTCTCCCAGAATGACAATCTTCTGCAATACTTTTCTATTCCCTCCCCCCAACTATTATTGTTCTGGGTGAAGGAATCTTAGTTATAGTTTAAAAGGGGCTTAAAAGAGGGTGAAGGGCATGCTTCGAACTGCCAGGGACTTGTCAGTCTGTTCTCCTTTTGTCAACACAAATCCACTGGTGCTTAACAGGATTTGAGAATTCCTGTCTGTTTCTCCTTGTGTTACTTATTTTTTGTGCCTGGGAGGCTCATCTTTAGAGTTTTGTCTTTCATTCCCTCCTGATCCTTAGCTATTCTCTGCTTACAAAGAAGCTCAGTTCTTTTTCCTGGGCGGCTTGTTCCAGTACATTGTGAATTCTAGGTAAGGGGTACTTGTCCTGTACTAAGTTCTTAGCGTAAAGAGACAGGTGAAAAAGAAGAACAGCAAGTTACTACACCTGTCCTCCAACATCTGTATGGTTCAACCATAAAAACTAAAAAATCAGGGAATAATGATGACAAATCAATATAATGCTTTAAGGATTTTTAAATATTTTTATGACTTTTATCTTTACTTCAAAGTTATCTCTGGGGGAAAAAAACACAACTTCCCTGACCCCCTTTCCAGATTTAACTCTACATTGCTAAAAAAAAAAAAAAAAAAAAAAAAAAAGAAAAAAAGAAAAGAAAAGAAAAGAAAAAGAAAACATATACACACACACAGAGGTAAAGAAAAAACACTTAATACAGTGAAAATACAACTTCATTTAACAACTTATACAATATTCCAGCCTAACAGTCCTCATCTCTCCCATCTTGAAGTGGGAAGTATATTTTCTGGGATCATCTTTAACTTTTTAACTCCTCAGAGTTCAACTTCCTTTTGGGAACATTCTTTATTCACATTATTGTAGTCAACATATATATTGACCATTACATTCCACTTATTTCACTCTGTATCTGTTAATAGAAACTTTCCTGTTTCTCTGAATTTCTCATATTCATTATTTCTTATAGCACAATAACATTCCATTATATCAATATACCACAGTTCAATGCTTTAAAACTTATAAAACAGTCTCATCACAACCCTGGAAAAGATATAACACAATTACTATTAGCCTTATTTTATAGAAGAGGAAAATGAGGTCCGGAGAACTAAATTATTTTCCTGTGTTGCATTACTGGCCAACATTAAAGTTTGAATTCAGGTCATCTGACTTGAAAATTCAAGATCTGCAAAGCATACTCTTAAAAATGTTTTTTTTTTCTTTTTCTTTTCCTTTCTTTTTTATTGATCTTTTTTTAATGTAACTAATGTGGAAATATGTTTTGTACACATAATCATGTCAAATATAAAAACATGAATAACCTATATAAAATTGCTTGCTTTCTCAATGCAGGGAAAGGGAGAAGAGAGAGGAAAGGAGAACATTTGGAACTTAAAATTTAAAATATTGCTAAAAAACCTTTACATGTAATTGGAAAAAAATAAAATATTTAAAAAAAAAAGAAAATTCATGATCTACTCATAAGGTTGCCAGGCTAAAGCAATGCCGGGTGCTTTAATAATGGAAATGGATCAAAGGAAATAATATTTATACAGTGCCTTGCACAATACATGCTTATTTCCTTCCACCTTCCATAAGCTTGTGAACTCATCCCACACCCAAAGTAGCTGAGAACTATTGTTTCCAGGTATGGTACATTCACTTCTCATTTCCATTTAGATGCCTGGAGTCATAGGATTTAAACCTAGAAAGAGCCTTGAAAATCACCTAATCCAACACCCTTATATTGTACATGAAGAAATGAGGCCTCAGAGATCTGAAAGTCTCTTGTTCAAGACCATAAGTGGCAGAGTTAGCATTGATCCAACATCCTCCAACCAGCACATTTTCCATGGTATCATACTTTCTTTTTGGCTTGTCCTAAGAAAATTTGCTCTGGTAACAGCCTCCTCACCCATAGAGAATGGAGGCACAGCTCAAGTAAATTCTTCTTCCCATTTTCACTGATCCACTGAATAACTTTAGATACAGTGGAAAGTTTCAAACAAATATAGGTATCATTATTTAAAAAAAACACAAACCAAGTATTTAAAGTCTCAGAAATACAGATGGCTCTGTTAAGTTTTTTTAAAACTTTTATTGATATCTTTTGGTCTTGATTCATCTACTTTCCTCAAAAGATCCTTCTCTAATTCCCTTCCCAATGGGGAGAACAGTTCAGTAATACTAACTAACCAGCTAATCTACCAACAATTTATGCAAAATTCCATATCCATAAAATTTTTATCTCCAAATTCTACAAAGAAGGGAGGGAATTATTTTCTTGGATCTCTTCTTTGGGGTCAAACTTGAACATTATAATGTGTTAGCATTCAGTTTTAGTTGTTTCATTGTTTATTTATTCTTTCCTTTTGTATTACTATGACCATTTTGAATAGTGATTTCCTGATATGGCTAACTTTGGTGTCAGTCATGTCTTCTCATGCTTCTCTGTACTCATCATAACACTGTTTCTTACAGGCAGCACAGTGACATTCTGTTCCATTCATGTTTTATAATATATTTAGCTATTTAATGTTCACTGTTCTTTGATTCCCCCTTTCAGTTTTATCAAGTCTAGGTATCATTCAAAAGCTGATCCTAACCCAGATAGAAGAAGACTTACTCACTAGTTGTCTATCAAATATTTCAATTAGAAATCCTAGAAATGTTTCAACCCAGAACAGTAATAAAGCTGAGGAGGAATCAGACAGCCCTGCGTAACGGAGGACTTTCCCCATCATTCTTGATTTTTCTTGTTTTTAGGGCCTTCTCTCTCCTCAAACCATCTTGTACATTTGACAGTTTTGTTTATTTGTTTTTTTCCTTCAGTGGAATACAAGCTCCTGAAGGGCAGGACTATTTTTCATTTTTTGATTTGGGCAACGTGTTTCACAAATCTGAATGGATGAAGTGTCTGTTTTTCTCTGTGGGGGAATTCCTTCCATCTGCCATGACTTAGTAAATGAGCCTGCAGGACTTGTTGGATGACTTGACCTGCCTCACATTCCAAATGTCAGAGGGAGATTTACACCCTTCTCCCCAAGCCCAATACTCTATCTACTACCTAAGGATTTTTTTACCTGAGGTTTGTGAATTTATTTTTCCTAAAATTTATGATAACTACATTTAATATAATTTGTTTTCTTTGTAATTCTATTTTGTAACTCTATTTATAACTCTATTTTGAGGAGTCCATAGACTTCACCAGACTGCCAAAGTTGGCCATAACAGAAAAGAGTTTAAGAATCACTTGTCTAAGGACTTTCATCTTTCTGATTCCAAACTGAGTATTCTCTCTACTATACCATGCTGCCTCTGGCCCCACCCCTCATAAAATGTTTTTAATAATAATCATATAATGTCTGAATGGAGGATGTTATTGCAATGAGTGCCTGACAGATATCTATATGGGGGGGGGGAATCTAATTCCCTCAAGGATCTTGGTGATTAGTGCAAGGAGGTACCTGAGAGCTTGCACAAAAGACACACTAATGTCAATGTGAACATGTCAAAGGCCAGTAAAAGAAATGGACAATAAACCAGTAAGTTGAAGGCATTAAGTTAAACATTAAGCTAGAAAACAGATGTGCAAGCACCTGCCTTTGCATTGTTTAGTGTTTAAAGAAAAAAAAAAGGTCTATATCATTAACCCATGTCCTCCTGGCTTCATGTACTACCTTTTCTCTCAACTCTTCCTTCAGTAGATGAAGGTGTTGAACAGAAATACTTCCTTTCTCTAGCAATTTTCAGAGTTTGAGTGTGCCCTGAGAAGTTGAGAATGAGACAGGAGACAGGGTTTACACCCCATCCCTCAATTTTTCTGGGTTTCTTTCATATCCACCATACTTCCTTTGATCTTTTGTATATTAATTCTCTTCTCACCTGTTTTTTTTTCTTTTGTCTCAGTTATTCAGGCTTCAAAATATTGATTTCCCCTTTTCCCCATCTTGCTCACCTGCACTTCATTTTTCCTGTTTCTCATGTAACCAGGGAAAAGTCATAACTCTTTTGACTTTAGCAAACAATCAATTTTTTTCATAAGAAAAGGAAGAAGAAGCAAGAGTGGGAGGAGGAGAAGAAGAAATGAGAGTAAATTTAAGATGTGGATATTTATTGAGGTCATCCGTAGTAATCCAGCCTATAATGGTGTGTTGATAAATGTTTAACAACTCCAGGAAAAAAATGTCATAGGACACACCTTTAAGTTCATTATTAGCATTTTCTCCATCATTTTCTCAAGTTCAGATAATCAACAAAACAATACACCAAGCCCTGATTTGTAGTATTCTAATTTCCAAGACTGAAAATTTCATAGTCGACTCTGGAAGGCTAGTGCAAGTTGTCTCTAGTACATCACTGTCAACTCCCATATTTTGCAGATGAGAAAAATAAGGCCCAGAGAGATTAAGTAATTTACTCTCTGGGATCACAGAAATATGCAAGTGGCAGGGCTGGGAAGTGTCCCTCAGTCCTTTGACCATAACAATGAGTTGTCGAAAGGTAGAAGGGGCTGCCTCAGGAAGGAGCGAGTTCTCTGTCAATGACAGATGACTGTTTCCTTTGCTATTGTCATCAGGGGATAATAGAGAGGGAATCCTGTCTAACAGTAAGGCTTGGATTCAATGCTTTCCTAGGTCCTGCACACTTTTCAGATTCTGATTCACCGGATTAAATATGTTAAATATTTATAATCATTTCTTAATTGCATTATTCTCCTTGCCTGATTTTCAGTTCTTCTAATCCACAATATAGAAAAAAGCACTGAATTTAGAGTCAACATCATTCAAATCCTGCTTGCGTCATTTATTCCCCAAGGAAATGTTGGTAATTTGCTCTTTGAACCTGGGATGCACAGGGTATGGAGGAAAGACTAGCTCCTCTGGTGTGAGGGCTTGCTGAGTCCTTTTCAAGGCTGCTCATCCACCTTTGTGGTTTACCTGATTCACCCAACTCTTGCCTGTGGCTCCAAGAAGCTATAGGATATTCCAAAGCCACACCACGGTAAAACTATTCTAGCAGATGGGCTAAACTAGGTTAAGGGTAACTGATGGGTCTCAAACTCATTGGTGAGTTAGGGAAATATCTGCTCTAAGAATGTGAAGACTGTTCTGGGAAAGAACAGACCATGAGGGTGATAGAGGCAGGTTGTAGAGTCCTCAGAACTTGGTTAGACATTTAAGACACCAAGGCTACCCAATGAATCCTGAGCCTTCACCAGTTGTCTATACTTTTGTCTTGTCACTGGACTCAGATAAGTCTGCAAGAGTGAGGCCAACAACTTCATGCAAGTCTGCCTCACTTCAATCCAATTTATGCATGAATCTAGATATCACCCACACATCTACCTCAAAGTCCAAGAAGACGTGGAAAGACATATCTTATGAGAATCTGGGTAAAGCAAGAAGATATGGAGTCAAATACAAAAAGCAAAGTGGACTCCAATCTAAAACAACCAGATGAATGATGAAGCAGCAGGTGCAGGTACACTGGGAGCTGTCATAGGCACAACTGCAAACAGCAGCCCAACCCATAGGATCATCTTCTCATAGAACTGAAGTAGCCATGGGATTTGGCTGACCCCCAAGGGTCTGAGCAGCTCACCTTCTATTGCAAGGAGTGGGCTAGAAAAAGTGCCCTAAGAATTGTCTACTTTGCCTAATCTAGCCCTGACCTGCATACTGCAGCAGGTAGGGATTCTACTCTGTGATCAAAACACACAAACAATGTACAAAAACTTTTGGGAAGATGATCTACTCATTATTGATACATGTGTTCAAATTTATGAACAACATGAGATCCAGTAGATCAGAAAGATGAGGAACTCTTGTGAGAAGCCAGCATGTATCACATCCAAATAGCTGCTCTGAATGAAATAAGACTAGAAAATGAAGGCCAGGTTGCCAAAGTCAGAGATAGATACATGTTTTTCTGAAGTAGCTGCTGTGATGAGGAGCTCCATGAAGCTGAAGTAGGTTTTACAATCCAAACTAATCTAGTCAACAAGCTTGCATGTCTATCAAAAGGAGTAACATGCAGTTGCCAGTTGTAGGAAAATGCCACACCACCATCATCGGAGGATATGCCCTCACCATGGTGAAATGATGTCAAAGAAAAATTTTATGAAGAACTGGAGACCCTTATTTTTACTTTAATCTGTATTAAAAAAAAAACATTTGACAGCCATTCCTGCCTAAACATCACAAATTAGAACAGTTCCCTACAGCTCTGACTGCTTTCTGATCATAAATAGAAATGAGAAAAAACATATAGGCATTTATGCTAAAGGAAGGAGTTCAAAACTATAAAACTCTGAAGTATCCAAAAACACCATTTCATTATCTTTGCCCCTCCCACTACTCTTTCTCTTAATATTTTTATTTCTGTCAAGGTTAGCAAGCTCAGAGTCATTTTCAGTGTTTTATTTTCACTCAACCTTCATATTCAAACACTATCTAAGTTTTGGCAGATGTACCTCCTTAGCATCTCTTCTATCCATCCCATTCTTTCAATTCATAGCATAATCATCCCACTCCAGGCTTGCCCTTTCTCACCTTTCACTTAGACTATCTCAGTAGCCAGCAAACCATTTCCCCCAAATTCAATCTCTCCTCTTTCCAATTTTTGTTCTATGTAGTTGCCAGCTAAGCATCACAGTAGAGAGAATGCCAGACCTTGAGTCAGGAAGACTCATCTTCTTGAGTTCAAAACTGGCCTCAGACACTTACTAGCTGCATGACCCTGGGCAAGTCATTCAACCCTCTTTGCCTTGGTTTCCTCATCTGTAAAATTATCTGGAGAAGGAAATGGCAAACCATTCCAGCATCTGCCAAGGGAAACCCAAATTAGGTCATTAAAAGTCAGACACAACTGAAAATAACTAAACAAAAATAATTGCCAAATTGATATTCCAGAAGTGAATACTGCTCTGCTCAAGAAGCTTTGATGGCTCCCCATTGCCTTTAAGATAAAACAGAAATTCCTCTGTTTGGCTTTTAAAGCCCTTCACAGTCTGACTCCAACCTACTCATTACCACTCCCCTTTCCTCTCTCTCCGGTGTAAATGGAAGACTTGCTTTTTCCTGTACACAATATTCTATTCCAGACCTCAGTACCTTTGAATAGACTTTTCCCCATTCCTGGCATGTTCTCTCATATCATCTCCACCTTCACCTAGTATCTTTTTAGGTTCAACTCGTGTCACCTTCTTCTAAAGGCTTTTTCTGACTCCCTCAAGTGTTAATGGCACACTACATTAAGGTGCATTTTTTTACGTATTTACTTATCAGTGAAGATAGTGTAGCCTCCTGCTCTAAAACAATCTCCATTAGTTCAGGGACTATCACATTTTCGTATTGGTACCATCCTAGCCCAATGCCTACCACATAGTAAGACCTTAGTGAACATCTGGGAATTGATTGATTGAACTAGATACATTATGGTGAATTGAACAACCTTCAGTGGTAGAAATGAGAAAACAGACCTAAAGCTGGAAGGAAGCTTAGAACTCATGCAGTTCATCACACTCATTTTAGGTGAGAAAACTCAAGGGTAGAGTTCAAATGATCTCACCAAAGTCACATAAGTGGTAAACGGCATAGCCTAGACCCAAGCCCACGTCCTCTGGACTCAGAACCAAGCTATTTTCATTTCCTCATGTTCCTTCCATTCCCTTTTCCTTTACTTTCCAGTCTGTGCTGTTAGACTCAACAGGGAAACTCAGGGAAAGAGTTAACCATATACTCTTTCTTATGACAGATTTCACTGTTAGCTTTGGCGTTATTGTTTCCCACATCATTCCTTTCCCCTAACCCCCATGTAAGAGAATTCTTTAGCTCTCTGGAACTTTTTGTTAAAACTCAATCAAAATTATTATTTGGGTATCCAAGATTAAAGATTTCTGTGTAGAAAAAAAAAATCATCTGTTCAACTTATGGGTTATACTGCCAGGGCCTGGTGAACATTTTTTTTTTAATTGAAATGGAGGGAAAAAAATGTGGTAAAAAATATTCCCTTCCTTTGGTTGCTGGCAAAAGAAAAAAAAATTGCAAAAGAAGCTCTGAACTGAGGCAAAGCTTTTTAAGGACTATAGGGGGAGGGAAACCTAAACATTCCTGAATTTAAAGTTTCTGTCAGTTTAATGTAACATTTTGAAATGAATGGAAAGTAAAATCCCCTCTAGCTTTAATTTGCTTTTTGCATGTCTTTTAATCATCATTTCTACACTTTGGAAGAGGAGGGAGCATGTGTCAGCAATCACACGTTTCTGGTTGCGGTCCAAATTGAGACTGCTCTTCCATATGTCAGGAAGATCCAAAGATCACTGATACCTCAGAAAGCCAAGTCATCAACAAATATTGAGTAAGTTCCTACTCTCTTCCAGGCACAGAAGGTGCAAAGCTCTGAAGTTTTTCAGTAGTAAAGTAAAACAAAATAAATCTCAGCCCTCAAGGAGCTCAAAATCTAACTGAAGAGACAGCATACAAAGAGCTCTATGCAAACAAGATGTATAGAGAATAAATCAGAGATAATTGTAAAGGGAAGACACCACATTAAGAGGTAGGAGGTTCAGGAAACTTTTCTTGCAGAAGGTGACATTTTGACTGGGTTGTGAAAGAAGTCAGGAGGCAGAGGTAAGGATGGAGAGCATTCCAGTCATGGGAAACCATTAGTGAAAATGCCCAATCAGAAGGAGTATTTTGTTTGAGGAAGACCAAGGAGACAAAAATCACTGGATTATAGAATATGTGAAGAGGAGGCAGGGTATATGAAGTCCAGAAAGGTACAGAAGAAAGTTCAAGTTATCAAGGACTTTGAAGGCCAAAGAAAGGATTTTATATTTGATCTTAGAGTTGATAGGGATCCACTGGAGTTTACTGAGTAGAGAGTGGCACAGTCAGACAGGTGATTTAAGAAAATTGCCTTGATAGCTGAGTGGAGGATGGACTGAAGTATTGAGAGATTTGAATCAAGTATGTATGAGGTGATGAAGGCCTATATCAGGGTGGTACAATGTTAGAATAAAGAAGGGAGCACGTACAAGAGATATTTCAAAATAGGACTTGGCAACAGATTGGAGAGTTGAAAGAGAATGAGTAAAGGTTAACACCCAGATTATTAACCTGGGGGAATATGAGGATGGTGGTACCTGTCACAGTGATAAGAAAGTAAGGAAGAGGGATGGAGCCAAGATGGCAGAATAGAAAGATGAACATACTCTAGTTCTTCCCACACAGCCCATAAAATACCTGTGAGAAATGACTCTAAACAAATTCTAGAGCAGCAGAAACCACAAAACGACAGAGTGAAAGAGATTTCCAGCTCAAGGGAGCCTAGAAAGCTGACAGGAAAGGTCTATCACATGGGGCACAGATCAAAGCACGGCACATGGAGCCCAGCACAGCCCTGGCCCCTAGGTACCAGCAGGAATAGGATCAAAACAGACCTTGGGGGCAGAATCCCCAGCAGCACCAGAAATTCTCAGATCCATCAACCCACAAACACCAAAGAAAGCTCCAAAGGTCAATGAGAAAACTTTTTCACCTGGGTGACAAGGGGACACTGTCTGGTCCCGACAGCAGCAGCCACTGCAGCCTCCACTTTAGCCACGGTGTCCATTTTTGGAGCCCCCCACTTAAACCCCCTGGGGGAATTGAGCAGCTGATTAGAATCTCAGGTCTGAGCCCAGCTCTGGGATGAGGAGGAGGAGCACTGACAGAGCAGGAGGCAGCTGTGGAGAGGAAATTCTACTACACTCAGATTCTGGGCAGAAAAGTTTTTGGTTGCTGCCAGAAGAGTGTGCAGGCCAGGAGAGGACTAAACTCCTCTCCCTTGATTGTGCCACCTTGGAAGAACTGAGAAGTTACAGGTTCCCAGAGTACACCCTCACCTTGACAAAAGACTGAAAAGTCAAGTAACTGACTAGGAAAATGCCCAAAAAAGGGAAAAAGAATAAGACAATACAAGGTTATTTTTTTGGTGAACAAGTATTTTCTTCTTTTCTTTTGGATGAGTAGAAGCAATGCATGTCATTAGAGGAAGACCTAGGGGTAAGGACCTCTACATCCAAAACCTCGAAAGTGGATTACAGTGGTCTCAGGCCATGGAAGAGCTCAAAAAGGATTTTGAAAATCAAGTAAGAGAGCTGGAGGAAAAATTGTGAAGAGAAATGAGAGCAATGCAAGAAAATCATGCAAAGCAAGTCAATAGCTTGCTAAAGGAGACCCAAAAAAATGCTGAAGAAAATAACACCTTGAAAAATAGGCTAACTCAATTGGCAAAAGTGGTCCAAAAAGCCAATGAGGAGAAGAAGGCTTTAAAAAGCAGAATGAGCCAAATGGAAAAGGAGGTTCAAAAGCTCACTGAAGAAAACCGTTGTTCAAAAATTAGAATGGAACAGATGGAAGCTAATGACTTTATGAGAAACCAAGAAATTACAAAACAAAACCAAAAGAATGAAAAAATGGAAGATAATGTGAAACACCTCACTGGAAAAACAGCTGACCTGAAAAATAGATCCAGGAGAGACAATTTAAAAATTATGGGACTACCTGAAAGCCATGAGCAAAAAAAGAGCTTAGACACCATCTTTCATGAAATTATCAAGGAAAACTGCCCTGATATTCTAGAACAAGAGGGCAAAATGAATATTGAAATAATCCACTGATCACCTCCTGACAGAGATCTGAAAAGAGAAACTCCTAGGAATATTGTAGTCAAATTTCAGAGTTCCCAGGTCAAAGAGAAAATATTGCAAACAGCTATAAAGAAACAATTTGAGTATTGTGGAAATACAATCAAGATAACGCAAGACCTGGCAGTTTCTACATTAAGGGATCAAAGGGATGGAATATGATATTTCAGAAGTCAAAGGAACTGAGATTAAAACCAAGAATCACCTACCCAGCAAAACTGAGTATTATACTTCAGGGGGAAAAATGGCCATTCAATGAAACAGAGGACTTTCAAGCATTCTTGATAAAAAGACCAGAACTGAATAAAAAATTTGACTTTCAAACACAAGAATCAAGAGAGGCATGAAAAGGTAAATGGGAAAGAGAAATCATAAAAGACTTTCTAAAGTTGAACTGTTTACATTCCTACATGGAAAGATAATATGTGTAACTCTTGAGACTTCTCAGTATTTGGGTGGTTGGAGGGATTATACACAGACACACACACACAGACACACCCACACACATGCATGCACACACAAAAATATATAAATATAGACAGAGAGCACAGGGTGAGTTGAATAAGAAAGAATGGTATCTAAAAAAAATAAAATTGAGGGGTGAAGGAGGAATATATTGGGAGGAGAAAGGGAGAAGTGGAATGGGGTAAATTCTCTCTCATAAAAGAGGCAAGAAAAAGCTTTTTCAATGGAGGAGAAAAGGGAGGAGGTGAGAGGGGAAAAAGTGAAGCTTATTCTCACCACATTTGGCTTAAGGAGGGAATAACATGCTCACTCAATTTGGTATGAAAATCTACAGGAAAGTAGGTGAAAAGGGAACAAGTGGGGTATGGGGTGATGATAGCAGGGAGGGCAAATGGGAGAAGGGAGTAATTAGAAGTAAGCACTCTTGGGGAGGGACAAGGTCAAAAGAGAGAATAGAATAAATAGAGGACACAGTAGGATGGAGGGAAATATAGTTAGTCTTACACAACATTATGGAAGTCTTTTGCAAAACTACACTTAAATAGCCTATATTGAATTGCTTTCCTTCTCAATGTGGATGGATGGGGAGAGAGAAAGAGAGAGAAGTTGGAATTCAAAGTATTAGAAATGAATTTTAAGAATTGTTTTTGCATACAACTGGGAAATAAGAAATACAGGAAATGGGGTATAGAAATCTATCTTGCCCTAAAAGAAAAGAGAGAAGATGGGGATAACAGAAGGGAGAGGTATAATAGAAGGGAGGGCATATTGAGGGAAGGGGTAATCAGAATGCAAGGTGTTATGGGGTGGGGGAGGGGAGAGATGGGGAGAAAATTTGGAACTCAAAATTTTGTAGAAATGAATGTTTAAAACTAAAAATAAATAAATAAGAAGAAGAAAAATTCAAAAAAAAGATAGTTGGGAAGAGGGGATGCTTTGAGAGTTCCACTTGGAACATGCTGAGTTTAAATATAAGTCTTCAGGATATATAGTTCAAGATGTTTTATAAGCTATTGAAGATGCAAGACTGGAAGTCATAAGAGAGGAATGGGAAAAATAGATCTGTTTTCTCAAGTGATAATTGAATCAATGGGAGCTTATGACTAAGGAAAATAATTTATAGAGAGAAGAGCATTCAAGGTGAGTCTTGGGGGACAGCCATGGTTAGGAGATAAGATCTAGATGGAGATATATCAAAGAAGACTAAGAAGAAGAAATAAGATAGGTAGGAAGAAAACCAGAAGAGAAAGGTACCACAAAAATCCAGAAGGAAGAGAACATTAGTGAGAAGAGGATGACTGACATTGTTGAACATTGTAGAAAGGTCAAGAAGGATTAGAATTGAGAAATGGCCATTAGATTTGTCAATTAAGAAGTCATTTGTAATGTTGAAAAGAATAGTTTCAGTTCAATGATGACATCAGGACCCAGCATTCAGAGTTTATGAGGGAAAGAGAGGAAAGGAAGTGAAGTCATTGACTCTCTCTGGTCTTCTCAAGGATTTTAGCCAGGAAAAGGAGGAGAGATATAGGACAATAGTTAGTGGGCCTAGGCAGATAAAATGAGAAATTTTGGGGAATGGGGAAATGTGGGCATGTTAATAGGCAGCAAGGAAGTAGCCAGTAGAAAACAAACACCTGTAGTCCTTCAGAAGCAAGTAATAATTCATGGATTAATGACTTCTAATAAGCAAAATGGAAAACAAAATAGCAATGAAGTTTCACCTCAGACATACAAATTGGCAAAGATGACAAAAGACAGTAGTGGTCAGTGCTGAAAAGGTTATAGGATGATAGGCAGACTAATACATTCTTAGTGGAGCTGTGAGTCATCAGTACAACCATTTTGGAAAGCAATTTGGAATTATGCAAAGTTCTCTTTGACCTCTACTAGGTTTATTTCCCAGGAAGAACATTAATACACAAAAAGTCCCCACAAACATCCATATTTTTATACTAGGACTTCTTTTGGTGATAGCAAAAACTCAGAAATAAAATAGAAGCCAATGGATTGGGGAGTGGCTTAACAGATTGTAGTACATAAATGGAATGGAATATTACCATGCTGTAAGAAATGATGGAAGGACTTACATAAACTCATGTAGAGTGAAGTAAGCAGAGCCAAAAAAATGTTTATGATTACACACACACATACACACACACACACACACACATATACACATACACACACACAATCAAAAGTGAGTGTTGTGAAATGACTACAAACAAACTAGACTCCAAAGATGAGATGAAAAGATGTCCTTTCTCCTTCTTCTTTTTCAGAAGTAGAAGGTCCAGGAATTGCACATATTCTCAGGCTTTGGGGATGTATTGATCATTTGTGGTGATTTCTTCTCTTTCTTTTTTATTTCTTTAAAAATATTGGTTATATAGGATGGTTCTCTGGGAAGGGAAGGAGGAAGGATACTTGAGGAAGAGTTGGTAATATATTTTTAAAAGAAATTGATAAAAATTATTAAGAAAAATGGATTCATGGATGACTGTTCTGTCTATACACCTAGAGTTGGGTTCAGTGCTGCTAATCCCTCCCTTGAAAGTCTATATACATGGGTATGAAAAAATATTTTTTCTAGCTAAATTTTCCCTTGAAAGCCTCTTTGTTTTTCAGGCAGAAATCCTAAAAGATTTCTGTACTCATGATAGCATGTCTTTGTGCATGTATATACGTTTTTGATGTTACCTCAAGTGATGTGTGTATAAGATCTAGAATGAGGAATGACAGAGCAAATGGCAGCCCCAACCCAACTGGGAGCTTTGGTCTCCCTGACTTAGATCTTCTTTCCAGGAATGATGACTCCTTCCTAGAAGCAACCCAGGAGGCTTTATCCTTGACCCTGAGGCTTTCCTCCTACCCACATTTCCTACCATCACTGACACTTTTAGCTAGAATCCATAAGCTCCCTTGACCTCCTCAGTCTCTAGGGTGGCTTGGCTTTCAAGCTCAGAGATTTGCCAAATCAAATCTCCAATTGTTTTGCTCTCTGCTGCTTCCTTCCACTTCTTCTACCACCACCTCTCCCAATGCCTCCCCCCCCCCCCAACTCTGCACACTGAAGGTCACAAGAAAACATCCATAGCAGGGGTTCTTAGCCTTAATTGAGTCATGGACCCCTTTAGTAGCCTGGAAAAGCTGATGGATTTCTTCTAAGAATGATGTTTTCAAATTCATAAAAAAATATGTTAATATGAAGGAAACCAATTGTATTGAAATGTAATTATCAAAGCAATTTCCCATCCTCAGAACCTCTGAAATCTATCCACACACAGACCCCTTGGAACTTCATGGACTCCAGGTAAAGAATCTCTCATATGTAGAGTTTATACATAAAGGCAAAGAGTAGTGGACAGAAATTACAAAGACAAGTTGAAGGAAATTGAGAATACACAGAAACTTAGCTATCAGTTTTCTGCACCTGGGATTAGCTGCAAAAATGTGTCATAAAATCAATTTTGCAATTTATAATGTAAAAATAATATAAACCATCATTAAGAAAATTTTAGTTAAGCAGGAGGGAAGATTTTTGTAATGAGGTTTCAGTGGGAAAGACACTGGGTGCTTCTTTCTTGGAGAAAAGAACTTCTAGACACTTCTATCCTATGGAGGAAAAAAACCTTGGAAACTGAATCATGGGGAACACTTTATGACATCTGCCCAAGGGGGAAGTTCTGAAACATTGACCTGGTGGGGAAAGAAACCCCTGAATTCTGTCCCTCTAGAACACTCAGGCTCCATGGAGGGGCAGACCTCAAGACGTTATCCCATGATGAGAAAATGGAAACTCTGCATCCCCCATCTCTATGTCTACCTCCATCTATTTGTCTCTAACATCTATCTCCATCTATCTGTCCTTCCATCTTTCTATCTCAATTTATCTATATCCATCTATTTCTATCTACCTATCCTATTACTATCCATCTTATTACTTATATGATCTATTGAAAACTCAATATTAATCATCAATACAACCAAATAAATTTCTTTGATAACTATTTGCATTGAAATACGAATTTTAATATACAAACTATCCTCATAAACTTTTTTTCACATCAGGTCTCCATCAAGATGCTTTGACCATTCCTTCCAATTCACTTTCCTTTCTATATTCTCATAGGTAGCATGTGCTTCATTTTTCTGAGCATTCTTTTTTGGCTTTGAATTATTTCATAAAGGTCCTTCCAGATCTCTTTATATTCTTTATACTTGTCAATCTCAATTGCCAAGTAGTATGCAATTAAGTTGAGGTAACATAATTTATTTAACAATCCCTCCTTGATGAGATATTTAAGCTGTTTCTAGCTTTTTTTTCATTACAAATAATGATGCTAACTAAATTAGAAGTGATACAAGTAACTGGGGATAAAAGTCTTTGCAATAAATTTCTCTGACAAAGGTCTCATTTCCAAGATGTACAAGGAACTGATTTGAATACAAAAAAATAAAAATTATTCTCCATTCATGAGCACAAATATGAGCAAGTAATTTGTTAAAAGAAAAAAATCAACCATCATTATCTATATCATGTGAAAAAAAATGCTCCAAATCACTAACAATTAGAAAAATCCAAATTAAATCAACTCTGAGCTTTTTCCTCAAACCTATCTGACTGGCAAAATTGACAAAAAAGAAAAATGACAAATCTGGAGTCGCTGTGAGAAAACAAGTACATTAATGTATGATGACTGGAGCCATTAATTAGTCTAGTCATTCTGAAAAGGTATTTGGAACTATGCTCAAAAGTCAGTCATCTGTGCATACCCTTTAACCCAGTGATACCACTACTAGGTCTATACCCAAAGAAATCAAAGAAAGATAAAAATGACCCATGTGTACAAAAATTTTTATCGCAGCTCTTTTTTGTGGAGGCAAAGAATTTGAAACCAAGGGGTTACCATCAATTGACAGAATGGTTAAATAAATTTTGGTATATGAAGGCACAAGAATATTATAATACTATATTAGAAAGAATGAAAGAAATGGCTCAGAGAAACCTGGGAAGAGTTTGATGAACTGATACATCAAAGTAAGCAGAATCAAGAGAACAAATTACACAATGACAACAACACTGTAAAGACAAACAGCTTTGAAAGGCTTAAGGACTCTGATAAATGCAACCACAATTTCAGAAGACCTGTGATGAAGCACGCTGTCTACTTCCTGGCAGAAGTCATGAACACAGGGTGCAGGGTAAACCATGTTTTTAGGACATGTTCTGCTGGGGTTGGAAGCTCAATTCCATGTGGACAGTCTCGGGCAGGTAAAGGTGGGAACTTCTAAATCTTAGAGTTCTCACGAGGCCCCTCATAATATCACCAGGGAATCGAGAAGGAGACCGAGCTAGCTCGTGTATTTCCACCTCTTCCCGTGAGATACATGATGGGTGGAGCATCCCCGCTCTGGAGGCTGTCCCGGATTGGAGCACACCTGTTGTTACCTAACAGGCTCGGTATTGATGTGTAAACTACGCGACGGGAGAGCTTAAGTAGGGTCAGGAAAGCCTGAAAGCTCTCTTGGGCGGAGGGGCCACGTGGGAGGACACAAGGCTCCGCTTTTCCTCTCTCCACTCTCCCCTCCCCCTCTCTCCCCACTTACACTTCTACTTCCAATCTCTTATTGTAAGATCTTTGCCTCCTTGGGAGATTCTTCGCTCCCTCCTAAGGAAGAATTCCCTTGCACTTGTAACCAGAACCCTGAATAAAGCTCAACCCTTGTTCGACTCTGGAACGTCCTTTCTCTCATACGAGCATCTGGCTTGGCCAGCCGAAGACCTCGAGAGGTGAGGTAAGACGACTCGGGTAGCCCACAGGCCTCTAGGCCTGGCAATGTTCAATTAGGGAGTTCATTTTTCTTGACCATAGATATTTGTTACAATGATTTCATTTTACTTTCTTTTGAGAGGAGAAGGAGGAGAGATAGGAGGGAGGAAAGGTAGATTTTTACTCATTGAAAAAAATAAGCTTAATTTTAAAATAAATAATAAAAATATTGCTAGAAAAATTTTTGAACAAATATGTTTTATTTTGTTTTAGATAACCCTTTTAAGATACATTACTAACAGTGGAATTACTGGGTCAAAGTGAAGCATTATTTTTTTTATAACTTTTGCCATATTTCTCTCCAAATATATATATATATATATATATATATATATATATATATATATATATATATATATATACATATATATACATATCCAAGTTCATTGTTCCATCAGTCATGAATGAATATGCTGGTTTCTCTACAACCCAACTAGCAATTTGTTTATTTCCTTTTATTTTTATGCATTTTGCCAGTTTTATGGAGGTAAAGCTTTAACTTCAAGTTGTTTTAATTTGCATCTTTTTTAATATTAGCAAATCTGAACATTTTTTCAAGGGATTATTAATCATTTGTTTGCTTTTTTGAAAATCTTTAGTTTACATCATTAGACCACATCTCTTGTAGAATAGAAATTTGTTTTGTACATCGTTAACAAATTTTTTAATGTCAAGATTTAATAAAGTGGAAAATCTTGATTCAAATCTTGTCCATTTCTCACCCTCTATTCCTATACCGAGCAAAGAAAGGGCATCAGGATGAAGCAAACCTCTCAGACCTTTAGTAATCATTGCATGCCAGCCAACAGAGAATCAATAAAATGCTGATTTACATTAAAGGGATCAATTGTATAAGGATTCTGGGAGAGACAGAGACAAAAACAGAGAGAGAAAGAGACAAAGAGAAAAAGTTAAAAAAGTAAAATCAGACCAAAGGAAAATGGAAAGCTTATTGGAGCTTCATGAATGAGGGAGAAAATGGAATCCCAATAAACAGTCTCTTAAGCTTGCTGATTTCCACTGGCCTTTGTGAACATCATTTTTAAGACAAATGAGGATTAAAAAGCAGTAAACTTCAGTCAGGTAATAATAAGAAGAAGAAGAGATGTACATTCCTCCTTCATGGTTTGTTATTTTTCAAATTCCTTTGAATAGCAGAGCTGTGTAAATATAGGAGAAAAAGGCCAGAGAAATCCCAGCCTCTGAGCTGTGGACTGTGTAAAGGAAGAAAAGTAGCAGTCTTTGAAAGCTGTCAGGGCTGGGGAGGGGTTCAGGGAATGTAAGTATGAGCGTGTGTTTGGAATGGATCATGGCATTTAAAAATAATGGCTTTGATGGTAAGAAAGAAAACATACAATTTATTTGATGAAAGGAAATTTTGAGGTAGAGCTTCAAAGATTTCATTGTAGTTAATCCATTTCCTAAATCAGATTGAGTAATACTTAAATAAAATAATGTATGTGTGGATCAAGCCATACACATAAATATAGGTATACATAAAAAATATATAGGAGTTTAGAGTTGAAAGGGACTTTAGAAATCATTTAGTCCAACCCTCTCATTTTGCAAATGAGGAAACTGAGGTCCAGAGAAGGGAGGTCTGTCTTGCCCACGAAGCAAAAATGCCACTTTCTCTTATGGTACATAAACATTAAGATTTGAAAATGAACAAACATTTAAACTTTCATAGAGTGAATTGCCATGTTACTAAACTCAATCCTGTTATATACCTATTTAGTGCTGGAACAAATTATATGGGAAGGGATAAGACGGAAAGCAAAAGAGAAGTTTTGTAACAAGTCCAAAGGAAGGGGAATGTACCAATTTATCACAACATAGAATGAAGGATCTATAGCTAAAAGTAGCCTCAGAAGCAATTAAGTCCAATCTCCTCAATTGGCTGTAAAAACAAGAATCATAAAACTTTTTGCTATTGTTGTTGTTGGTGGTGGTGATGGTAGGGTTGTGTTGATCCTTGCTCTCTAAGAGGACCGAGGACGTTGGAAGTGTGACGTCTTGACTTGCAAGTAAATTGGATTTAAGTGAGGCAGAACTGTACAGTCATCAGCCTCACTCTCCTTTAGATTTATTGGAGTCTAGTGGCAAGACATAGGTCAAGACGACTGTCCATGGCCCCAGATGCAGCGAGATATCTTGACCTTTTTAAGGAAAGGTCTTTCCCAGGTCTCAGTTTGTCTGAGGCAACATCCATTCAGTGATGTGAGGCTAGATAAGAATTGAGCCAAAAGATGGTCTAGTTTGCCTTTCCAAAAGAATGAATCTGGGAGGGGAAGATCCCTTAAAGTTTCTGGCCAGAACAGAAACAATTACTATTTACACTCACTCTGAGGCATCAAAACCCAAACAAGGAGCAAGTGAAGCCAATCAGTGACAGCCAGAATAATTTGAGTTTAAAGGCATAGTCAAATACTTCCATTTGAATCATAATGGACTTTATGAAAGCCTGATTTTTCAGAGCTATCTTTCAAGAAATCATAAATGAAAACTACGAGACAAAAGAGTTAATTGTCTCAGATTTGGGGGGAAAAACAGTTGTCAAGGAGTAAAGCCAAGATTCAAACTCAGGTCCTTTGACTCCAAATACAGAATTCTTCTCCCTTCACAATACTAGGCCTGGCACATAGTAAGTGCTTGATAAGTCCTTATCGTTCCATTCTCCCCTCCACAATGCTTTAGTTACACTACGCTGTATTCTTCCCTCATGAACATAGGGAAATCAGGCGGCCCAGGTAGAGAGATAGTTTGAAACTGAACTGACCTTCTAATGCGGCACATATCATGAATTGTTAGCTAAACTTCAAATAATCTGCACCTTCTTAGTGCTGGAAGAAATTCATCGTGTGTGTGTGTGTGTGTGTGTGTGTGTGTGTGTGTGTGTGTGTGTGTGTGTGTGTTTTGGGGGGTAGTAAGAGGCATTTTGTAACAAAGTCAAGGAAAGGAAAGGAAATCAGATGGGAACTTGTTTCAACATAGAATAATAGATCTAACCAGAAGGGTCCTCAGGGGACTTGCATTTTTTATATTAATAAACCGAAGCCCAATGATTTGTCCAAAGTCCCACAGGTACAGTGGCGCTAAGTTGTAGAGCATGATTTGATTTCAGTACTTCTGACTTCAAACCTAGAAATCTTGCCACTGCGCTACATGAATGAATTCATTCTTGTTTCACATTCTATTTTAGCCTCAACCTCTAAACTTGTGGTTCACTCATTTTTCAGTCATCTGACTCTTCATGACACCATTTGGAATTTTCTTCACAGAGATATTGGAGTAGTTTGCCATTTCTTTCTCCAGTTCATTTTACAGGTGAGGAAAACTGAGGCAAACAAGGTTCTGTTACTTGTCTAAGGTAACAGAGCTAATAAATATCTAATATCGGATTTGAACTCAGGTCCTCCTGACTCCAGGACAAGCACTCTATCTGCTGTGCCACTTAGCTGCCAAACCTCTGAATTAGCAGGTTACTTTTGTTAAGTTTACTGGGTGGTATCGATTATTTTCCAATATGCATACAAATACTAATTGGCTTAAAAACAACAACACTGAATTCATGTGTCTATAAGGGAGCAGATCAAATTGCCTTCACTATTAAAATATAACATACTATATTATTTTAATAACAGAAAAATACCTTGTTAAGGTATTTTTAAGTTAAGATTGTTCAGTCTTCTATTTTTTTCTTAGATTAAAAAAGATTATTTGGGGTGAAGATGGCAGAGTAACAGCATGTACTTTCTAGAGTGCTCACCCCAAACCCAGCCAAATACCTGTAAAAAATGACTCTGAACAAATTCAAGAGCTGCAGAACACACAGAATGACAAAGTGAAGCAAATCCCCAGTCCAAGACAGCCTGGAAGGCCACCAGGAAGTGTCTATCATGCCAGTCTGGGATCAGAGCACAGTCCAAGGTGAGCTGCGCTGGCACAGAGGGGACCTATGCAGGCCTTGGGGAGATTGAATCTCTGATACCTGTGATGGTTTCCAGACTTCACAACCACAAAATGCTGAAGACAAATTGGAAGGCCAGTAGAAAATCTGTGGAACCTGGGTGAGAGAGTAGAATGGTTTGACTTCAACCCCAAGGCAGCAGCGGGGGAGAGGCAGAAGTTACAACAGCAGCCACAGCAGTGGCATGGGCCGCTGCAGCCCCTGTTTCTGGGGCCCCAGGCCCACAGACTGTGGGGGAATCAAGTGACTGGCAGTAAACCCCCCACCCCCACTGAAAGCAGAGAGCTACCTTGACAAAGAGCTCAAAAGCCAAGTAAATGGCTGGGGAAATGCGCAAAAACCAGAAAAAGAATCAGACTATAGAATCCTCCTTTGGTGACAAGGAAGACCAAAGCATGCAAACAGAAGAAAACCAAGTCAAAGCTTCATCCAAAGCCTCCAAGAAAAATATGATTGGTCTCAGGCCATGGAAGAGCTCAGAAAGGAGTTTGAAAATCAAGTAAGAGAAATAGAGCAAAACTCGGGAAGAAAAAAGAGAGCGGCACAAGAAAAATCCTGAAAAACAAATCAACTGCTTGCGAAAGGAGATCCATAAGAATGCTGAAGAAAATAACACTTTAAAAAGTAGACTAACTCAAATGAAAAAAGAGATCCAAAAACCAGTATTTGGGGAGGGGGTAAACAAGTGTTTATTAAGCACCTAAAGTGTTCCAGGCATTACATAAATAACTTTATAAATGTTGTCTCATTTAATCCTTAGAATAACTGAGAAGTAAGTGTTCTCATGATCCGCATTTTAGAGTCGAGAAAACGGAGGTGAAGTGACTTACCCAGGATCACACAGCTAATGGGAGTCTGAGACTAGATTTAAATCCTCTTCTTCTTGACTTCAATCTCAGTCCTCTATTCGGTGTGCCACCTAGATGCTTCAATGCTTAGTTTAAAACACTAACATGTTGAGTGGTCTTACATATCTTACAGTCTTTGGAGACAAATCCAATTTTTATCGGTCCCTAATATTTTCCCTAATTCCATCTACACTGTTCATCTTTTCATAATCTATAGAATAAGGAGTAGCCATTTGTTCTCTCTCTTCCTGTCTCCTGATTGTATACTAACTTGACTCTGATCCAGATAGAGTGACCAAGGCCTGGACTGTGGCATCCTGGGTGGATCTGCTTTGGTCTGGAGTTCCCCGAGGAAGTTTGATTCAAAGCCAGCAAGACTTGCCAAGCCAGCCACTAGGCCCTATCTAATTAGGGGTGAATTTGGCCCTGGGTTCTACAAGCCAACCCACACTTTCCCTGAAGTGAACATGAATTCCTGGGATGACCTCAGAATTGAGTCAGAATCCCATGTGCTCTTTGCACTGGGGATGCTCCTGGCTCAAGTGCTAAAAGCCAAGTCGGTTCCCAGGACCTAGACTAAAAGGGGGACTAAAAATGAAAAGAAAGGAAAAATGGAATGGGGAGGAGCTTCAGAAATTTAATTACTGTTTCTATTTATAAGGGGGCAAAAGCACATTTTCTCAAGCCATTATCTTGTGGCTTAGTATAGTGTGATCTCATTCCGATCATCTCTGAGTAACAAGTGCTCCTGGGCATGTGGCCATGTTGTACAGTAATATTTAATTATATGTATATTTATGTGTAAAATGCTTGAAGAACTTTACTCAGATTCTGTAAGCCAGGATTTGGGACAAAGGGGAATAAAAAATAAATCCATGAAGTAAGCTGTGTTTGGATGCTAAAAGCATCAAAAATTAGTATGATGAAAAGTACATGTCAGATCATACTTCCTCAGGAAATATATGAACTGAGATCCAGATGACCAGAATATTAATGGACTTTCTTTAATGAAGCAACTCTGTAATCATTCATTTTTAATGCAGAATTGGATGAGGACAGCTTACTATCTGGACTGAGACTTGAAGACTAGTGTTGACTCTCTCTCCCTGTCCTGCTCCCTCTCCTCTCCCTCTCTCTTCTTCTTTTTTTTCCTTCTTCCTCTCTCCAAACATCTAAATTTATATGTGCAAAGGCTTTACACAGAAATTGGGGGACTTGTGTTTCTGGGAGCTGTCTGTAGGGCTGTTTCATTTCAGTGACAGGCTGAGAAATTTCTGCTTGATTTGGCTTGATTGAATGTGCTTCCATTTGTGGGTTGTCATCATTTTGAAAGACACTAAACATTTCTTAGATTCCTTGATCAGAAAGGATCATTTAAATAATTTTTTGAATGGAAGAAATATGTTCACTAACTAAAATCCCAGGTGCTTAAAGAGTCGTTGCTTTAATTCAGTTTGTTAAAAGCACTAGTCATCTTTTAGACCAGGAAGAGGATACATGGGATTGGAGACTTGTATCATTTGATGAATCTTATGTGAAAAGTAGATTCAAGTCAATGCAACACTATAATCCAAGACATCTAGCACACAGGCACCACTTAGATTTTAGCCTCCCTGGATACATTGTCATCACCAGTGATGTCACAGGAGAAGTCTTCTAGATTCACAGGGTGTATTCTGAAACTGTATCTTTTAAACAACCATGTAGTGTGAATTGATAGATATTGACAGGAACTTCATGTTAAAACACAATTTAATGTTTTTTAATTTAAAAAAATTGTAATCTCTCCAACATGTGGGATAACTGTGTTGTTTACCATAAGAAATGGTGCATTATATAAAACCTGAGGCTTCCCTAGAAAAGCTGTCCTAGGTGTGATGTAACTCTTTGTCCTTTGTTCTCAAAGAGGACCATGACATCAGGAGGAGGATGCTATGGTTTGCAAATTAATTGGATTTTACTGGGGATGGGGGCCACTGCACGAGGCTACCAGACTCACTTTCTCCTCTGGAGTCATCCGGATATTTAGTGGCAAGATACAGATCAGGATGATAGGTTTGATGTACTCTGTGGGTCAGCACCTACTCAAAAAACAGCTCAGAATCCCTACCAATATACTGACTTTTTTTTTTTTTAACTAGACAGGAAGAGGACTTAGTCCTTGACAACAAAAGTCATTCATCGCCCAGCTCAGCAAAGCGACTACCAAGCAGAGATCCCTCGTGCTCACTCAGAGTGTCTTCTCTCTTAAGTTACCAAGCCACTTCGTGGTAAAGGGTTTACATAAAAAGGCTATATGTTGCCAAGGAACAGGCATTGAATGCATACGTGTAAGAAACAGAAGTGGTCAGAAAACATGGAAATGCGTAACATGGAAAGTGAATGCATAACTGACACACACCAGCAGCTCATTCACCCATGAAAACCACATATGTTAGCAACTAATATGTTCAGGACACACACATAGGGAAGATAAACCCTGGAATTCACTGTGTCAAGGGCCCACTCATGGAGGGCATGCATCTAGAATCACATGTGGTCAGGTCACATGTATCCCTGAGGCAATTCATACGTCCACTCCTATAAGGAGGCTGATATCTTCCCCTGATGAAATTGCGCTGCTTTCTGCCAGGTTTTGTGTCCTCTCTACTGTGAATAGAACCTCTCCATTCTTCTGTCTCAGATATTTTCTGTCCTTTGGCCCTTTAAGGATATCTGCTCCTCTGTGTCCTGGTTTTTGTAGCTGTTGATTCATTTTGCAGTTGGGACCGACTCTTTCTGACCCCATTTGGGATTTTCTTGGCAGATACTAAAGTGGTTTGCCATTTCCTCTTCCAGCTCATTTTACAAATGAGGAAACTGAGGCAAACAGGGTTAAGTGACTTGTCTAGGGTTACAGAACTAATGAATGTCTGAGGCTGGATATGATTTCACAAAGACGAAGCTTCCTGACTCCAGCACTCTATCCACTGCACCACCAAACTACCCCTGTATTTCCTGGTTACATGTTACAGTGACCAGAAAGCCTGTCTGTGCTAAGGGGAGCCTGATGCACTTTTAGTAAGTAGAAGAAGCTATAAGCCCTGAACCAAGAGCAGAGAAAAGCTTCAGGTAAAGATTGTCTCTTTTCTAATTGTTTTTTCTCCCCTTGTGCTGATTCAAAATCTTTAGTTCCAGAAGGCACCCTGATTTGAGGCTAGAAAATTTCTTTTAACTCTTATTACATTTCTGATGGTGATCCAGTGTCTTCAAATCTACTCCAAGGAATTTCTTCCTCAAAAACCAATACAAGTTGTATGGAGACCAAGATGCTAAAGGTGACTGTTACTACCGAGAACTATTTTGATGAGCTTAAAAATAAAACTAAGTGAAACCATTTCTACCTTTATTATGCAACCAAATCCATGATTTCCATACTATGTTTTGTCCAACATAAAACCTCTGTAGTTTCCCTACAGCAAAATAAAAGATGTAGCACTTGCCTTCTGATAGATTAAAATTTATAAGAAAATAGAGAAGAGATACATAGAGTTGGGATTGACATAAGGCAAAATTGTAAAGCAGTTAAAATTATCTAATATTTTTTTATTGTCCTTTTCCATGGTAATAATAAGAGCTGGCTTTTATCTAGCTCTTTAAAAAAACATTATTTCACTGGCTCTTCATAGCAGTATTGTGTGATAAGTACTATTCTTATCATCTCTCTTTTGTAGTTGAGGAAAATGAGTCTTAGGGAAAAAAAAGACTAAGCAGTGAGGAGAGGAGACAAGACTCAAACATGGGCTCCCAGGCCAGTGTATTCCACACTGCACCATGCTTGCTCACCTGGAGTTTATGGGCATTACATTTTTAAGACCCCATGAAAAAATGCATCCATGAACCCTAGTTTATCAACCCCTATTTAAGGGTTCTTTCTACTTCTTAACTCTCTTTTCTCTTTATTTCAACAAAAATATATTAATGCATATAGGGACATCAGAGATCATCTACTTCTACCCTTTGACTTTAGAGATGAAGAAATTAAGGTTCTGTGACTTCCCCAAGGTAATAAAAGTTAGTCAGGATTTCTGTCTGGGCCCTTTGACTCTAGAGTCCGGTGTTCTTTCCCCTGTACTACATTGCCTCCAAGCTGTCTCTTGTTCCTAGATCATCCTGTCCTCAGGATTTATCATAGCAGAAGTTAAATTGATAAACTAACTCTCATCCATGGGTTAAAGAAGTAAGATGTGGATTTTTTCTACTGTTAGAACATTTGCATTTTAATTATGTACTCAAACAGAGACTAAATCCAGGTAGTCATATAGTTTTCCTGAGTTGTGTGCCCAGCCCACTGTTTAATTTTGCCTTGAAGGAACTAACTCACCCTGCCCACCCCCAGCATGGGAGACCAAATGAAGCAATAAGGCCTGATCTGAATGGTATTCCTAGTAGTAAGTGTATTTGGGAACAAAGAGAAAGGAGCCATGAGTGAAGGGTAGAGTTGTTGAGAAAAACTCCATGGGAGAGATGTGGAATAGGATTTAGATAGTTGGTGGGGAGGGGAACAGTGGTCACAAAGCCATTAATGAGGGAATGAATGGAAGACATATGGATAATAACCTGGAGAACAGTTTGACTAGTTTGTATCAGGATGCAAGGGGGGATGAGATTTGGTGGTCCAAGATTTGAGGGGTGTTAACAGCCTCTCCTCAAAATGGTCTATCATAAGGAGCCATTTTAGTTTCTTAAGCAATGAACTAAGATTAATAAAAAATATTGTATGAAGATGAGTTGGGCAATCTTTTACAAGGCCAATTGGAGGAGGTCAAATCAAAGCTCAGAGCTCAGCAAGCAGGGGGGTGCTGTGGTTATTGTACACTATGATGCGCTATATCATGAGGGCTTAGGACAGAGTAGTAGCAGTGGCAATGGGAGACGAGAAGCAAATAAAGGAAATATTTCAAGGGAGGAAAGTACATCACTTAGACAACAAATGTATTGAACACTAATCGTGGAATTTCCAGTAGTGAGATAAGATGGTGAGGATGATGTTTTAAATCATATCATATAGCACCCACCTATATATGTGGTCAACCTCACAAGCAAAATGACTTTTTCTCCTAGTAAGGAACAGAAAGACAAAATGGTGTCATGTATGGAGTGGGGTGGGATTTGGAGTCAGGAAGACCTGGGTTCGAGTTGTTTCTCAAATATATTCCCTGTGTGACTGTGAATAGTCATTTAACCTCTAAGTGTTCTGTACAACTCCAAAGTTTCCAAGAAGGTGCTACCTGCACTGGTTGAGGGTGTTTCCTTACTTGGGAATCTCCTACCAATGAGATCACAGGTTCAGTCCCTTTTCATATCTCTATTTCATAAGGAGGTAGTATGGTATAATGCAAAGAGCACTGGGTTTGGAGTCAGAAGACCTGCTACTTACTATTGGTGGAACCTCGTAAAAGTCCTCCCACTTTTCTGGACCTCACTTTCTTCACCTGTAAAACCAGGGGGTGGGGTAGATGGCCTCTGGGATCCACTTCAGATCTACCTTGATATTACCATGGTGCTATTACCTCTTAGCAGGGGTCAAAGACCACTTTGGCAGTCCAATGAAACCTATGGATCTCTTCTCAGTATCATGTTTTTAAATAATTGAAAGAAATGCTAAATTTTAATTAGAGGTCAGTGAAAATAAAAATGTATTTTTTTCCCATCCAACTTCACAGACCCCATGAAAAAATACATCCATGAACCTTAGTTTATCAACCCCTATTTAAGGGCTCTTACTACTTCTTAACTGTCTTCTCTCTATTTCAATAAAAATATATTCAATGCATATAGTATTTTTCAAATCACAATATCATGTGATCTCAAAAGTACTATGAAGTGAGCCAAATGGATATTATCATTCTTGCTTTACCATATGAGGAAAATGGCCCTCATGGAAGACACATGACTTGATTATCTGACCCAATGCACATTGTATCACTCTTATCTCACTACCAAAATTTCTTTCCTGAACTTGCTGTGAATTCTATTATGTTCTCATGGGGTAAAGGCACATATCAAAGTGATTGGAGGGGTGATGGGGGTGTGGGGAGAAGGCATTAAATAACTCATGGTCTCTGCTAATCTCTTCTTTTGCAGAAAGTCAAGCTAGACTCCAGCTTAGCTAAGTTAGAACCAGAGCTAAATCATGGCCCACAAACCGTAATGTTCTGCAATATGCCTGAAAAAACTAAAGGAAAAAAGTAAACAGAAACCACTCACTGCTGAGGTGGTTATTTCCCTCGATGGTTTTTCAAAGAGAGGGTACAGTATCCTCCTAATGTTTATTTCTCTATGTAGATAGAGAAGGATGAAGCAATTGGCATAGATGCGATGCTTTCCACCATTACCATCAGGGTCAATAATTATCACAGAGACCCTGTACTGCATATATTCTCTTTGAATTACCAATAATGATTGGAATTTCTACAGCAGTGCAAGGTTTGCGTAGCACCTGGCAAGTAACCCTTACAAAAACATAAGGAAGTAGGTATGGTTATTATTCCCAGGTTTTTTGTTTTTAACAGATGAGGAAGTTGAGGCAGAGGTTGTGACTTGTTCAGGGATACACAGTTATTCAGTGTCTAAGTTAGGATTTGAACTCAGGACTTCCTGACTCCAGGCCCACATACCACATTGTTCCACTTAAACGATGGTAGTATGATTGCTGCCCTCTGGAAGCCTTATTAAAGACACTGCTCAGCCTTGCAAATTCAATGGAAACATGGATTCGTTGAGGCTTTGTGGCCAGGCCTCACATACTTATGCCATGTTTTCTCTGGGTATCTGATATTACAAATCTCATCTTTTAGTGGAGCAACTGCCTCTAATAACTAGGATTATAAGAAGGCCCTTGTGCTGTGCTGCATAAAATCGGCCTTCAAATTCATGTTTCTCCTTGTGGACTCTTCAGCAGTCGGAAACAGGATGCCATGAAGCCTCCCAGTGTCTTGCCATCTTCCTTCCCAAACCATCTGGTTTGGCCAGGGGAAAAGAAGTCTTGTCCCCATGACTGAAGGGAGCTTGGCAGCCGAGCTCCCCTTCTTGTGGGTTTGCCAGACTCAGATGATTCGGAGCACAGCAGACGTTCCATCTCATTTCTGTACAAGGTGTTCATTTTAAGCTCTGCTTCTCACGTCGTCCCGATGAGTCCCCCAGATGGCAGCTCCCAACAGCTGGCTTGCCTTATTCAGCAAGTAGCTGGCACATTAACGATGCATTGCTGTTACTCAGACTGGCACTATCATGTATGAATTACAGAGGTATTCAGAGACACAAGGGTGTGGCTGGAGAAGTTATTCTTCATTGATGGTGCCACAGAAAAGGGGCCTTGAAAGAAGGCTTTTCTAAATGAAGCTGCCGGATGCTAATGGAGATAGGAAAGTTTCTGCATTTCACCTTAGTCAATGTGCTCTGTCTGGACTCAGACATGAATCAGGCTTTCTAAACAATCTCCCTTTTGTCTGAACTTTTTGAGGAACTAGAAATGCTCCAGCAAAATGTGGGAAAGTTGCTTCCATGGCCCACTCTTTCCCACAGTCTAAAAGAGGGTAACTCTCCCTTAGTTTAGCCTTTGACAGCATAATGTTGGGTTGTCAGCGACTCTTCTCCTCCTCGACCATCACCTCTATTTCTTTACTCTGCTATTATCCTTGACTTCATGACTTTCTTTTGTCACTGTCACTTTCCCTCAGCCCACTCCATCCTGTTGTCACTGCTCCAGGGCCAATTCTCCACCCAACAGTGTGGGAAGAGCCAGATGGGGCTGCATACAGTGCCTGCCTTCCTGGCCTCCAGCTGGCTCACTGACGTGGTCCTAGAACACCTACCTCATGGGGGATTTCAGAGAGCTACGGTTACTGTTCATAGCACAGAAAACTTCTCATTGCTAGGGGTGAATTTGAAAATCCTATGAGTTCAAGTTGTTTTTCATTAAATTAAAATGCTTTTACATCATTAGTTTCTGTAGTATATCTACACATCTGGTGATGTATGAAAAATCCAGGTATCTTTCACTTTTCAAACGCAGAAAAGATGAATAATTATCAAGCTGTTTTTTCTAAGAAAACAAATTATTCACAGTAGGTCATTAAATATTTGTTGACTGCCTGATTAAACTAGACTATAAGATAATTAAGCAACTAGAACCCTAAAGGGCTGAAAAAGACATCCACACCATTTCCAAGTGGCTAGTGTTCAAGAAAAGATTAAGAAACACATCATTTTGATGAGAAAGGATTAAATGTCTCATCTGGAAAAGAATATTCAACTGACCCAAAGAACTTCATACTATTTGGAAAAGTAATTGATTTATTCCTAGGGTAAAACTTAGACTAAGTGATGGAGGGTCGGTTGGATACCTAATGGCTAGGTGACCCTGGGCAAGTCATTCCCAGGAACTCTTTCAGATCACAAGTTGCAGAACCAATTCTGACTTGTGTTGGGAGAAGCTGTTTCCTCACTGGAGCTTCCTTCCCTGAGAGTTTCCTGAACCAAAGATATCATGGGTCTAAACAGAAATGATCATTTAGGCTAACAAATCCAAAACAGCGTTTGAAAAGCACAAGAAGTTTGAATTTCTCATTACCAGTTGTGCATGCAGATTAATGACATAAAATGTGTTTTAATCTAAACCACTTGAGTATGTTGATTTACAAATTACCTCTCTGAACCTAAAGCTTAGGAAAGCTTCTAGGTGTTATGCTCAGTGGTAATAGCTTCCTAAAGTCCCTAGTTTGTGCCTACACAAGGTAGTATGAGGCATTGGATAAAATGCCAACCTCCATGTCAGAAAGGCCTGGATTGAAGTCTTACCTCCAATAATTACTAGTAGTATGAAAAAATTCATTTTGGGGGATTGAGTCTTCAAACACTGACCAAATATTTATTAAATATTTACTAAGTACTATTCATTAAAAAAAAAAAAAAAAGAAATATCTTTCAGTTGTTACATGGGGTCAGGCATTGTATGAGGTGATATGGGAGGATTAGCACCCCTGGTATGAGGGTTTATCAAGTCCTTTTCAGGGCTGCTCATCCACCTTTGGAGCCTGCCTGGCTCTCAAATCTTACCTGTGGCTCCAAGAAACTGTAGCATGCACAGCCACCACACCCTCGTAAAACCATCTTGGCAAAGGTTGAGGATAACTGACAGGCCTCAAACCCCGGTGTTAGGGTATGTCTACCCCAAGCATGTGAAGACTTCCCCCAGAGGAATGGGCAGATGAGAGCAATTTGTTCCCACAGCCATGAAGATGACTAAAACGGACACCGTGTAATGCTTAGAACTCGGTCAAACATCAGAGATGCCAAGGTCATCTACTGCCTCCTGGGCTATCCTCAGTCATCCTGACTTTTGTCCTGCCACTGTATTTTGATGACTCTGAAAGGGAGAGTGAGGCGAACAGCTTTGTGCAGTTGCCTCACTTAAATCCAATTACATGCAAGTCAGGATATTACCCTGTGATGTCTTCTGTCCTCTTAGAAAATGAAGGATGAACAACAACAACTGTTCACTAAATGGATCTGCAGAATTTAGGCCTTATAGGTAAGCTTTCTTTTTAGAAATCCGCCAAACTGTAATATGAAGTACTGGTTTTCTTTTTTTTAATTAAATCAAATTTTATTTTCAAAGATCAGCTTTCTTTCCCTCCTGCTTTCCCCATCCCACATACAGTGAGAAAGTATGAAAAATAAAGCCCCTGCTACAAGTATGAATAATCAAGCAAAACAAACTTTCTGCATTGGCCCATTTCTTTTAAAAAGAATTACGTTTCAATATGTGCTCTGAGTCTATCTGATAGGAGGTGGGGGAGTATGTGTCATGAGGAACCTTCAGGAACTTTGCTTGGTCATTGTACTGATCAGGGTTGCTAGTTCTCTTTATTTCTTTGAAGAATTATTTTGTTTTAATCAGCTAAGATCCACCTTCAATCTCCTCCCTTCCTAAGAATGCAAGAAAAATAAAACCCATTGCAAACATGTACAGTCAATTAACATAAATTTCTACACTGATCATGTCCTAAAAAATAATGGTCTTTTTTCTGCATTCTGAGTCCTTCATCTCTCTAACGTGTGACAAGTAGCATATTTCTTCATCAAGCCTCTGGTAGGTCCTTCCACTGGTAAGAGTTCAGCACAATGGTATTCCATCACTTTTATACATCACAACTTATTTATCCATCCACCTGTTCATGGGAACCCCCTTAGATTTCCAGTCTTTATCACTTTCTAAAGAGCTATAAGTATTTTTGTCTAATTTGTTTTGCTTGGAACTAATTTCTCCTTTAATCTGACCATCCAATTTTCCCATCTTTTTCCTCCCTTTCCCCTCCTATTTTATTGTATATTTCTGTACCTAACTTACACATACTCTATCTTCTTTTGACCAGTTTGGTTAGGAGTGAGGTTCAAGTTTCAGCCTCTCTTTCCCACTTCCTCAGCCTTGTTTGGATGGATGTCTACTTGTGTACTCTAATAATGTGAGCTAATTTTCCCTAATCTTACTTTCTCTCCCCCTCCCCACTCCAGTGTATTCCTCTTCCTCTCTCTTTCTATTCTTTTCTTAAGATCATAAAGACATAACAGAGTCACTTCCAGGCCTTGTCTGATTAGACTCCATTTTCCTTAATAATGTTAGCAATCAGCGGGGACATATGTATCATCTCCATATTTGAAAGTAAACAATGTTCTACTTGTTTAGTCTTTAGTCATTGTTCATTCATGTTTACCTTTTTTGTTTCTATTGTGTGTAATACCTCAGTTTCCCTCAAAGTCTGATCTTTTTAGGAATGCTTGGACATCCTCTATTTCATTAAAGATCCATTTTCTCCTATAGAATTATTTCCCCACTTCCCCTATAGATTATATTCACTTTTGCTTGGTAAGTTATTCTTATCTGCAAGTCCATATCCATTATTTTCTGGAATATTATATTCCATGTTTTCTGCTCCCTTGTAGTGGTGGCTGCTAAATCATAAACGATTCTGACTGTGCCTCCCTTTTACTTGAATTCTTTCTTTCTGGCTGCTTATAATACATTTTCTTTGACCTGGAAGCTCTGGATTTTGGCCATTGTGTTCCTAGGATTTTTCATTTAGGACTTTCTTTCAGCTGGTGATCAGTGGATTCTTTCCATTTCCACTTTGTCCTTTGGCTCTGTGAGAAATTAATAGTTTTGAATTTTCTTGGAATGTCCTATCTAAGACTTGGTATGATCGTAGCATTCAGATAGTCCAATGATCTTTACATTTTTCTTCTCTATTTTCAAGGCTGTTTGTTTTTACTGTAAGATACCTTGTAGTTGGTTCTATGTGTCAGTCTCTTGACTTTGTTTTAATATTTCTTTTTGTCTCAAGCAGTCGTTGACTTCTATTCATTCTATTCAAATTTTCAGGGAGTTTGTTGATTGGGCAAGATTTTGTACCTCTTGTGCCAAGCTATTGATTCCATTTCTAATTCTTTATTGAATATCTCTTATTTTTTTCCAGTTCTTTCCCTCAAACATTCTCATTCTATTTATAGTTCTAAAAGCCATTTTTTGAAACTCTTTTTAAACTTTTACTTCTTGTCTTCCAATAATTCTAATTAAGTTTGCATCCAAGCTGTGTTTTTCTCTAAGGCTTTTCTTGTAGATGTTTTGGAGTCAATTTCTTCTGCATTGGTTTGTTAAGTATTCCTGCCACCATAATAGCTTGCTATGATGTGGTTCTAGTTTTGTTTGCTCATTCTCCCAGTCCACTTCCTAACTTTAGAGTTGAAGAGTTTGACTCTATGGCTCTTCTGGAGGGAAGATATGGGCTGGTCCTCTTACTGCTTTCTTGGAGTATTGAATGTTGTGTTATTCTAGGATCTTGGGGTGATTCTGGGGACTTCCAGGCTTTTAATGCTCCCCAAATGGTCTGATCCAGGGCAAAGTCTGATTGCTGCCCCCCTGGACTGGATTCTGCAAGTTGCTGACCTGAGTTTCGGTCTGAACAAGAGTAGGCTACTGCTAAACTCTACCCATCAGTCAATTTAAAACAATAGAATTGTAGACTCTTCTTTGGTCTGGGATTCCTGACCTGGTTAATCCTTTGTAGGTTGGGCTAAATGTTAGAAATGAGACCCTGATTTGCAGAGAAGGAATGAACTGCCATCATCTGATCCAATCTCAAAGCCTCCTCATACTTTTCAATTCTTCCTTCAGTCAAACCTCAGGACACTGTAAATAAACATTCTGATCACTTGAAAGTTCTAAAAAGATTCTTTGAAAAGACGAACAGATTTTCTGAGCCTTGAAGAGTTCCACCACCACCCACTCACACTCCTTACCTTACCCCCTTAGTTTTTGGAGAGTTAGTGGAGAGAGCAAACAATATCCTTCATGTTACTGAAGATGTTGAAGGGAAAGAGCAAGGACCTTCCTTCCCAAAGTATTGAGACAACAGGAAGTGGGAGGACTTTCTCCAGACTTTGGAAATCAGACCCTTTAATAAAGAGTCTCTTCATTCATGGACACATTAATAAAGAACCATAGAGGCTGCAAATATACATGTGACTCTGGAAAAGAGAGTGAAGCTGACAACATAGCTCTGCCTGACTTAAATCCAATTCGCACACGTTGGGACATCACCTTCACGATGTCTTTGGTCTTCTTTGAAAATGAAGGGCAAAAAACCGCAGCAGCTATAATATCGTAGAAAACAGCAAACTTTACCAGAGCCCATGCTACTTTTTAAATTGTCTAAATTTCCTTTCACTGAGATCAAATACTGTATATTCCTCCACCCTTCGGTCACCACCAGGCTTCAGGGATGATTCTGGGGATGGTCAGAGAGAAAGGACTCTAGACAGTTCAGCACAAATGACAGATTCCCTATTATGTTCAATGACAGGCAGAATATACATCAGGGAGTCTGGCTATCTCAGCAGCAAGACTTTTCCGACAGCTCTGGATTTGCGAGTGGAACTTAACAACTTAAGGTTATCTTCTTGTCGACTAATATATCACATTTCTGGCAGGGCGTAGCTTCGAAGCTTTTCCTTTTCCTTCTTTTTGAGGGATGCCACTGAAATATATTTTCCTACTTGTTACATGAAATGGAGAAAAAAATTCCTTGGTGCTAATTTTTTTTTAAATTTTGTGACTATTGATTTTGTTAAATTTATTTTTTCCAATTAACAAGCATTTATTTTCTTTCCCTCTTACCTTCTCCCTTCCAATTTAGGAGGGAAAAAAAGAAAAACAAAACACTTGTAATTTGTAATTGTAAAATACACATGGTCACACAAAACCAATTCCCATACTGGCCATGTTTAGAAGTGCATATGTCTGTCTCCATGCTGAATTCCTCACTTACCTGTCGGCAGGTGGGCATCATGTGGCATTACTGCTGCTCTGGAACTGCGGCTGTTACTGTCTTCGTAAGCATTCTGAAGTCTCTCCAAGTTGTCTCGTTTTTGTTTTTGCTTTTTGCAACGCTGTTATAGAAATTATTCTCCTGGTTCTGTCACTTCATTCTCAGACTGCTTCTTAAATAGCCCGCCATTAAAACTGCCCATCAGTCACTGGGCAGGTTGCCACTGAGAGAAGCCAAGGAAGATAAAACTATGGTTCCAGGTGTGAGTTCCATTCAGAATTACTTCCAGATCCATGGCCCCACAGAAGTTTTCCCTTTCATCAGTATGGCACTGTTTGCTTTTGAATAGGGAGATTTTTTTTCTTTACTTCCTATCAGTAGTTACTTATCAAAATTCCCCTGAGACGTTTTTTGAGGCTACTTTTTGAACTTGAGATTTTTTTAACTCAGTCTAGGTAGATACAAATTATGTGTTATTTGTATCATTTCCCCTTAGATTCTGACATATCTCTGTTATCTCTGTCTCTCCTTTTCCCTCTCCCTCTTTCTTTGTCAGTTTCTCTGTCTTTCTATCCTTATCTCAGTTTCTCTGTTTCTTTCTAGCAATAAGAAACTGCTACTCTTGGGACAGGAAGGAGAGAAGGGTGGAGAGAGAGGGCTGGGGTAATAGATTCCCTCTCTTCTCCAGTATGGGGTACTCTCTTAAGAAATGCACTCTCTTCTCTCATCTCAGGTACGTAGTATGGGCTAGCTTCAGTCCACTGGGATTCTGGTTTCCCAAAAGAGGAATCATGCTTCTTTCCTTTTCCTCTTCAGCTCATTACATCCTCTACCTCAGTGCCTTGGGTACCAATTCTTTAAAGTTTACATTATAGTTTATAAGTAGGCATCCCCAAAGCAGGAGCAGAAAGGTATTCAACGACAAGAATCAGGTACAGGGCAGAAATATCATTCTTACATACTCTAGAAAAGCTAGAAGACACAAAAGACTCATAGCACACATTGACAGGATAACTTAAAATAGCATTTAATATCTTAACTTCTAACTGCTGCTATACTCTTTTGGGAGGCTGATACTTAAACCACAGCACAAAGTTTGTGGGGATATTGCTATACAAATAAATCCCAGCATATCTTCAGGCAAACTGGGTCAGGCTAGAGTCAATCTTTTAATTGGTGGTGGTATTGTCCAAGAGTGCTGGAGTATTTTTCAGGGACTCCTTCCTCTCTCTCTCTCTCAGGTGTCCAGCAAGTTCCAACTAGAGGGACCCAGGACTTCTGCATCACTGAAACTCACAAGATTAATTCCAAGCTTGAATGCATCCATCTCAAGATAGATATCTGTTCACCTAAGATCAGACCAGAGCAAACAGAAAAGAGGCAGTCAAAACCTAGACTCAAACTTATCTCAGCAGGATGTGTTTATCGGTAGTCATGTGTTCCTGACCACCTGGTGGCCAGGGTAAGAAATAAGAAAAGCTACCTCTCTACCATTCCTTCTCCTCCTCTACTTCCTCCCCAAAGGAATGGCTTGAAATGACACTGAAATGATTTTTAGTTGGAGAAAAAAAATCCACTGTCACCTGCTTTTCTTACCAATTTTGATTAAAAAGCAGGTTGCCTTGACATTCCAAGGCACCAAGCCCCCCAGGGCAGAGTCATGCACAGATGGTCTACCAGAAGCAGAAAAGTCGGCTTTGCCAGTGTCCTGCTCAGTCCTCACTACATCTTTCTTTGTCTCTGTGTCTGTCTGTCTTCCCTCCACTCTCTTTTAAAATTGGTTCTCACACAATATTTAAAATTAAAATTCTGATGAAGAAAAACATCTTAGTTGGGGAGAGGGGTCTCTTAGTCTGGACTTTTAGTAGGTAGGTGGCCTAATGAATACAGTGCCAGGCCTGGCATCAGGAAACTCTGAGTTCAAATCCTGTCTCAGACATTTAGTAGCTGCGTGACACTGTTCAAGTCACTTAAACCTGTTTGCCTCAGTTTTCTCATCTAAAAAATGGCTGGAAAAGAAAATGGCAAAGTATTCCAGTTTCTTTGCCAAGACAACCTCAAACAGGGTCACGAAAAGTCCAACATGACTGGAAACAATTCACCTTAACAATAACAACAAGGAGCCTGGATTTCAATCTTCTGTGGGGTATTTTTACCTGACAGATCCTTCACATGTTCACTACGGACAGGAACAGAGGAGCAAGCTCCAAGAGTACAATCTAGGCAGACTGTGACCACATTTTTCATTACCATTACTCTTGCTGGTGCTCCCTGTATGTGGGTTCTGGAACAGCAAGAAACATGAGCCCTGACCAACACAGATTCCATGAACACCCTAAGGCAGCACAGATATGCCTCAAAAAGAAGGTCCCTAGGACCAGACACTGTTTCTACCACAACTTCACCACTCCTTCCAGCCTCAACTTGTCTGTTCATTGTACTCACTCTCACCACAAAACCCACTCCCTACCACATAGAGGCTGCTTGGATCCCAGATGCACCAGCCCCTTTCTCATTATTCAGTTCCTGCAAATATCCTGGCAGAAGTGCCAATGCCACCACTCACTGCAGGTGTTTATAGCCGCCACAGTAAGGTGGGCACACGCCAGGGCCATCAACAGCTCATGGCACTTTGTAATGTCTGTATTCCCTTCCACTGCCCTTACAGAATTCCATTTTTCCTAAGAAACTCTCAATATTTCCTCTCTTTTCAGGGAGCTCAGGACTCCTTATTGTCTCTAAGATAAAATAGCAAATCTTCAGTCTAACTTTTAAAACCTTCCCTCATTTTCAGGAAGGTTGGAGAGTGAGGAGAAGCCAGGATAGGGGCACCTCACACAAGTCACAGAGCTGACGGAAGTCCAGGATGAACAGACCAGGAGGCCATGTTTGAAAGTGGAACAAGGAATTTATTACACTCTATTTAAAAAGCAAGCACTATATAGAAGAGACTCAGTTTCATGTATAGTCATCTCCCATACTGCAATGTGCACAGAAATGCTCATTTTATTTGACATTTACTAAGTTGGGAATAAAAAACCCAGCAAACATTAGGGATAACCTAATGAAATGACGTGAAGAAAGGGGGGCAATTTCATCTTGGAAAACAACAGGCAGGCTAATTGATTGACTTTGAAAAGTTCTGCTTCTGACACGGAGGATGTGTGACACCGGGCAAGTCACTTAATCTTTCAAACTTTCATCAGCTAAGACTATAAATTCCCTAGAAAGTACCAACCTGCATTTGCAGAGGGAGTTTCCTTATCTAGGAATTCCCAGTCTAATGAATTCACAGGTCTGGCCCCTCCTCCATCCTTTAGTTCTCCTTTTTGTTAGGGAGAGAAGGGGACAAATCATGTCTGCTCCCTTCTTTCCTCCCTCTTAGAGTATAAACCCCTTGAGGGCAGGGATTCATTTGGTTTGGGTCTGTCTTTGTATCACCGTACCTGGCGCAGTGCTTTATATAATCCGTGGCTAATAAGTATTTTGAATTTAACTACTGAATTGGTGCAGCTATCCTTTTCTGTGTGGCCCAGAGAGAGGGAGGAAGGGAGAAGGGGGCTGGCCTTTCTTCCCTCATAACATCAGGGAAACTGCTTGCTTGTCTCTTGTCCATCAGTACCCCCACATGGGCTTGCGTAGGAAAATGTGCTCTTATTTACGGTTATTTTGTTTTAGTACGCTTTTTAGCCAGGGCTTCTGGTCAGGAGTCTTGAAAACTTCTTGAGGTGCTTCTTCTTTCAGTTTCTCTTGGAGGACTAGGTTTTACCAAAGGACGCTACGGTTGCCCCCTTTGCTTTTTCATATCTTAATATACCAAAGTTTGCCACTGTCTATACGGTCCTCAGTTCCTCAGGCTTGGGGAGCTCTTTCCTGCCTTCCCCAGTCTTCTAATCAAAGCCCTTTTCTCATGGTCTAGTTTGTTGCTGAGCTGGATGAATGCGTATCTAGAACATCAGTGTTTTGTGGGGAAAGGGGTCTTGGAATATTCACTTGATCTTTTCTTAAAATTTATATTAGTATCATCTCCTCCTAGACCCGAATAGATCTTAGCTATTAGAACTCTCTAATGTACCTCAGCAGTAGTCTTGCTCCCCCTCTGTACCCTATGTGGGGACCCAAAGATAGGCCGACACCAGGTCTCCAGGTGGCTCATTCTTAGCAAAGGGTTCTATCAGTGGCACACCCGATCAAATACAGCCCCTCTTAACTTCACTCTAACAAAAGCTACTAGTGTCTGATTATTCTCAAGCATCCCAAGCTGAATCTTAAAGATTGGCAGATGCTTCACAGGAAGTGTTCCTGTCCCATCCTTCGGAGGTCCTCAGCAATGAGTCTGAATGAGATCTCAGGCTCTGGTATATAATAAAAGGTTCCCAGAGGCCTGGGCCCCCCAGGAGACCTTGAAGACACTATCAGCTTCATGGGCACAAGGAAATCCTGTAAAGCAATGATTTACAGTCAGTATTTGTAATCAACCGAAAAGTCATGATAAAGTGTATGCTCTATGCCAGACCTAAGCTAGGTCCTGAGGATAAAGTAAACAAAACTGAGACAGTCTCTACCCTCAAGGAATTTCTGCTCTAAGGTAAAGCAAAGGGGAGAAGAGACAGCATGGATATAAATAAGTGCGCACACAGAAAATACTAGTATTTGGAGGATGAGAATCCAAAAGGGCTTGGTGTAAAACGTGGGGCTTGAGCTATAACTGCTAGAATGGCTCCTGCACCCCAGCCTCTGCCCCGTGTTTACAAGACTGACACACCCACAGAAAGGCAAATCATGGAAACTCCATGGTGCCATGGCTGAACAGTCTTTTCTAGAAATGGGAAATTTCTAGATTGGGGGTAAGATCAACAGTAACAATTTATAAAGGAATCTCTGATCACAGTTGTCATTATTGCCAACATCTCCAGTTCTAATAGATGCTATGTCTGGACTACGGAATGACACGAACTATGACCCAGAGCACTACAGAGACTCATGAACACCCCACCTCTGTCCAACAGCACCACAACCAAGACATGAAGGCACTAACACTGCTGGTGCTCCACTCTGCTGTTTCTTCAGGCTTCTACAAGTCTCACCCCTGAACAAAACCTTCACAGTTTGTCCTTGCAATGACCCCAGTAGGCTCCCAACCCACTAAATGAAGAAACCCTAGAGTAGCTCAAAAAAACTTTGAAGGAAACTAGTCATCTCATCAAGGTAAGGCCAAAGTTCCTTTCCTGGCCGATGGAGAGTTTGAATATCAACTGGCTTCCAGTGCCTGAGGAGACATCTTCCTTTCTCCTCCCCCCATCACTGGCATGAATCAGTACCAGTGCTCAGGACCAGACTCCACACTCCTTTCCCCCAATTCCTGGGCAACTTGGATAAGAATTGTAAAAGAACCCCCAGATTTTGAGGGTTCGGGATAGGGTCCCGCATCCTTTGGGGGCCCTATAGAGTGCCAACTCCATCCCTCTTCCCTATATCCCTTTGTTCTGTGATTATCTCCCCTCAATAGAGATGCCTCACTTTATTGTTTCATTGTGGGTTCCATGTGTCTTTGCATTGCTTACTTGTTGTTTTTTTGGGGGGGATGGCATGTTGAACCTTACTAAATATGGATTTATTATGACAGGTTCGAACTTTATCTCCTACTTGGTTCTTACATTTTTATTCATTCAATTCACCAAAACCTTGATTATCTCCCACTCTCAACATAGCTTTGTTCCCTACCATTTATAAGTCAACCACAGATCATCTGGCCTCTTACCATTAACTGTTAGCCTTAAAAAGAGTGTGACAAGAGGGAATTTGGAGTAACCCTAACTGGAGAAAGTCATTCCAAGGAAATATCTGCCATAATTCCTTGCATCTCCTTACATTCCTTTTGCTTCAAGCCTTTGCAGAGCTCCCTATCCCCCTCTTCTACTTCATTAGCTAGAAAACCAGTGATAGGAAGGCAAATTGTCCTGGAGAAAATACATGCACAGAGATTAACACAGATGTTTAAATGTTTATATATTCCTGAAGAAACAAGTTCTATATGACAGCAACTGCAGATTTCAGGTACTTATAATTCTTTTGGAAGCAGTGTATATGTGAATTTTCCATTGTTCTCCAGAGTTACTCAGGTGATAGCAGGTATTTACAAATGGATTATGAAATATACCTCATGGGCATTTTATGGGAACTAAGAAAAGAGTAACTGGAAACCACACACACAGATCTAGATACTTTGCCATAGGTCACTGATTGCCTGGCCTTATAATGCTTGGATTTGTGTCAATAAATGTTTCATTCCCAGCCATTTGAAAAGAGATGCAAGTCTTGTGTTCCTTTCATTGTCAACACCAATCCCAGGATTAAATATGGGCACGTATGGGTATCTGAGACCAGACCACCCACTATCATCCAGATCCTACATTCTTCAAGCTCTGGGGTCATGTAAACCTCACTGGGTATTCTCTTTTTGGGGGGAATTCTCATGACTCAGAGCAATCCAGTCAAATGTTTGGATCTTTTAGTTTTGTCCTCACATTCCTCAACTGCTAGAATTGCTCCAACTGGATTTTCATAAGGACCAGAATTAATGAATTATTTCTCAATCACACTACATGCCCTAAAACAATTCACCCAGGGCAGAAATTTGGACCCCTCTATGGATTTATACCTGAAGGTCTAAAATGTGCCCTCATATCACTCAATAGTCCCTACTCATTCACAATTCAGAGACACACTTTACGAGCTTTCATGGAATCTCCAAATTGTTTGCTCTCTGTCTCTGTCTCAGTCTTTTATCTTTCTTTCTCTCTCTTTCTGTCTCTTCCTCTGTCTCTCTGTTCTGCGTGTCTGTGTGTGTCTGTGCGTGTGTGTGTTCTACGCTGAAAAGAAGAGAATGTTCAGACAATCTTGTAGCTCTAGCCTGGAGCTTTATCTAGTTATCTAGAATCTTTATTAATGACCATTATAGGTCCTGAATGCCTTCTTTTCCCCTGCTCACAGCTTTTCAAGTTGAGTCCCCAGAGTCTAAATCTATCATTTTTAAAAATTACATCTTCCTTCCTTCCTTCCTTCCTTCCTTCCTTCCTTCCTTCCTTCCTTCCTTCCTTCCTTCCTTCCTTCCTTCCTTCTTTCCTTCCTTCTTTCCTTCCTTTTCCTACCCTCCCTCCTCACCTCCCTCACCTCCCATTGATTAAGGCTTACCATATCCGAAAGATGGTGGTTAGCACTAGAGGATAAATTAAGATATAGCCCTTACTAACACCAATTTTATTGTCTATCATGGTGAATATCTTAAAACACTTCACTAGCTAGCAGAAACAAATCAACAGAAGGATATTCAAAAAGTGCCATTGCCTTAGGGGTCCCAGGTCTGAAGGGCCTCAAAGCCCTATTTTGGATTACAAATCGCATTGTAAACAATGGCTAGTTATCAGAGGTGGGGAATCTGTGTGACTGTTTTGCTGCAGGCTCCCACCTGTTCTTAATCCACCCTTAGTAGCAAGTATTAATTTGGAAAACACCAAACACCACAGAATGAGGCTATCTGAGAAGGTAACAGGAATGTAATTTCCTCATAAATTAATCACTAGCAGAAGTAAATGTGCTCGTCTTTTGTTGCCAAAGAAGACCATGCCATCAGAGAAATGATGACATGACTTGCACTTGACTTTGTTTTGAGTGAGGAAGGGCTGTGCAGGTCACCAGCCTCACTTCTCCTCCAGAGCCATCTGAATTCAGTGACTAGAAATTCATCAGGATGACTGGAGATGACCCAGGATGAGGTAATTGGGGTTAAGTGACTTGCCCAGGGTCACATAGCTAGTGAATGTCAAGGGTCTGAGGTGACATTTGAACTCAGGTCCTCCTGACTCCTGCAGTGGTGCTCTATCCACTGCACCACCTAGCTGCCCCTCTAGCAGAAGTAAGAATAATTCTGTAACACCAACTCATTGATTCTCAAATAATGGGCCCTAAACTGTCTATTCTCCATCTACCCAAATCCAAACCTCAGAAGGCAAACCACGAGAAGGCAGCTGGCAGAAGGAATGACCATCACAGAGGTGTGTTGGAATGGAAAAGATGGGGTTTGGAAAGGCACCCTGTAATTGAAGATGAAGAAGATTACTACCTTTCCCTCAAGTGGATTTGGACTAGATGGAGTTAGGTCACAGAGTGGAGGGCTGAGAGGGGAAAAGGAGACCTCTTGACTCTAATGCAAGAGAGAAAGAGTAAAAGATCTTCAGAATTAGAGGCAAGATGGTAGTAAGGAAGGAGGCCTGCATTCAGTCAGAAACATGGGAGTGGGTTGGACTCTGAGCTCTGACATCTCACTTCACTGGCTAAGAGAACTGAGGTCTGAAAAGAAACAAAATTCTTTCCAACTCTTTCCCCATATGGCAAAGTCACAACTCTAGAACTCTCATATCACAATTCCTTACACGCCACATGAGACAATGACACCACAGAAAATGCAAAGAAGAGTAGCTGCATTAGCCCAAGTATATACAGAGGAGGTCAACACTGGACACAACTGGAGTGATTCAAGATATCCAAAAGAAAGGAAGATATTAATTATTTGGAGAAAAATTATAGACCTTATTATTATTATTTCTTTAAAAGTGATGAAAATATCAATGGTTCAGTACTCCAGGCTGAAATTCCATGTTCAGGGTTTGAACTTGGCAGAGGGAGCTGCCATGTCCCCCCCAAAATAACAATCATTCTTTGGTTCGTTTTGCTCCCATCCAGAGTTTTCCATAAGTAGGTTAGAATATAGATTATATTTTTTTTTTATTAATTTTTTTATTTTTTTTAATGTTTAACAATCACTGCCATACAATTGCGATTTTATCCCTCCCCACCCATCCCCCACTACCTCCCTCCCTCCCCACGACTGCATACAATTCTGTATAGATTCTACATAAACTTTCCTATTGAGTATATTTTCACTATCGTCATGCTGTGTAGTCAGACTAAGATAAATGAAAGAATCCGTATAACAAATCAGAACATGATACACAAACAGATACACATACACAAACATGATCTGCTACATTATGTGAGTGACTTCCATATTTCTCTCTCTGAGTGTGGAAGGCTTTTTGCCTTGAGGTCCACCATTGGGATTTTTTTTTTTTTTCAGAAGTTCTTGTGTTATTACAAAAATCTAAGTCTACCAGAAAAAACTCTCACACACTGTGGTTGTTGCTGTGCATAAAGTTCTCCTGGTTCTGCTCCTTTCACTCAGCATCAGGTCATATAAGTCCTTCCAGGCCTCTCTGAAGTCTTCTTGTTCATCATTTCTTATGGCACAATAGTACTCCATTACATTCATATACCATAATTTATTCAGCCATTCCCCAATTGATGGACATCCCCTTGACTTCCAGTTTTTGGCAACTACATAGAGTGCTGCTATAAATATTTTTGTACATGTGGGACCCTTTCCCATTTTTATGATCTCTTGGGGATATAGTCCTAGTAGCGATATTGCTGGGTCAAAGGGTATGCACATTTTTGTAGCCCTTTGGGCATAGTTCCAAATTGCTCTCCAGAATGGTTGGATGCGCTCACAGCTCCACCAACAATGAATTAGTGTTCCAACTCTCCCACATCCTCTCCAGCATTTATCATTTTCTTGTTCTGTCATGTTTGCCAATCTTATAGGTGTGATGTGGTACCTCAGAGTTGTTTTGATTTGCATCTCTCTAACCAATAGTGATTTAGAGCATTTTTTCATATGATTATAGATAGCTTTAATTTCTTCCTCTGAAAATTGCCTGTTCATATCCTTTGACCATTTATCAATTGGGGAATGACTTGTATGATTATACATTTGGGTCAGTTCTCTATATATTCTAGAAATGAGGCCTTTATCCCCGAGCTTAGCTGTAAAAATTTTTTCCCAATTTACTACATCCCTCCGGATTTTGGTTGCATTGGGTTTGGTTGTGCAAAAACTTCTCAGTTTAATGTACTCAAAGTTATCCATTTTGCATTTCATAATGCATTCTATCTCTTCTTTAGTAAAGAATTCTTCCCTTCTCCATAGATCTGATAAATACACTATTCCTTGCTTCTCCAGTTTATTCATGGTATCAATCTTTATACCTAAATCATGTACCCATTTGGACTTTATTCTTGTGTACGGTGTCAGGTATGGGTCTATGCCTAATTTCCGCCACACTGTTATCCAGTTTTCCCAGCAATTTTTGTCAAACAATGAGTTCTTATCCCAGAAGCTGGGGTCCTTGGGTTTATCAAACAGAAGGTTGCTATATTCCTTGCCTACTGCATCTTGAGTGCCAAGTCTATTCCACTTGTCTACCTCTCTGTTTCTTAGCCAATACCAAGTGGTTTTGATAATTGCTGCTTTATAGTACAGTTTAAGGTCTGGTAGCGCTAGGCCACCTTCCCAAGCATTTCTTTTCATTAGTCCCTTTGATATTCTGGACCTTTTGTTTTTCCAAATGAATTTTGATATTATTTTATCCAGCTCTAGAAAGTAATTGTCTGATAGTTTAATTGGTATGGCACTAAATAAGTATATTAATTTGGGTAGAATTGTCATTTTTATTATATTAGCACGGCCTACCCATGAGCAACTAATGTTTTTCCACTTACTTAAATCTGACTTTATTTGTGCAAAAAGTGTCTTGTAATTGTGTTCATATAGTCCCTGGGTTTGTTTTGGCAGGTAGACTCCTAAGTATTTTACACTGTCTACCCTAACTTTAAATGGGATTTCTCTTTCTATCTCTTGCTGTTGAACTTTGTTGCTAATATATAGGAATGCAGAGGATTTGTGTGGGTTTATTTTGTACCCTGCAACTTTGCCAAAGTTGTTTATTAATTCAAGTAATTTTTTACTTGAATCTCTGGGATTCTCTAGGTAAATCATCATATCATCTGCAAAGAGTGATAACTTAGTTTCTTCTTTGGCTATTCTAATTCCTTGAATATCTTTATCTTGTCTAATTGCTACAGCTAACATTTCTAGTACCATATTGAATAATAGTGGTGATAATGGACAACCTTGTTTCACCCCTGATCTTATTGGGAATGCATCTAGCTTATCCCCATTGCATATAATGCTTGCTGAAGGTTTTAGATAGATACTGCTTATTATTTTATGGAAAGTTCCCTTTATTCCTATGTTCTCCAATGTTTTTAGTAGGAATGGATGTTGTATTTTGTCAAAAGCTTTTTCTGCATCTATTGAGATAATCATGTGGTTTTTGTTAGCTTTGTTGTTGATGTGGTCGATAATGCTAATAGTTTTCCTAATATTGAACCAGCCCTGTAGTCCTGGTATGAATCCTACCTGATCATAATGTATTAATCTCGTGATTAGATGCTGTATTCGTTTTGCTAAAATCTTATTTAAAATTTTTGCATCTATATTCATTAGGGAAATTGGTCTATAATTTTCTTTCTCTGTTTTGTCTCTTCCTGGTTTGGGTATCAAAACCATATTTGTATCATAGAAAGAATTTGGGAGGACTCCTTCTTCCCCAATTTTCAAGAATAGTGTATGTAGTATTGGAATTAACTGTTCTTTAAATGTTTGATAGAATTCACTTGTGAATCCATCTGGCCCTGGAGATTTTTTCCTAGGGAGTTCATTGATGGCTTGTTCAATTTCTTTTTCTGAGATGGGGTTGTTTAAGTATTCAACTTCCTCTTCTGTTAATCTGGGCAATTTGTATTTTTTAAAATATTCATCCATCTCGTTTAGATTATCGAATTTGTGGGCATAAAGTTGGGCAAAGTAGTTTCTAATTATTGTTTTAATTTCCTCCTCATTGGAGGTGAGTTCACCCCTTTCATTTTTAATGTTAGTAATTTGGTTTTCTTCTTTCTTTTTTTTGATCAGATTAACCAAAGGTTTATCAATTTTATTAGTTTTTTCATAAAACCAACTATTGGTTTTATTTATTAATTCAATAGTTTTCTTTATTTCAATTTTATTAATCTCTCCTTTGGTTTTCAGTATTTCTAATTTGGTATTTACTTGGGGATTTTCAATTTGTTCTTTTTCTAGCTTTTTCAACTGCAAGCCTAAGTCATTGATCTCCTCTTTCTCTATTTTATTTATGTAAGCATTCAGAGATATAAAACTTCCCCTAATAACTGCTTTTGCAGTGTCCCATAAGTTTTGGTATGTTGTCTCACTATTGTCATTCTCTTGAATGAAGTTGTTGATTGTTTCTATGATTTCTTCTTTAACCCAATCCTTCTTTAGAATTAGATTATTTAGTTTCCAATTGATTTTTGGTTTCTCTTTCCATGGCCTTTTATTACATGTAATTTTTAATGCATTATGATCTGAAAAGGATGCATTGATTATCTCTACCTTTCTGCACTGGATTGTGAGATTTTTATGTCCTAGTACATGGTCAATTTTTGTAAATGTTCCATGTACCGCTGAGAAAAAGGTATATTCCTTTCTATTCCCATTTAATTTTCTCCAAAGATCTATCATATCTACCTTATCCAGAGTTTTATTTACCTCCTTAACCTCTTGTTTATTTTAAGGTTGGATTTATCTAGTTCAGAGAGGGGGAGGTTGAGGTCCCCCACTAGTATAGTTTTGCTATCAATTTCTTCCTTCAACTCCCCCAACCTCTCCTCTAAGAATCTGGATGCTATACCACTTGGAGCATACATGTTTAGTAATGATATTGCTTCATTGTCTATGGTGCCTTTTAGTAGGATATAGTTTCCATCCTTATCCCTTTTGATTAGATCTATTTCTGCTTTTGCTTTGTCTGAGATTAGGATTGCTACTCCTGCCTTTCTTACATGAGCTGAAGCACAATATATTCTGCTCCATCCTTTGACCTTTATCCTATGTGTATCCCCCCGTTTCAAATGTGTTTCTTGTAAGCAGCATATTGTTGGATTATGGCTTTTAATCCATTCTGCTATCCGTCTCCGTTTTATGGGAGAGTTCATCCCATTCACATTCACAGTTATGATTACAATCTGTGTATTTCCCTCCACCCTCTTTCCCACCATTTGTGCTTTTAACTCTCCCGTCTCCCTTCCCCTCCTCAATAGTATTCACTTTTCTCCCCCTCCTCCTGCAGCCTTCCCCTCCTTCTTTTAGCCCCCCTCCCTTTTAGTCCCCTTTACTCTTATTGCTTCTTTCCTCCCTTTTCGCCACCCTCCCCTTTCTTCCCCCTTCCCCTCCTACTACCTATAGAGCTAGTTAGGATTATCTGCTTAAGGTTATTGTTCCCTCCTTTGAACAAATCAGATGAGAGTACCTCTCAAACAATGCTCATCTCCCTCCCCTCCTTCCCTCTACTATGGTTTTGTACTTCTTCCTGTGATATAATTTGCCATTTTCTGCTTCCCCCTTTCCACACCTCCTATTACATTCCCTTCTCATACTTAAATCATATTTTTGCCATGACATCATTTACTTTATGCCCGTTCCCTCTGCATATATCCCTGTTATCATAATAGCTGCACAGTTCTCAAGATTAACAGGTAGCATCTTCCCTTACAGGGAGGTAAACAGATTGCCCTAATTGAGTTGCAAGTTTTTGTTTTTGTTTTTTCCCCTCTGTTTACCTTTTTATGATTCTCTGGAAACCTGCATTTGAAGATCAAATTGTCTATTGAGTTCTGGTGTTTTGGTCAGGAAGCTCTGGAAATCCCTTATTTCGTTGAATGACTTTCTCCTTGCCTGAAATGTTATGCTGAACTTTGCTGGGTAGTTGATCCTTGGTTGGAGTCCCAACTCCTTTGCCTTACGGAATATTGGGTTCCAATTCTTTCGATCTTTTAATGTAGAAGCTGCAAGGTCCTGTGTGATCCTGACTGTGTGACCTTGATATTTAAATTGTTTCTTTCTGGCTGCTTGTAGTATTTTCTCCTTCACTTGATAGCTCTGGAATTTGGCAACTATATTTCTTGGGGTTTTGAGTTTGGGATCCCTTTCCGGTGGGGAACGGTGGATTCTTTCAATGACTATTTTGCCCTCTGAGTCTAGTACTTCTGGGCAGTTTTCCTTGATGATTTCCTGGAAGATATTGTCCAGACTCTTTTCTTCATCATGGGTTTCTGGCAGGCCAATAATTCTTAGATTTTCTCTCCTGGATCTATTTTCCAGGTCAGTTGTTTTTCCAATTAAATATTTTAGATTTTCTTCCATCTTTTCATTCTTTAGATTTTGTTTGACTGACTCTTGTTGCCTCATTGAGTCATTAGTTTCTACTTGCCCAATTCTAATCTTGATCGTATTGTTTTCTTCAGTTAGCTTTCGCATCTCCTTTTCCATCTGGCCAATTTTTCCCTTTAAGGAGCTATTTTCTCCATTTAATTTTTGTACTTCTTTTTCCATTCGACCAATTTTCCCAGTTAGGTTTTGGGTTTCCTTTTCCATCTGATCAATTTTCCCTATTAGGTTTTGAGTTTCCTTTTCCGTTTGATTAACTCTTCCTTTTAGGGAATTATTCTCTCCAGTTAATTTTTGAACTTCCTTTTCCATTTCTTCAATTTTCTTTTTCAGATTGATGTTCTCATCAGTGAATTCTTTTTTTATGGTTTTAAAATCATTGGCCAGTTTTTCTTTTATATCCTTCTTCAGACATTCCAGGTAATCTAGTTGTGCTTGCGAGAAATTCATAGTCCCATCTGAGGTTTCAGATGGAAGTACAGTCTCAGCTCTGACCTCTTTGGTGTTTGTGTTTTGGTCCTTATCCCCATAGAAAGATTCTATGGTTTTTTCACTTTTCGTCTGCTTTTTCCGATTCATGATGTTGGCTGAGTGTTGTAGCTTTTGGTTCTTTCAGTCAGAAGATACAGATCTTTTAAGTTGAGTTGATGTTTGTCTAGGCTAAAAGCAGGCTTTTTTTTGTTGTTGTTGTTTCCCAGATCAACCCTGGGTTTAGCTTGATAGGTGTGTGGGAGGTGTGGTCTGGTCTCAGGATATCTCCTCAGCTGGCCTGAGGCAAAGGCAAGGTCCGGGGGATGGTGATCCCAGCTTCCCTATTGTCTTCCCTTTTCCCCTGGAGGGCTGGGGCACGCCTAGAGGCTAATGCGTGTTCCCGCCCCTCCTGGGGCTCGTCTCCCGGGCTGCAGCTTGCTTGGGTCTCAGTGCGAATTTTTCTCTGCCCTGGGTCGTCTGTCCCTCCAGATAGCCTCCACCACGGTAGGAAGAATCCCCCTTTGCCACCTCTCCAGCCTCTGGTGTTACGAGACCACTCGCCCCTTTCTGCTGCTCCCACTGATCCAGGATCAATCTGGGGAAGAATTTTATGGTTCCCTCACGGTCATCGGGGGGGAGGGGAGAGCACTTACTGATCACTCCGGCATCCCAGCTTCTGGATGTTCAAGTAGTGACCCACTGAAGTCCCGTCTTTAGGCTGAAGATTTCAAAGGCTGTTGCGCTGATATCGTTGGCTCGGCCTGGCTTATCTCCTGCTCCGCTGGTCTCGCCCGCCACTCTCGGGCCCCTCGGGTCGCCTCCGCCCTGCCACGCCGACCGCGCTGCGCTGTGCGCCGGGCTCTTACCCCCGCGGAACAGATCCCTCCCGTGGACCTTCCAGTCCAGCCTGGGCTCCGAATCTGTCAAAGTCCGTCTCCCACTGGATTCTACACCTCCAAAGTCTGGTCAGACTCTCCCCCCAGAAATATCCAAAGGAGTTTTTCCAGGAGCTTAGGTGAGTCGTTGCTTTCACTCCGCCATCTTGGCTCCCGAATATAGATTATATTAATGTTAGTAAAAGTTCTCCATTCCCATGAAAGCACTCAAGATAACAGTCTGTATCAGAAAGGATAATTTCCATTTTGTTTGACCAAGAATGCAAAACCAGCATGATAAACTCAAAATAGCCCATAAATCTTAGTCTATACAATTTCCTTTCCCTGTCCATATATTCCTACTTTTAACCCTAAGAACATTGGCAGGTGTTATACAATACCATCCTTAGAGTCTCCTTAGAAGGTGAACAAACTTAAGGGAGCTGCTAAAGAGCAGTTTTGAACTATGCCCAGGAGACTCAAAGCATTACCCAAACCAAGTTTTATATCCTTTGTGGAAGGGAGAAAACCTGCCATTCGGGTGAGTCCCACCTTCCCAAAGGTCCCAGATGGTTCCAAAGACCTTTTAGTCTCTGAAATCTCCCTTTGGGGAAGATCTGGAGATTTTTTTTTCCTTCTCTTGCAAATGTTTAGCTTAGCACAGTGCCTGGCCCTTGGCAGGCATTTCATGAATGAAAGGTTTAGTAATTGATCCATACTGACTTTTCTCCTCATTCCTGACACTAGCAAAACTTCAAACTTTCTTTTTTAACCTTTGGTCAGTAATTTTTCCAAATGTGACTTTCACTGTTTTAAACATTTGCAAGAGAGGGGACAAAAAAAATCTATGAATACAAAAAGAAGTAAAAGACAGTTCCTGCCCTCAGTGAGCTTATCTAAGTATTATAGTGGAATAAGTAAGAGAAACATGGCTTCTCCAATGGGTTAAAAATACATATACATGTATACATATATAAATGTATTATGTATATATGCACATATACATACACACACACATTTGCACGTGTGTATAGAGACATATCTATATATAGATATAGATATCCTGCTAGGTGACAAAGTGGCCAAAGTACCAGGTCTAGAGTGAAGAAGGCTCAAATCAGGAAGAGCTCAAATCTAACCTCAGATACTTAGTGGCTGTTTGAAGCTGGGCAAGTCATCTCACCCTTTCTGGTCTCAGTTTCCCCTGTGAGGAAACTAAGACAAGCAGCCCTCTAAAATGGGCTGAAGAAAATGACAAACCACTCTGGTGGTTTTTGCCAAGAAAATCTTAAAGAGGGTTACAAAAAGTCAGGCACAACTGAAACAACTGAAGAACATGTCGAGATGCCTTATATTTGTAAAGTATTGATGGTTTTGGTAGGACTTTGAATTCTTTTACTTTATTTGCTACGTAGGTAGAAAAGCCAGTATGGTGAAGTGGGAAGAGTGCTCTTAATGAAGACAAGAGATCTGGACTCACATTCTCAGTTTGACACTTAACTAGTCTATCATCATGGGCAAATCACTTACTGGGTACCTCAGTTTCCTCATCTGTAAAATGGGGTTAATAGTAGGGTTGTTGCGAAGAATATATTCTGTAAACCTTAAGGTTCTCTCTATGTATTATTTATTAGATAAGTCAACTATTCTCTTTTTTATAGATGAATTCTGCCAGCTCATAGAAATTAAGTTATTTGTTCCAGGTTACACAACTGATCAAAGGTAGAAATAGGATGAAAACCAGCCTTCCTGATACTGAGTAAAGTGAGTGCTCTCTCTGTCATCTTGTGCTGTGGCTCCTTGAAATACGTAGAAAAAATGAGAGGATGGCTTTGCCTGTCGTTGCCCAAATGATGCAAAAAAAAGCTAATGTGAAGGTATATGTGATGTGGCTATAAAAGGCTGGTTAAAGCTTTCCTCTGAGTATCTGAGGAATGTGTTTCTGAAAGAACTGGCTCAAAGCTCTAGAAAAAGAAATTAGCCACAAGAGTTATTATTTATTGTCTAGGGGACTTCCTTCCTTGTTCTTCTTTTCGATTATGGATTGAAAAAAAGAACCAGGTTAAAGGAGCTTCTTGAGGAAAATCCAATAAAGTCTATTAACAAATAGAACAGTCTTATCCTTCCAAGGGCAGCTAGTCACATGTTCCCAAAGGACACAAATGGTTCTTTGTTTCCTTCATCCACACTGAAGTTCTTTGTCAATCATGATCAACAATCCATTTAGCTGTACTTGTTACATTTCTCTTTCTCTCTGTCTGTCTCTGTCTCTCTGTCTTTCTGTCTCTCTCTCTCTGTCTCTCTGTCTCTGTCTCTCTGTCTCTGTCTCTGTCTCTCTGTCTCTCTCTCTCTCTCTGTCTCTGTCTCCCTCTCTCTCTCTCTCTCTCTCTCTCTCTCTCTCTCTCTCTCTCTCTCTCTCTCCTCCCTCTCCCTCTCCCTCTGCCTCTCCCTCTTCCTCTCCCTCTCCCTCTCCCTTCTCCCTCTTCCTTTCCCTCTCCTTCTCCCCCTCCTCCCTTTCTTTCTCATTTGTTAGGCTTTTGCTCAATGACGGTAAACTTAAGTGTTATTGGAGCCTAGAGAGAGGCAGTATTGCATTGTGGGCATAGAGAAAATTGGCCTTGGAGTCAGGAAGACCTGGTTTCAAGTCCAATCTGTATGGACTTTGTGACCCAATGCAGGCCACTCAAGTCTTCAGTGCCTCCCCGCCCCCAGAAACTCTGTAAGACTCTAAGTTACAACGTGGGTGCCAGTCTCCTTTGGTAAGCTCCCTCCCAAGTGAAATCACAAGTTTAGACCAAAAGGAGCCTAGGACTGCTGACACTTTTATAAGGGGGTGGAAGGGGTATAAACCATGTCCTGAACATTGAACTGCTTATGGTCGTTCGGTCATTTCAGTCATGTCTGACTCTCTATGACCCCATTTGAGGTTTTCTTGGCAAAGATACTGGAGTGGTTGGCCATTGCTTTCTCCAGTTCATTTTATAGATGAGGAAACTGAGGCAAACAAGGCTAAGTGACTGTGATAGGGCCCCACTAATAGAAAAGTTATTAAGAAAATTGGGGACATTCTTATTTCAGGTGACCAAGGAATTGTGGAATTAATTCTTTTTTCCCAGTAACTCAGTTCATATCTGAACTTCCATAATCTTCTATCAAGAATAATCAGGTGTAGTGACAGAGCAGAGGGACATAAGAAACAGGGAGGGATGAACAGAGGAGTGGCAGGTAACTCCAAAGTGGAAAGAGTATTGGATAGGAGGGAAGGGACAAATCAAAAGATTCAAAAAATCAATAACCTTAGCACTTAAAATTCATGAAAAATAACCTTCTTAACCTCTTCCTATACCAGTAGCTAGCATTTATATAAGGTTTTTAGGTTTGCAAAGAACTTGTGAGATGAAAGAAAAGCCCAAGAGACAGAGTTGCTGGGTAATCAATAATCAATCTATTCATTAAGCTATGTAATGCCAATGTGATACCCATAGCAGCTGCTAGAAATATGCATGCATATGTCCAGGGCAAATTCACAAAATATAAATAACTCTCTTCCTTAAAGATGGAACCAAGACATTTATTCAGAGACCAGAAAGCCAAATCACCATAGTAACAAAGTTTACAGACATCACCAATCCAGGGAGCACCTACATCCCCAAGCCTTCCCTTCCTTAGACCTCCCTTCAAACAAGCTCCCTCAGGCAAAATTCCTCCCCCTCTGCCCCTTGCTAGCTGCTCTGCCTCACTCTCTCTTAGCTCTGTCTCCCTCTCACTTCCTGCTCCACGTGTTCAGCAAGCTCCTCCACCAGGCCCTGTAGCTCAGGCTGTAGGCTGGGGGCCGGGCCAAACACAAAGCAGGTCACCTGGGCCTATTAAGGGGCAGGGGAGATCTTCAAATTCCCTTAACATTACAGGCTAACTGATAATAAATTGATAATCAATGGTTTCTCTAAGTAATCAAAGATAAAACCATGGACATAACTGAAAGCTTAAATACTTTTGGAAAAGGTGATTCCCCTAACAGGTGAGAATCAACCTTGATTGGTGAACAATTAATGAGGCAGTGGATATTCAAATGAGGAGGCAGGATGAAATCCCTCAGCTCCTACTGAGAACGGGGGCTCGGTCATGAGAGTCAGCTGCCTCTAGCAATGTGCACAAAGGAATCCATCTCTACCCTGGCCAGTCTGCTTGGTTTTCTCCTTCATGAGCTGGGTTACCCTGAACTCCAATGGAGGGGTGCAAGGATATGGGCTTACTGCTTTGGGGATGGAATTCACTTAGATTAGATTCTGTTTACACTCTGAACAGAAGAAGTAAGTTCTCCTAGTTGGGTTGGGGTCCTCCCAAGATTGAGGAGTATGTTCCCAGAAGATCTGGGCAATCTCATCTCTCAGCAAAGTTCTTCAGAGACTGACTGACTTACATGGGCTGGTCCCTGAATGAGGAAATAGAAAAAGCCTCGATTCTAATTAATAATGGGTTATTAATATAATAGAAAATGACAATTTTTCTCACTTGACATGTTATCTCCTTTGATTCTTACAACAACCCTTTGAGATAGGTGTCACTATTATTTTCATTTTACAAAAGAGGAAATTGAGGTTCAGTGGTATGCCTGGGGCCATTCAGTATTTCAAGTAGGATTCCAACCCAGTTTTTCATGGTTCCAAGTTGGGTACACTAGTCATTATAGCAATCTGTTATTGTTCAGTTGTTTTCAGTCTTGTCTGACTCTTTGTAACTGCATTTGGGTTTTCTTGGCAAAGATACTAGAGTGGTTTGCTATTTCCTTCTCCAGCTCACTTGACAGATGAGGAAACTGAGGCAAACAGGATCAAGTCACTTACCAGGGGTCACACAACTAGTAAATATCTGAGACCAGATTTTAACTCAGGAAAATGAGTCTTCTTGACTCCAGACCTGATGCTCTATCCATTATACCACTCTACTTTGTGGCAAACCTTCCTTTCTGTCATAACCACTATGGCTCCCTCTGAGCAGATTGAGGTTCTAGTTATCCCTCTACAATGCATTAGCTGTGTGAATGTAAGCAGCTACATAAGCTCTCTGTAACTCAGTGGCCTAAATGATGGAGCAGATAGAGGGATGTCTACAGAGTCAGGGAAACCTGGGTTAAAATTCTGCCTCTGATCCACACTAGTCATGCTCTTGGGCAAGTCACTTAACTTTGCCAAGCCTCAGTTCCCTGACCAACCCACTAAGGCTGTAAGTTACAACCTGACTGAGCAGAGGAATAGAAGAGGGACAGATACAGGAGTATAATGGAGCTGGCTCAGACTGACTGGAGAACTGATGGTGAACTGTTCAGTGTGAGTATTTACAGCTTGCAAACCAGCAAATGTGATCAATCAGGGCTTGAGATTTATTGTTTTCTGATTGTCTGGACTTAAGAAAGCGATGAAGAAAATGTTAGTCATGGAAAGAAAACTTAAAAGTTTGCCATAAATACATTTTCCATGAGATAGCTGGACATGAAATATTTACTAACACACCCCATTTCTATGTATTTTTTAAGAGAATCAATGGTTTCCAATTTACCAGAATCCTTCCGAATGTATGACTAGAGCTTATTCTGACTTGAAGAGAGTAGCTTTGTGACTCATCTCCTCTCCCCTTTAAATTAGGAAACTATTGCAACTGGAGCCTCAGAGAGAGAATGAAGCTGATAGGATAATATGTGCTTGCAAAAACCCTGAAGAGAGACTTTAAAGAAAACAAGTGCAAGTAGGTAGTTTAATCCTTTACAATCAATATTTGGGGATGTTTCCATTTACTTAAGCAAATATTAATCAAGTGTCTCCTATATACAGGTTAGAGTGGTAGCTGCTAGAGTTGCAAAAGTAGATAGGACACAGACCCTGCTTTTATCCTAAGGGGTGGGGGAGGGTGGTATGGACTTGTACACAAATAACTGCCTAAATAAGGGAGACTGAGGTAAGTGCAAAGGAGAAGTCCAGAAAACACTCTTTGAGGAGGGAGGGAAAAACAGATCACTTTTGGCTGAGACAGGAGGAGAGGATAAGTCAGGAAAGGCTTCATGAAGAAAGTGCTTTCAGCATTGAATGATGGGAAAGACATGAATACAAATGGAAATTCTGAGACAGGTTCAGGTAGCCAGAAGTTCATTATGAGTATGGAAGAATGACGTGTCCAAAGGTCCAGAGGAGATGGAAGAGGTCAGGACAAGAACAGGGAGCAGAGTGGGACAGTATGACTGCAAAGGAGGATGGAGTCACAAATTTGGAGGACCTAGAATGCCAGAAGCAGGGGCTGACCCCCAGAGATGCTGAAGTAGAAAAGTGATATGCCTGAATAGAATCAGCGTTTAGAGAGAACTTAATCTAAAGTTCCCATGGCCCTATTGTTACTCGTTTGTTTCAGTCATTTTCGGTTTTCTTGATTTTTAGTTAGTATACAGCTATTATTAAGGAAAGGCTCTGAAACATCAAAAGAAGACAAGAAAGGATGTTTTGAATTGCATAGAGAGACTGTCAATGAATTTGCAAGAGCTTGGATAAAAAGTAGTTGAAGAGTGGGTCGGCAGTCACCTTTTTTACTAGTGTCTTGTAATTTAAAGAGAAAGAGAAGGGGATTGAGGAGTCTTGGGGTCTAGCCATGACTTTTCCTCTAGCTAGCTGGATGACAGTAGGCCACTGGACCTGAGTTTTTAATCATTTCAATTGTGTCTCACTCCATGGTCTTTTGGGGGGTTTTCTTGTCAGAGATACTAGAGTGGTTTGCATTTCCTTCTCCAGCTCATTTTACAGATGAGGAAACTGAGGCAAGCAGGGTTAAGTGACTTGCCCAGGGTCACAGAGCTAATGAGTGTCTAGGGCCAGATTTGAACTTATGAAGATGACTTTTCTTGACTGCAGGCTTTCAGTACTCATATATAAAATAAAAGGCTTAGGATGCATCTCTGTAGAGCCCAAACTGTTTTTCACTTGAGGCCAAATAGTTGGGAGGGAGGGGTGTCCTATATCCCCAAATATACAGTTGTGAAAGACCAGTCTATCATCTCATTACTTGATGGGTTGAGACAATGCACATCCTAGAAAAGGGTAATTCATCAGTGGAACCCTATGAGAACAGGAAGATTGCTAAGTGATGAATGGAGAAACAGGTGCCTCCATGAATGGGATGTCAGCCCCTTAGCTAAAGTTTGTCTCTAGATCTCTCCCTCTGAATTTCTATGAGCAGATGATTTTACTTGCCTCTACAACTGTGCCAGTTACAGTAAGTGATTCAAAGAGGTACTGGACTCTGTCCATTAGTTCAAGAAATTTACAATTTAACTGGAGGGACAAAATATGTACAGAAAATGACAACAGATATTATAAGGCAAGAGAAAAAGGAAATATGGTGTAGAGCAAGGTTCTTAAATTTTGGGATCTCAATACTCCTTTATAACCTAAAAGCCTATTGAGGATAAGGACACAGGAATTATGTTTATGTGGGTCAAATTTATCTATATTTATGATGGTAGAAATGAAAATGTTTTTAATAAGTATTACTAGGAAAACAATTTTTACTTTGTAGACCCCCACTTTTCCCTGATCATATATCAATAACTATTGGTGTAGAAGAAAGTGAAATAGAAAAACTCAGGTTCAAATCCTCCTCAACCACTTGCTAGCCAGGTGACTTGGGCAATCACTTATATTTTCTGCACCTCCATTTTCTCAAGTATAGAATGGAAATAATAACTCTTGCCTTATTTACCTCACTGGGCTTTAAAGCAAAGTACTTCATAAGCCATAAAAGCATTTGTAAAGACAAATTATTATGATTAAAGAGCCAAAAATGTAGCAGAGTAGAAATTAGTCAATCAACAAACATTAAAGGTAAACTGTATTATTCCCCCATATTTACAATGGGCTTCCAGCTTTTTGAATGTGTCTCAGAATTTACATCTTTATTTATTTCTTTTCCTTCATTCTAGACTGAAAGCAGTCAGTTTCTTTGTGAAACTTTTCTTGATATAGTCTCCTCTTCTCTCCTCCCCTATGTGCCTAGTACAAGATGCTGAAAATAGAAAGGCAGAATGGCGCTTTTCTTCAGAGAGGGGTAAGGAGATAACGTAGCTAAATAGTTATGTACAAAATATCACCCAGAATCACTGAATTTGGGAGGGACCTCAGCAAACATCTAGTTTGACTTCTTCCTGAAAAGAATCCTTATTATAATATACCTAGTAAGGATTATTCTGTCTAAATACATACATGTATATGAATGGGGTAGAAAATCCTCTTGTCTTGCAAACGGAAGAATCTAATCCAATAACTCATCTTTGTTCCCTCTCCTCTTCCCCAAGTGGGTGCTGCTCATAGATTCTAGCCATCATCCCAGCTTCCAGAGTAGATAGAAAAGAAACCAACTTCTACCATTTTAATATCAAAAAGGCACCTTCACCTTTCTCTTCTTTGAGGGAGATAACAAGTTCACGCGTTGGAATCACTAAAGAAACCCTGCCAAGCTTCAGATTAGCTCTGTCCCACCACAAGCTGCCATTCTTAGAGAGCTCTCTGTGCCTAGCGCAGGGAATGAATGGGAAAGTAATCCTGCCTAATGGAGGAAAGAAGGCTGCTGTTTTCTCCGCTCTCTAAATGAAGTGTTTTCCTTTTTAAAAAACATGGCTATGTTAAAATATTATTGATAGCTTTTATTTTTGTATCACCTACATTTTCAATGTATCCTTTATCTCAGCCCCCTCCCAGAGTCTCATCCTTAATAATAAAGAGTAAAAAAGGAGGAAAAGGCTTACCAAAACAAATCAGTTTTTTTAAATCACCCTCTACATTATTTCAAATGATTTTTTCAGAATGCTCAGAATGATTTATAGCTTCACCAATAAGGCATTAGTGTGGCCATCTTTCTGTAAGCTTTCCAACATTGACTATTCCTATCTTTTGGAGAAACAATAGCAAAAATCCAGAATATTAAGGAAAATAACGAAGGATAGATTAGCACTTCTATATCTTAAACTATATTACAAAGTAGTAATCATCCGAAGTATTTGATACTGGTTAAAAATAGAAAAATGCAACAGGCAAAAGGAAAATCAGACATAATTGCAATCACTAACCCAAAGGTAGATAAATCTGAGAACATAAATTCATCTAGGAAAGAAATTAAGTTTAGACTAATATCTTAATCTTACGTAACTATTCATTCAAAAGAATATGTGACCTAAATATTAAAAACCGCATCTTAAATATTTGGAAGAAAAGTAGATCACATGTTTTTCACAACAGATGGAGGGGGCGAAATCTTAATCAACCAAGAGCTAAAGGCAATTTTGAAAAGACAAAATAGATGACTTTACATGAAATTGAAAAGCTTTTGAACAAATTTAATTGAACAAAATTAATGCATCAAGGATAGAAAGTGATCATTTGGGAGAGGAATGATTTGTATTCAATATATCCAACAAAGGTCTAATATCAAATGTACATTACAACTTATATAAATATAAAAGACCGAAAGCCATTTCCCTGTAGAAAATTGGTTTAAAAAAATGAATGTGTGTATGAGAGAGAGAGACAGTGACCTAATGAAATCCAGCAAGTCCCTTAATTTCCAGAGAAATTTCTAACTCAATCAGTTGGTCAATCAACAAGTATTTATTAAGTACCTGTTCCCCTGGGCAGCTAGGTGGTGCAGTGGATAGAGCACCAGCACAGGAGTCAGGAGGACCTGAGTTCAAATCTCACCTCAGACACTTGACATTCACTAGCTCTGTGACCTTGGGCAAATCACTTAACCCCAATTGCCTCATCTGGGTCATCTCCAGTCATCCTGATGAATATCTGGTCACTGGATTCAGATGGCTCTGGAGGAGAAGTGAGGCTGGTGACCTGCACAGCCTTCCCTCACTGAAAACAAGGTCAAGTGCAAGTCATGTCATCATTTCTCTGACGGCATGGCCTTCTTCTGCAAGGAAGGAAAAACATACTACTAAGTACCTACTTAGCACAGGACACTATGCGAATAGCTAGATATGCAAATACTAAAGTAAGTCAGTTCCTGCCTTCAAGGCACTTACATTTTAATACACACAAAGGGCAGTAACAATAACCACTATAATTTAAGAATATAATCTTTAGCAGTAACTCAAAAGATACAAGACATACAAGCGTTTCTGTAAATAGAAAGGAACTAGGTTATGTCTCCTGAGCCTAGACTGACCTCCCTGAACATCAAACCATATAGTTTTCCCAATTCCAAACCATACGGAAGGAAAGAATTTAAGGCTTGTGCATTTTTTAATCCTGCAGCATGTGATTAGCTTATAAATGGTAAGCAGAAACTCTGAAGAGTTGGAGGCAAAGCACACTTTTTTCATTTAAACTCTATGTCATATCTAAGGGCTAAGAGAAGTGTTATCTTCCCCTTTTCAAGGGATAGGTCATTTGGGGTCTAGGATATCCTTACCTATAGAAATAGAAATAGAAAGGTATTTCTTCAGTCTATTTGCATGAAGTGTTGCTATCTAGCCTTTGCAAGACCTGTTGTTCAAGATAGAGCTGAATGTCAGAAGAATGAATTACCATATCCATTCCAAGTAATTAGATGATAACTCAGCATCCACTGCAATTATGACTTTGCCAAAGATGGATAAGAGAGCAGTCTCCCATCTCTGTTTTCTGAGGACCAGCCTAGCTAAATACAGGGAGACATCACCAGAAGGTTGGCTGCTAGGCAACGACTTTTTTTAACCATGGAGACTCATGAAATTATCTGCTAAGGCATGGAGAGGTTGCTATCTGTGTTGATGAAGAGAATACCAACTTTGAGGAAATCACAGATTTAAAAAAAAATATCTGGAAAAAAAGTTAAATGTACTAATCTCTCTAAAATTTTTTTTTAAATGAACTAGATTGGGACAGCTAGGTGGCACACTGAATAGAGCAGTGGCCCTAGAGTCAGGAGAAGCTGAGTTCAAATAGGGCCTCAGACACTTGACACTTACTAACTGTGTGACTTTGGGCAAGTCACTGAACCCCAATTGCCTTATCTTCCCCTCTTCCAAAAATAAAAGTGAATTAGGAAAAAAAAATGACCTGCCTCAGTAAATTCAGTCATTGGGAACATACCCTCAACATGTTTTCAGAAACATTAACAAAAAAAGAACCATCTGATGTTCAAGGATCTTTTTTTTTATAACAGCATTATTTGTAATTGTAAAAAACAAAAACAACAACAAAAACCTAGAAGCAACCTAAGTGTCCAATGATACAATAATAGTTAGATAAATTGTGATACATTTACATAACGGGATACTATCATTAAATTGCAATTAACAAGTAGGAAAAATACAGAGAAATTGGAAAAGAACTTTGGGAAATAATGCAAAGTAAAAAAGAAAAGCAAGAATACAATACATCATTGAAGAAGAAAAGTAAAGGGGAAGAAAGAACAAAGAATCCTATTAGGGAGGAAGAAGGACTAACTGAAAAACTGTTCAGGCATTTAATACATTCAAATTGGTTTATTTACATGTGAATAATGAAATTATGCTTCATTAAGTATATATTAAGTTTGTAATAAATCATTTTTGGGAATTAGAAATGGAGATAAATCTCTTCCCTCAAAAAAATATTTTGCTGACACCGATTGTGTACGTATCTATTTTTAACATAACGTATGTTGTTTTTTGTGCCCTGTCTTCCACAAATTCCTATAAATGAACACAAAGATGCTTTTGTTTCAGCAGACACTCTGTGCCCATGTCACTATGAAGGTCCATCCACTAACTAACCATTAAGAGATAGGGGAACAAGGGACCAGGAAGGAGAAAGGACCCTCATCAGTCTAAAGTCCAGAATTTCATTTGCTTGGATTTTTTTGTCTGCTCTCTGAGACCAACTCAAAGGAGAAAAAAAAAGCTGTACACATTAATCTTCATATTAAATATTGAATTATCTAATGCATGTATGAAGTCATTTCAAAGATTAGAAACTGGGTGCTTGGCATTTCCCAGGGACAATGGTAGGGAGAGCCCAACTGCAGTTGATTCTCTCTGTGTATTTTCTTATGTTGTATTTTATTTTGTCCTTATTTTATCTGAATGATTTCTAATTCTTAATTCCTCTTGGCCAAAATCATACCAACTGTTTTTGCTACCTGTATGACATTGGGAAATCACTTTTATCTCCAAATTCTCAATGTCCATATCTCTAGAATGAAGGGGTTGAACAAGATAGGTTCTGCAATTTTTTCCAGTTGTAAATCTATCATCCTGTATCACTATACATGAAATATTTTTTTTAAATAAGTAATTTTTACTGCAGGCAAGTTGGAATCTCCATTTGCTGTCACAAAGGCACAAAATATGCCAATGTCATCTATAAAATTACTCTGAGACTGAACAAGAATTTCAACAGTGTATTGACCATGTCTGGGAAGTGCACACTTGAGCCCTTTTAAAATTATAGGACAGGGGGCGGAGCCAAGATGGCAGAGTAGAAAGATGCACATACACATAGCTCTGAACCCACAGACCATAGAACATCTGTAAAAAAGAACTCCCGGTGAATTCTGCAGCAGCAGAGCCCACAGAACGGTGGAGCGGAGGAGATTTCTGTTCCAGAGAGCCTGCAAACCTCTCGCAAAAGGTCCGTTGCACTGCAGACACAGAGCCCAGCCCTGCCGTGGCCATGTGGCCCCAAGAGGAGCAGATCTGAGCAGGCTTTGGGGACGGAATCTCCAGCAGCCTAGCGGGTCCCTCCACCCACAGGTGACAAGGGTCTGTGAGAGAGTCTTTTTGGGTGGCCAACAAGGGAGTGGGGTGTCCCCGTGGCTCGGGCCCCCTCGGGAGGCAGCAGCGGAGGGGGAGCAGACCAAGGCTCCCCAAGCAAGCAGGAGCTCGGATCCATTGATGAAGGTCTCTGCATAAACCCCCTGAGGGAACTGAGCCCTTGAGGTGGCCCTGCCCCCACCTGAGCACCTGAACTTAATCTCACACTGACTAGCAGCCCTGCCCCCGCCAAAAGCCCTGAGGCTGGAAAGCAGCATTTGAATCTCAGACCCCAAGCACTGGCTGGGAGGAGCAGGAGGCAAAGTGGGTGTGAAGAGAATATTCAGAAGTCAAGTCACTGCAGGGAAAATGTCCAGAAAAGGGAAAAGAAATAAGACCATAGAAGGTTACTTTCTTGGTAAACAGGCATTTCCTCCCTTCCTTTCTGATGAGGAAGAACAATGCTTACCATCAGGGAAAGACACAGAAGTCAGGGCTTCTGCATCCCAGCCCACTCAATGGGCTCAGGCCATGGAAGAGCTCAAAAAGGATTTTGAAAATCAAGTTAGAGAGGTGGAGGAAAAGCTGGGAAGAGAAATGAGAGACATGAAGTCAAAACATGAACAGCAGGTCAGCACCCTGCTAAAGGAGACCCAAAAAAATGCTGAAGAAAATAACACCTTGAAAAATAGGCTAACTCAATTGGCAAAAGAGGTTCAAAAAGCCAATGAGGACAAGGATGCTTTCAAAAGCAGAATTAGCCAAATGGAAAAGGAGGTTCAAAAGCTCACTGAAGAAAATAGTTCTTTCAAAATTAGAATGGAACAGATGGAGGCTAATGACTTTATGAGAAACCAAGAAATCACAAAACAAAACCAAAAGAATGAAAAAATGGAAGAGAATGTGAAATATCTCATTGGAAAAACAACTGACCTGGAAAATAGATCCAGGAGAGACAATTTAAAAATTATGGGACTACCTGAAAGCCATGATCAAAAAAAGAGCCTAGACATCATCTTTCATGAAATTATCAAGGAAAACTGCCCTGAGATTCTAGACCCAGAGGGCAAAATAAATATTCAAGAAATCCACAGAACACCACCTGAAAGAGATCCAAAAAGAGAAACTCCTAGGAACATTATGGCCAAATTCCAGAGTTCCCAGGTCAAGAAGAAAATATTTGAAGCAAAATTATAGGACAAAACTCACAAACTGAAAGTCTTTGATAAAAGTGAACCTATGCCTTTAAATATTTAAACCACATTACAAATTATTGAAAGCAAACAAGATGGGACAATGCCCTTATTTGCTCAAATGCTGTGGCCAAATAACTTTTGTAGACTTGTCATGCAGTTATTGAATCGATAAATGTCAAGGCTCCAAAATCAGGACCATGGTGCACTTGGGGCACAAATTAATTAGCAAGGACGAAGTTCCACTGGGGCAGAGCATGGCTGTTTTCAGTGTTGTTGTTAGCTCCCTGCAGGCAAGGAATGTTTCTTACTCATCTTTGTATCTCCATTCAATCAGTCAATCAGCCAGCATTTATAAAGTGCTTCCTGTGAGCCAGGTATTGTACTAAACAGTAGCAATTCAAAGAAAAAGCTAGATGAAAACCTCTCTTAAAGAGTTTTCATTCTGATGGGGGAGACAACAGGTAAACAATTAAATTTAGATAGAGAACCTAGAAAGTACAGTAGATAGATACCAAGGAACCTTACAAGGGAAACCACTAGATGCTGGGGGAAACTGGGAAAGGCCCTCTACAGAGGTTTATGCTTAATATTGAAGGAAACAAGCAATTCTAAGAAATGGAAGGGAGGAGGAAGATCATTCTTGGCTTAGGAGATGCTAGTAAAAAAGCACAGGCATGGGAGAGGGAGAGGAACAGCAAGCTGGCCATTATGATTAGACCAAAGAACACTTGGAAAGAAGGTAATATGTAAGAAGACCTGAGAGTTCTTGTCTTGTGTGCACGTGTGTGTGTGTGTGTGTGTGTGTGTGTGTGTGTGTGTGTGTGTGTGTTTGCAAAATGACTAATACAGAAATATGTTTTACATGACCTCACATGTACAATCAATATCATATTGCTTGTCGTTTAAGGGATGAGGGAGAGGTAGCAGCTAGGGAAATATTTTTAACTTAGAATTTTTCAAAATGAGTGATAAAAATTCCTACATATAATTGGGAAATATTTGATGAAATGAATCAATATATACATATATATATATATATACATACATACATGCACACACATACATATATACATACATACATATATACATAAATGTGTGAATCTATATCTATCAACATCTATCTATCATCTATGTATCTATCTATCTATCATCTATCTATCTATCTATCTATCTATCTATCTATCTATCTATCTATCTATCTATCAATCTATATGTCAAAGAAGAAGACTAAAGAAGTAGACTGAAGCTAGGTGGGAAGATTTTTTAATGCCAAGCAGAAGAGTTTATATTTGGTCATAATGGTCTTAGGGAATTGTAATGGTAATTTAAATGGGGAGATCTTTCCCACTTATTAATAGCCCTAGGTGACCACCTTAAGTTACATGGAAGCCTAAGTCACATGAGTTTGAGTCACATGAAGCCTGTGGTAGGAGGAGTTTTCTAAAGGGGTGGAACAGGAAGGGTGAAACAGAAAGAGGTGAAGCTAAAGCAGAACTGAGAGTAAATTTGGTCAGAAAGCAGTCAGAACTAGGAAGGCTGCAAACAAGCAGGCAGCTGGCTAGTGTGAGTGAGAGAGCTTGTTTGTGATTTGTTTAAGGGAGGTGGTTTGTTTGAAGCCTAGCAGGGGGAAGGCTTGGAGATAGTGTTGCCCTCTGCATTGCTATTGTGTATTCATGTCTTTGTTATTATTATGGATTTGACTTTCTGGTGTCTGAATAAGTGTTTTGGTTCTGTCTTCCAGTTGGAGTGTCTGTGGTACTTAGCAATTCAGAATTGTGCCAACATATTTGTGGCCACCAAAAGTGCTATGAAAATCAGGTTGATGCTACAGGAACTACTAGAGTTTATTGAGTGTGTGTGTATGGGTGGGTGGGTGGGAGTTGACAGTGTCTGCCCTCAAGAAGTTTGCAACCTAAAGGAGCTTGCAATCTAATGTCAGTATTGGCCATGGAATTTTATGGAGGGGATACATAATCACCATTTGTTGAACAGAATCTAAAGCATCTTCAGAGGACCTCTAGTAATCTAATGTGTAACTGACCAGAAATCCCAATAGAACAGCACTAATGAGTGGTCATCTTCAGGTTGCTGGAAGGGCACCAGTGACAGACGACTCACTACTTCTGGAGGAAGCCCATTCTATTTTTGTACATTTTACTTGGTAGGCATTTTCCTTTACATCGGTCTGAATGCTCTTTTGTATTACTTCAGTCTTCTATTCAGTCTTCAGTGTTCTGCCCACTGGGGCAAAAAAGGGATGTTAATATGTCTTTCACATACTAGCTCTTTAAAAGGATGATAATTCTCATGCTATCTGTAAATATTCTCTTTTCCAAGTGACACCTTCCTAGAGTCTTTAAATGATTGTTTTATGGCGTGGTCTTTCTCAAACAGGATCACTATCCTTATTGGCTTCTGTGGTTGTGCTGAGCAAAATCCTTTCTAACATGTGGTGCCAAGAATTGAACAAAATATACCAGATGTGGTCAGAATAGGCTGTATGCTCTCATTCTGGAAAGTGGCTTCCTTTAACTAGGCTATGATTGTGTTCTTTTTTTTTCAGTTGCCATGTCATACTGTTAGCTCATGGTGAGTTTGCAGTTTACAAAAACTCTCCATTGTTGTTTTTTGTACAAACTCTTGTCTAATTTATGCCATGGTGTGTTTGTGAGGCAGATTTACAACAACAAAAACAGGGTGGGACCTTATACTTATCTTAGAGAGAGACAGATAAACAGATAAGTATTTGTTAAACACCTACTATGTGCCAGTTACTGTGCTAAGTGCTTTAAAAATCTCTTATTCTATCCCCCCAACAACTCTAGGAGGTAGGTACTATCATCATACTCATCTTACAGATGAGAAAATGAAGGCAGACAGAGGTTATGTGACTTGCTCAGGGTCACAGAGCTAGTATGTGTCTGAGGGTGGATTTGAACTCAGGTCTTCCTGACTCCAAGTCCAAGTCTCTATCCACCATCCCACTTAGCTGTCTCTACCAATTTTTTTATCCTGTTAAATTTAACACATCATTCTAGTGGATCATGATCTATTTGGATCTCAATTCTCAGCTTAGAAGATTTTGCCAAGTGCTTTTCTTCATCATGTAGCATACCTAGCTCATTCCCCTGATCTCTGATTCTAGTAACCCTGTCAAAAATGTAAAAAGAAGTGTCGTTGCCTAGCAGCCAACCTTCTAGTGATAAGTCTCCCTGTATTTAGCTAGGCTGGTCCTCAGAAAACAGAGATAGGAGACTGCTCTCTTAATCATCTTTGGCAAAGTCATAATTGCAATGGACACTGAGTTGTCATCTAATTACTTTGAATGGATATGTTAATTCATTCTTCTGACATTCAGCTCTATCTTGAACAACAGGTCTTGCAAAGGCTAGATAGCAACACTTTATGCAATTAGACTGAAGAAATAGCTTTCTATTATTAATAGGTAAGGATATCCTAGATCCAAAATGACCTATCCTTTGAAAAGGGGAAGATAACACTTCTATTAGCCCTTAGATATGACATAGAGTTTAAAATGAAGAAGGTATGTTTTACCTTCAACCGTTATGAGTTTCTGATTACCATTTATAAGCTAATCATATGCTACAGGATTACAAATGCACCAGGAAGGGCAGCAGCAGCTACTGTTTCACAGATTATGGAGGGATCAAGCATCTGACAGTACACCCTCCACCCCACCCCCACTGCAAGTAGAAATCTACCTTGACAAAGAGCTCAAAAGTCAAATAAATGGCTGGGGAAATGAGCACAAACTGGAAAAAGAATCAGACTATAGAATCTTACTTTGGTGACAAGGAAGACCAAAATATGCAAACAGAAGACAACAAAGTCAAAGCTCTTCCATCCAAAGCCTCCAAGAAAAATTTTAATTGATTTCAGGGCATGGAAGAGCTCAGAAAAACTTTGAAAATCAAGTAAGAGAAGTAGAGTGAAAACTGGGAAGAGAAATGAAAGTGATGCAAGAAAATTATGAAAAATGAGTTAACTATTTCCTGAAGGAGACCAAAAAAGCCCAGAATTGACCAGATGGAAAAGGAGGTCCTAAATCTCACTGAAGAAAATAATTCCTTAAAGAATACAATAGAGCAGATGGAAGCTAATGACTCTATGAAAAATCAAGAAATAATAAAACAAAACCAAAGGAATGAAAAAATAGCAGACAACGTGAAATATCTCATTGGAAAAACAACTGACCTGAGAAATAGATCCAGGAGACACAATCTAAAAATTATGGGACTACCTGAAAGCCATGATCAAAAAAAAAGAGCCTTGACTTCATCCTTCAAGAAATTATGAGGGAAAACTACCCTGATATTAAAAACCAGAAGGTAAAGTAAATATTGAAAGAATCCATTGATCCCCTCCTTACAGAGATCCCAAAATGAACACTCCTAGAAATATTGTAGTCAAATTTCAGAGCTCCCAGATCAAGGAGAAAATATGACAAGCAGCCAGAAGGAAACAATTTGAGTACTGTGGAAATACAATCAGAATAATACAAGATTTAGGAGCTTCTACATTAAGGGATCACAGGGCTTAAAATATGATATTTCAGAGGTCAAAAGAGCTAGGATTAAAACCAAGAATCACCTACTCAGTAAAACTGAGTATAATCCATCAGAGGAAAAAATGATCATTCAATGAAATAAAGGACTCTCAAGGATTCTTGATAAAAAGACCAGAACTGAATAGAAAATCTGACTTTCAAATGCAAGAATCAAGAGTAACATGAAAAGGTAAACAGAAGAGAGAAATCATAAGGGACTTACTAAAGTAGAACTATTTACATTCCTACATGGAGAGATTATATCTGTAACTCTTGAGACTTTTCTCAGTATTAGGGTAGTTGGAGGGATTACATACATATAGACAAAGACTTTTCAGGATGAGTTTAAAAGGTAGGGATGATATCTAAAAAACAAAATTAAGGGAATAGAGGAGAATATATTGAGAGGAGAAAGGGAGAAATAGAATAGGGCAAATTATCTCATATAAAAGAGGCAAGAAAAAGCTTTTTCAATGGAGGGGAAGAGGGGGGAGGTGAGAGGGAAAGAGTGAACCTTACTCTCATTGGATTTGACTTAAGGAGAAAATGACATGCACATTCAATTTAGTATGAAAAACCTATCTTACACTATAAGAAAATAGAGGGGAAGGGAATAATTGGGGGGTGGGGAGGATGATAGAAGTGAGGGCAAATGAGAGGAGGGAATAATTAGAAGTAAACACTTTTGAGGAGAGATAGGGTCAAAAGAGAGAACAGAATAAATGGGGGGCAGGATAGGATGGAGGGAAAAACAGTTAATCTTTCACAATATGACCTTTATGGAAGTCTTTTGCATAACTCCACATGTTATTGTTTGCCTTCTCAGTAGAGGTGAGTGGGGAGGGAGGAAGGGAGAGAAGTTGGAATTCAAAGTTTTAAAAATCAATATTAAAAATTATTTTTACATGCAACTGGGAAATAAGATATACAGGCAATAGGATATAAAAATCCATCTTGCCATAGAAGGAAATAGAGGGCATGGAGATAAGATAAGGGAGGGGTGTGATTGAAGGGATGTCAGATTGGGGGAAGGGGTAATAAGAATACATGCTGTCAGAGTGGGCAGAGGAGAGGGATAGGAGGAAAATTTGGAACTCAAAATCTTGTGGAAACGAATGTTGAAAACTAAAAATAAATAAATAGATATTTTTTTAAAAAAAAGAAATAGTATAGGGCCTAATATGACTGGATCTCAGAATATGAGGAGGCAAGGGAAGTATTAGAAAACCAGAAAGATAAAAAGGGTTCAGATTATAACAGGCTTTAACCAGATGTAGTTAAAATTTGATCTTGGAAGTAATAGGGAACTATGAAAGTTTTTTGAGTTCTCAAGTGACATGGTCAGACCTCAAAGGATTACACAAAAAAAGATTTAGAGTTGGAAGGAGCATTAGTTATTTTACAAAAGAGGAAACTGAGGCCCAGAGAGTTGTTCACAGCTAGTAAGTGGCAGACCCAGGATTCATGCTCTTTTCTGTTCATTGAGATCTCTGGTAGAAAAGATCTTCATATATTGAAAGAACATCTACGTTAGGGCAAAGAAAAATGTTTGAGGGAGTTTTCAGAGTAATTATGTCTAAACATATCTCAACTTATGAAGAATGAAAATGTATTGCAATCTTGTCAACTGGGGGTCAGTAATTAGAGAAATTGTTTTCTTTCCCCAAAACAAGAAACTTCTCAGAAAGAGTCCTTTACAAAAGTAGGTAAAAGATTTATAAGGAGAACCAAAAAGTTAAAAAAAATAAAAGGACCAAATTGTATGCATTGACTTTGGGTTTAGTAACCAACCAATTAATGACAGTAACCAAGGAAGCATCACTAGCTCTTGGTTTTCTGAGGTCTAAATAAAAGAATAAGTAGGAACCTAGAGGCCTTGGAATACATAATTTGGCCAAAGTGGTTTTCCAAGAAAGGAGAAGAACACTTAGTAGTTCTTAATTGACTGCACAAAACCAGATTATGTATTTTTTTCAAATGTTTTTCATTGGAAAAGAATGCAAACTATGTGGCCCATTCTGTGGAGTGCAATGTTTGGAATAGGGAGAATTAATTTGAAGTCAACTAGAGGCACTTTATCCAGTGGTGGAAATCTTGAATTTCCCAATATGCTTCAGCCAAAGAAGGCAACAAAAAAATGGTGGATCATTGAAAGGCTAAAGCTGTAGAGGTTCTTAACCTGTGAACTTTTTAAAGAAAAATATTTTGATAACTATATGTTAATATGATTAGCTTCCTTTGTAATACTGTGCGTTTGATTTTATGCATTGAAAAACATTATTCCAAAACAGCTTTACCAGACTGCCCAAGCAGTCTTTTACATTGAGAGGAACACTGAATTAGAAAGGCCTGGATCCTAATCCTACTTCTAACTCAATGCCTAACCTTAGGCAAGTCTCTTCACTGCTTCTCTTGGTATCACAATTCTAGAACTAGAAGGGCATCTCAGTTTCATAATCTGTAAAAGGAGTTGGATGAATATGACTCCCTCCTTGGTCTCTTTCAACTCTAACATTCTATGGATGAAGATAGAAGAGCAGGTTTTTGTTGTTGTTATTATTGAGAAGGGCAAGGAAAATGAGCTCCCTGAGCTACATGACATGATGATGGTGAACCACAGAGAGATGTCAGAATGCCATAGCTTCTATTTCCTCTACCCAGAAGAATGACTGAGAGAAAAAAAGGACAATGATGAGGCAGGTGGGTGGGAAGGTGGCTAGATTGCTGGATCTGGAGTCAAGAAGCCTTGAATTAAAATCTTTCTTCAGATACTGATAACTGGATGAATCTGGACAAGTTGCTTAGTCTCTCTTTGCCTCAGTTTCCTCATCTATGAAGTTGGGGTAGTAGTAACCCCTATCTCACCAGCTTGTTGTGAGGATCAAAGGAGATGATGTCTCTAAAGGTCTTTGAAAACCTTGAAGTTCTATACTAATTATAGCTCTTTAAAAAAATAGATCAAGGATGGCTAACAAAGGAGTTGCCATTGATGAATTCCAGTCAGCAAACCCAAACAAATTCCAAGACACGTTGTAATTCCTTGGATTACCCTCCTATAGTACAGATCACTCACTGTCCATCCTCACTCTCATTTTGCTCATCTCTTGTCCACAGATTACCATAAATCCTCTCCTAGGCGTATGTTCAGTCAACTTTCTAGAGGCTTTCTAGATTTCTTGCCCTTGTGTGAGCACCAATGAATAGGATGGATGTCAATGGATCATCTGTTACTACTCTGTCTTGCTGTAGGACTGGCCCATTCTTTTCTTCAAACCATGTATCTCTTTGCTGATCTCCATTACACTTCTTTTCTTGATGGAAGAATAGATTAGTTTGATCACTCTCAGTGATGTTTGATGATACTCGAAGAAAGGTAGAGATACTGCACAGTGGTGGAGATGGGCAAGTGTTCAAATATCCAAATTTCAGAATAAACAAGATTTTTTCAACTATGAACTGGGACTTGACTTTGATTCTTGAAAAAACTCTAGACCACATTATAACATGAATGGTTTATAAATACTTAGAAAGGAAGACAGAGAGCACTAAGATCCAACAAGGTCTGACCATGAATATGTCATCCTAGACAAATCTCTCCTCTTTTTATCACAGGATTTCTAAACTGAAAAATCAGGGGAATGGTATAGACACAGTATACCTACATTTCAGCAAAGCATTTGGCAAAGTCTTGGACATCCTTGTGGGCAAGTTGGAGAGATATGGAAAAGATGACTATAGTTAGGTGGATTCAAAATTGATTGAATTACCAGATCCAAAGAATAAGGATGAACAGATCAATCTAATATAATTCAACAAACATTTAATAAACACACAATAGATTCAAGGCACTGTACTAGGTGCTAGGGAGATGAGGAAAAAGATTAAACAGTCAACAAGCATTATTTTAATAGCTTATTATGTGCCAGGCACTATACCAAGTTAAGCATTGGAGGGACAAAGAAATGCAAAAAAATATTTTCTGCCCTGGAGGAGCTCACATTCCAATGGGGTAGAGAATAAGTATATATAAGATATTCTGAAATAGGAGAGAAAGGGAAGGAACTAAGCATTTATGAACACCTTCTATGTGCAAAATGCCAGATTGGATAAATCAAAAGCCAGAAATAAGGTTGCCAGGAAAAATATCAATATTCTCAGATATGCACATGATATCACTCTGATGGCAGAAGGTGAAGAGGAATTAAGAAACCTCTGGAGCAGGGAGAAAGAGAAAAGTGTAAAAGCTGACTTCAAAATTAACATCAGAAAACTGCCTAAGATCTTGATAACTGGTTGGTCCCATCACTTCCTGGCAAATAGAGGGAGAGGAAATGGATTTATGGTAATCTGTATATTCTTGGGCTCAAAGGTCACTGCAGATGGTGGCTATAATCATGAAATTAAAAGACTCTTACTCCTTGGAAGGAAAGGTATGGCAAATCTGGAAAGCATACCAAAAAGCAGAGACATTACCTTGACGACAAAGGTCCACATAGTCAAAGCTGTTTTTTTTCAGTAGCAATGAGAGTTAGACTACAAGGAAACCTGAGCACCACAGAATTGCCCCTTTTGAATTGTGGTGCTGGAGAAGACTTTTGAGGATCCCTTGGACAGCAAGGAGATAAAATCCATCAATACTTGTTTCTGTTCTTACTTCATTGTCTAAGAGAACCAATGATATTACAAAGTGATGTCTTGACTGGTATGTGAATTGGATTTAAGTGAAGCAGAGCTGCACAAAGTCATCAGCCTCGCTCTGTCTTCTAGTCATCAAAATCCTGTCGCAAGACAAAAGTCAAGATGGCTGGCCATGGCCTGGGATGTGGCTGATGATGACTTTGGCATCTTTGATTTCTGACCTGGCTCTAAGTGTTCCACAGCACTGACTTCAACCATCTTCATGGCCATTGGAATAAATTGTTCTCATCTGCCCATTTTAGAGACTAAGGGAAAGAAGAACTAAGGGTAGCAAACCTATTTGTAAGGGCCTATTGACTCCTCTAGTGTATTCTGTAAGATGGGTTTCATATATGGAGGCTAAACCAAGTCATATCCAATTTTACCCTTAAGTGCTTATATGGTGTATGGGATAGCCTTTTTATTTTCTCATAATAAATTCAGGGTGATGGGGTAATGAGTCACCAAAGTAGGACTCCAGTTGTATAGGGCTAGAATCTGAGATACTTTAGCATGGATTATGCATATTTGGATGCCTATTTCTCAGGTTGTGAAGTCTTTAGTCTCCAGAAGTCTTTAGAATTTTTCTCATCAGAGTTACACTATTCCCTTTCATGAAATGTGACAAAACCCAAAGGAAAATAAGTTACAGATATGCTATTAATTGACAACTTGTGTATGTGTTCATCCTTCATTGCTGAAGAAGGCCATGCCATCAGAGAAATAATGACATGACTTGCACTTGACTTTGTTTTGAGTGAGGGAGGGCTGTGCAGGTCACCAGTCTCACTTCTCCTCCAGAGCCATCTGAATCCAGTGACCAGATATTCCTCAGGATGACTAGAGATGACCCAGGATGAGGCAATGGGGTTAAGTGACTTGCCCAAGGTCACACAGCTAGTGAGTGTCAAGTGTCTGAGGTGACATTTGAACTCAGGTCCTCCTGACTCCTGCACTGGTGCTCTATCCACTGCACCACCTAGCAGATGACAACTTATCCGTAGGTTGAATAACAGTAATTGTCTTTTTTCAGTAAACAATGAGTCTACTTCCTTTTCAAGGGATTACTTATCAGGCTGCTAGACACCTATGGATTAACTTAAAAGCATTGATACAGTTTGCATGTTAAATACTTATCCTTTATTCCCTTAGTGTTTGCTCTAGCAGGCTTCTAATTCACTTGCAAAATAAATGTGTTTTCATTTACAAACCAGGTTCACAAAATTAAAACAAGTTATAAAGTAAGTTTCTTACATCTTCTTTCTCCACCTAACCAGATCCTAACTAGACATCAAGGCTCAAATAAAAGTCCTGTTCGTGTGTAAAACTTTCTGGTATAATTTGGGTCCATATCACTCTTTCAATTTTCTGAACTCCTAGAGTGTTTTTGGTTGGTTGGTTGGTTTCCATGTTTGTTGTCTGGAACAAATCTCTGACACTGATTGGTTTTGTCTTGAATTATTCCCTAATGCATAGCATTTTCAAAGTGAAAGAGACCATCTGTTACACCTCTTCATTTTTACATATGAAAGAAATAAAACCCACAGAGGACAGAGAAACCCCCCACATGGCATGGGCGTAGATGGAAAACTTGATAAATAATTGAACTGAATTGTACTTGAAATTGAATATTGTGGTCATTCATGAGAATGCACTTTCTCCTTCTGCCTCCTCTAGCCCTCCCTCTCAGTCCCCAACTTAAGATAAGAAATTTGAATTCATTTGATACTATGTATGTACACTTGGGCAAGTCATTTAATTTGGCCACTCTGAAAAATAAAAAGGGGGATAGACAGTAGATGGCGTTTAACTACCTTCCAGCTCCAACTCTATGATCTTGTGTTCTAATTATTTTAATTTAGAAAAATAGCCCCAGAGAGGTTCATTAGGGTCAGTATGTACAAGTGAAGTGAAACATTTTATGACAGGGCCAATAGGTAAAGATTCAACAAGTGATATCTATTTTTTAAAAATTTATGGAATAAAACAAGTGTTTCCATAACATAGTAAAATAAAAAAAGACAATTACACATGAAACTGACAATATACCATGCACAACTTGCTGTTTTCTTTTTAAATACACAACAAAAGTATCATACGAACTTCTTTATTTTCCTTCCCCTCCACTCCCTGCCCTAGAGATGTGTACCATTAGACACAAATAAGCACATATATGTACATATATATGTAGTTAACATATATTATATTACATAGATGATATATTATTTATTATGCTATATATATTATATATATGTATGTGGGTGGGTATGTATGCGTGTATGTACATGACATATATACATATATATGTACACCATACATATGTGTGCACATTTATACACATACATATAATATATAATTATTCCATACATATTTGCATTTATCAGTTCTTTCTCTGGACTCAGATAGTGTCTTTCTCCATATATCCTTTATAGTTAATTCGGGTATTTATAATAATCAAAATAACTTATTTGCTCAAAGTCTTTTTTAAAACAATGTTGCTGGTACTGTATACAGTGTCGTCTTGGTTCTGCTTATTTTGCTTTTCTTTACTTCATGCAAGTCTATCCATGTTTTTTCTAAGATCATCACGCTCATCATTTCTCACAGCACAACAGTATTCCATCACAATCATATACCACAACTTGTTCAACCATCCCCCTCTGGATGGGCATCCCTGTAATTTCCAGTTGAGCTGTGGGATCTTTAATTTTATTTTAGTTGTGAAGCTACTGATTCAGTGAAACTTTTTAAAATATAAATGAACTAAATTTAGGTGTCTTCTATGAATTTCACACACATCCTTGAGATAATGAGAGATGTCCTGGCATGGGACAAATCCATCAATAGGAAACACTACACTAACAGAGAAACTTTCTTTCCACCCTGCTTTTCAGAATCCACTAGGAAATCCATCTTTCTTTTTTCCCACACTGGCCCTGCTGACCCCCTGAAAACCTGTTACAGGCCAAGTGATAAATTGGCAGCTTCACGAACAGTTGTGGTTTTTTGTTCTATATTGACCAACCCAACCCACCCCCCAACCTAACTTCCATACTCCTCATATCTGCTTCTCTGCCCTCTCCTTCATTCTGCAGACCCCCAGGTAAGGCTGGAAAAAGGAACAGGAGGAGAGTACAGAGAAGCAAAAAGGACAAGATGGGAGGGGAGGAAAAGAGGAGGGGAAACCTTAATCAACTGGCAAGAAAAGTTTATAGTGCATTATGTGCAAAACCAAAAATCGTATAGGTAATGTATATGTATGTTTATAAGTGTGTGTGCATATTCGTGTATATCATGGGCATGTCTTGTTTAGAACACAAATAAAAACATGGAATAAGAAAATAAGACCTTCATAAAACATATACAGATAAAAATTTAAATAATATTTTGAAAGTCAAAATTTCAAACATAGGTTACATTACTATAAGTCGCATTCAAGTAAACACTCAAAATTCAAACTTGCAAATCACAAAAGTTTCAAAAATCATAACAGCACTTGGGAAAAAAGAAAAATAAAATAAAATGTGAAGACAAAATATAAAGAAGTTACTAAAAATCACAACAGTAACAGAATATGTTTAAAATTAACTGAGAATGAAAATATTTGTTTTTGACAAGAATGTCAAGTTTTGATTGTTTACAATTTTAATATAAGAATTTTTTTATTTGAAAAATAAAAGATAATGCAATTATAAATATTTTTAAAGTAAACTGTATTTTGGCAAACTATCTATGCATATCATTTAAACTCTGGTAACTAAAGAATAAAGAAAAAATTCAAATTTATACTTTACATTGAAATAAATTTATGCCTCAAATTCCCAAATTGCAAGCTTAATTATTAAAATGAATTTTAAACAGTAAAAAAAAAGTTGTGATAGTACATACTAAAGTGTTACTGCACTGTAATAATATCAAAGCACAAAAGTATATCTTGGTTTTGAGTTGGAAATATTTAGAAATAATTTGCACAGCTCTGGATAAGATGTTATTCAATGTTGTATGTGTATTGGACATGATATATATAGTTAAGAAGTACTTTAAAATATAACTATATCCTGTTGTAAATATTAGTAATTAGGAGTTCTTTTCTTGATTAGAGTTTATGTTGGATATATCACATGTCATTACCATTATGATTATTTAATTTTTATCATTTACATTAAGCACAGTGGATATAAAAAGCAATCCCCAATAATGAAATCACCAAGACAAATACATGTGCCATAATGACCATTCCAGTCCTCAGGGCGCTGGTCATTTGTACCAGCTTGGCCCTGACCCGAAGTACTGCTCACACTTTCTAGTCTGACAACTTCCGCCGTTCTCACCAATCTATGGATTTTTGTCACCACCTCTAATCAACACACAATTTTTTTTGTGTGGACCTTCTGTTTCTAACACTGTTAATGATTTTTAAAGTCTGTGCCCTTCAAGGGCAGTCAAGATCTCCACTGGAGAACAGAGATGGAGATGGATCTGTGATTTCATAAATGTAGAGGAACTCCTGAAGGAGAAAACTCCCCCCCATCAATGTAAGGTAGGTGCCTTCTCTGCACCCTGTTGCTTGGAGAGTTGCCTAGCACTGATGAATGAATGATTTGCCCTGTCACACAGCCAACGTGTCTGAAGCAGGACTTGAATCCAAATCTTGTCCATTCCAAAGTCAGCTCTTGAGCCACAACTCCACGGCTACCTCTTGTGGGGAGAAGTATACTTTACAAAAGAATTAAAGCAAAAGGCTGCTAGGTGGTGAGGGAAATAGAGCACTGGACCTGGAGGCAGGAGGAGCTGAGTTCAAATCGATCCTCAGACGCTTACTTGTGTGACTCCGGGCAAGTCATTTAGCCCCAGTTGCCTCCAAAAAAATGAGATAAAAGAACTGAAACAAATGCAGAGGACACTCATATATTACCTGGTGATCATGTACCAGAATTTATGACCCAGAAAGCCAACAAATCACATTTTACTACCTTTTTTCAGTAAATGAACTTGAGTTCTATCTCACACTCAAATGCATTGTTTGTTTGTTTATTTGTTTTCATGAAAAATAGACAAAAAAGGAATCCACAGAGAAGCAGAGCACACTAAATGTCTTTTGTGATGGTTCCTGATCCCCATGAAGCTTGATTCATGAATAGTCAAAAGTGGTTCTATAAAGCTGATTCATTGTAAGATAGATTGTGGCTTGTAGTAGATCACCTTTTCGCTTGCTGTTTATAATTTGCTGCCCTTGGCAGTAAAAAAAGAAAGGAAAGAGAAAAGAACCTAGGAAAATTTCCAGATAAAAGACTGGGGATGGTTCAAAAGGGGTAGCAGTAAGGGAGGGCTGTGCTTCGAAGGGGATGAGGGAAAGGAAGGAAAGGTGTTCTGGGTTGCTATTTCAGTTCCAGACTACAATAATTCACCAAGGTGATGGGCCAACGCCCTTTTGATAGTCTCCCGTTCTACCCCAGAGGAATGATGTGGAGAACTTAAGAGTTAACTAATGAAAAACAGGATTTCGGTGTTGCTGGAAGACTTTATTTTTATTTTTATTTTTTAAAAGGTGGAGTCCAGAATAAATATTTCTACTGCCAAGACAAAATTGAGGAAACTCATTATATCCCATCTGCTTTATATTCTTAGGTCCAGGATAATGTTGAAGCACGGTTTTTAAACTTTTTATTTCAGCCATGAGGAGAATGCATTCAGAAGGGATCAATCTGGAGAACCGGACAATTAAGGAAGAGCTGACTGTGGGGGTCAAGACCCAGGCTCTATTTAAAGCACCCATCCATGACTACGCATGAGGAGCCAAAGCAAGGGAATAGGGTTGTTCTGATCACACAACATGCTGAGCCTCCCGACATTTTCATAAATAAAAAGAATAAGCAGCCGTAGAACGTCCTTTGTAGTTAAGAACACAAGGAACATTTATGGAGATGAAAGTGGATGTTAAATGGTTAGGCAAAACAAACCAGAGAGTGAGTGAGTTTTGAGGGGGATGGGACCTTGGGGAAACCCACCAAAATGGAAAGACCCTTACTAGAGATTTCAAAGGTCTGCTACTTCTTCCAACTTCCCCAGGCTCAGAGTACAGACATCTGGACTTATTTGCAGGCAAACTGTATTATGGTCACTAGCATCATACGTGCCGGCAAATTAAACACTGGATTTTTTAGAAAAAAATCTTGTCAAGTTGATCATTTGGGTAGGGTAGTTTTTATTTTAAAAAGACATTGCATTGATTATTAAATTACATTTACATGTAAATAGTCTGTTGATAAGATCTGAACTTAGCTAAATTCAGGAGACATTTATTGGGTACCTATTTACTATCTGTCTGATAGCACACTAAGTATTATGGGCATATAAAAAAAAATCAGTGTTTGTGAACAGCAAGGCCAGTCCTTCCACACCCAGAAGTGTCCAATCATTTCAGAGAGCTATGACTTCCACATCTAAAAGAAAGGCAAAGATAGCAATGAAGGACAATTTCTAATTAAGCATAAAATGGATATATTCAAAGGCTAAAACATATCTGGTGCTAATCCATATAGTACAACACAAAGCCTAGCATAGTATAGATACTTAATAAGAGCTTATGGAACTACCTCCTATGTTTATATAGGAAAGAGAGTAAATTGGCATAGACTAAAGCTATCAGAGTTTGAGAAATTGGAGTAATCAGACAAGTGGATAGGAAAGTGGGAAGAGGACATTGAGTAGTGAAGGTCACAAAGGGTACTAGTTTTAGAGAGGAAGGGACTTTAGAAGTCATGGAGTCCAGCCCCCTAACTTCAGAGATGGAGAAAATGAAGTCTGGAGTGGTGAAATAACCTGCCCAGTGTGACAGAGGTAGCAATGAAACCAGGATTTGAACCCAAATGTTCTGGAACCAAGTTCAACATTTCTTCTGCTGAGTCACTCTGCTTTCTTTATGTTTTGCTAGCCTGAAAGAACTGTGACTTCAGCAGGATGAATATTTCCTCCACCAAACACCATCACAACATTTAAGACTTGTCAAAACTCAGACTATATCTCCTGGTACCCAATTTTGTTGTCTGACACTTCATGATTCCATTTTGGGGTTTTCTTGGCAGAGATACTGTAGTGGTTTGCCATTTTCTTTTCAAGCTCATTTTATGGTTGAGGAAACTGAGGCAAACAGATTTAAGTGACTTGGCTAGGGTCACACAGCTAGTAAGCATCTGTGGTCAAATTCAAACTCACGATGATGAGTCTTTGTGACTTCAGGCATGATACTCTAACCACTACCCCACCTAGCTGCCCCTATTACACACACACATACACATACACACAGATGTATATATGTGTGCATATACACATATCGACATATACACACATTTGTATGTGTGTATTTATAATTATTTGCACATACATATGTGTATATGTACACATATGTATCTATGTATATATGTGCATGGGTATATGGCAGCTAGATGACTAGGTGGAAAGAGCACTAGGCCTGAATTCAAATGCAACCTCAAGCACTTTTTAGCTGTGTGACCCTGGGCAAGTCACATAGCCATGTTCATCTCGGTTTCCTCATCTGTCAAGTGAGCTGGAGAAGGAAATGGCAAACCCCTCCAGTGTCTCTGCCATGAAAACCCCAGATGGGGTCATGAAGAGTCAGTTACAGCTAAAATGACTGAACAACTATGCCTCCATATGCATACATGGACACACATGTAAATACATGTGTGTCTATGTATGTATATACAAGCCTTTTTATGCTTAGTCTTGTCCTTAAGCAATATGCACAGAGTCCATTGTTGGACCCATCTTTTCAGCCTTTCTGATTTGCTGGACCAGGGCTGTTTGCCTTCAGAAATACTCAGTTACCTCCATGCTGTAGTGAACCACAGAGTAAGAAGCTCTTAAAGGAGGAGTAGGGACCGAGTATAGTCAGATTATTGAGCTATATTTCCATTTTGTTTCCCTTATCAAAATTGATTCATACCTTTGTGCCTATGTAATTAATCCTCCTCTAAATTTCTATTCTGATACATTAGCACTGCATGGATCTGAAAAGAAGGAGGCCTAGCAGTCCATAGCCAAGGAGCAAGGGTAGGAAGAGGGAGCAGATGAAGATTATGTTGCACCCGATCATGACATACAATTGACGTATTCCGCCAATACGCATTTAGACAATTCAGGTAGATAGTGAGCTAGGCCCAGAATTGAATAGGCAGAGGATTGTGGGATTAATCAGTACTGAATAATTATCTAATGGTTTCTAGTGATCTCAAGGCATTCCCTGAGACCAAATATATCATTTAATTGCATCATTATTCTCCCACTGATACTGCAATAAGTACAAATAGAAATTTTTTTCTGATACAGCATCATTATAGATGCATATTTATGTATCTGTTGTATTGACAATGTAGTTTTACTTATTGCTAATGTAATTTTGCTTCTTAATGGGAAGATCTTTCCCATCCATTAATAGGACCATGTGACCTGCCTGGGTCACATGATTCTGAATCACAAGGACCCTGTGGTGGAAGGACCTTACTGAGCAGGTGAAACAGGAAGAGGCAGAGCTAGGGCAGAGCTGAGACAAAATTGGTCAGAGCAGTCAGAAGTAAGGGAGAAAGAGAAAGCAGGCACCTGGCTAGTGTGAGTGAGAGAGCTCGCTAGTGATTTGTTTAAGGGAGCCCAGCAGGAAGGCTTAGGACTGGTGTTGTCCTCTGCATTGTTATTGCATGTAGATTTTTATTACTATGATGGCTTTGGCTTTCTGGTATCTGAATGTTTTGGTTCTGTCTTCCATGTGGAGAGTCTGTGGTATTTTGTGATTCAAAATTGTGACGGGATATTCATGGCTGCTGTGGGTGCCATGAATATCACATTGGCACCACATTTGTGCATAATATATTTATTTTACATGCAATTTCATATATGTAATATAACATGATATATCATATATATCATACATTTATTTGTATATGCAATATATATAGATAAATAGATTGATAGATGTGTGTATATATATATGTATATATATATATACACGTATATACATATACACATCACACACACACACACACACATATAGATACACACTATCACATTTGTACTGAATCCCCAATTTCATTGTTATAGAGAATTTCCAGGAAGGAAACTTCCTCCCTCAATGTGTCATCTGCTCTGAAACTCAAAATTAGAGAGTTTCTTGGGGAGGGTGAGAGGTTAGGTGACTTGCCAAGGGTCACAGATCTGTGTTAAGGGTCTGAGGCAAAAAACAGTTCTGTCTAACTCTGAGTCCAGTGCTCTACTTGTCAAGGTTTTGTATTGAAGTGGAAAGGGAACAGAAGTTGGAATCATGGGATCTTGGTTCAAACCCTGGCTTTGTTTCTTTCTAGTTTTATATACTGAGTAAGCCAGATGACCACTGGACACACATACACACATATACATATACAAACATATGCACAAATATAATATCGTATTTCATATACATATATAAGACATAAGATATTGTCATATATGTAATAGCACCATCACAGAAGAATAATAATTGTAGGTGAATTAAAAGGCAATAGAAAGTTATACAGGATGGGGGAAAGGAGAAGAGGGATGTATGGAGAGACCATAAGTAAACTATATTATCAGCATCAGTATATGACATATATTCTGGAAAATGAACTAGTCATGACTGGTTGAGCCAATCATGTATCAAGAGGTAGAAATAACATGACAATGTAATTGTTGCACTGGTAGCCATAAAATAAAATTAAATGACCCAGAAGAAAGCTTCTAGTTCATTGGGTAGAAAGCTTATGGGAGATTCATGGAGGGGCATAGATAAGAATTACACCGAAGGAAGGAAGACATGGATGGTTCATGATCTATTCCAAGAGATGGACGATGAGATGGTGGACACACTGAAGCATCAGCGCAAGTTCTGGTGTCCTAGAAAGGTCCAGTGACAATAACAATGATCCATCAAAGTAAGCAAACCGCAATCTGTGGTTAATGGATAAGTTGGGAATTCACGGACTTCAGTCATTTTATACAGATTCATGCACAAATATGCCGAAAATACATACACCTGTGAAGGCTTCATACTGGAAAAGTTTAAAAGTAAATTAATGTCTGTCTCATTTAATTCCTTAATATTCATCAGAGCAAGTTTTTCTTCAACTTCTTCAGGAGTTTTTGTCTCTTAGAATGACAGAATTTAGAGCTTCATCTAAGCATCTATCCAACAATTACAATAATCATACCAATTGTATATTTATATACACACATGTTCATATACACACATATATATGTGCGTGTGTGTATCACTTTGAAGTTCACAAAGCACTTTACACATATTATCTCCTTTGATGACAACAGTCCTGTGAGGCAGGGGCTATTATTATCTCCACTTTACAGCTGCAGAAAGCTAAGGCTGATAAAAGTTAATTGACATGATGTTCCAGAGGCTCACAGATAATAAATATCCAATGTGGGATCTGAATTTAAGACTACCTATCTCCAGGTCTACTGCAATATCCACTTTGCCTCCTACTTTTTAAGGTATACACTAGCAAGAGTTTCTATGTTTTTGTTGCCTCTACCCAAAGACTTTTGGTGACACAGCTTGTAATGTGGTATCAGCTCAAACTGAATGGTCGTGGGTCCCTCTTTCCCTTGAGACTCTGACTATCAGATTTAATCCTTTCTTCTCTTTTCTGACTCATCCTATTGTGTCTGCTGACTTTTCCTGCCTTTTGTCTCTTTTTCTTCTCTTGGAACTCAATGATCTCCCCTCTACTCTCCACTACTCCCAAAACCATATATTCATTTTAATAGAAGAGAGAATCTGGACCCCTTCATTGAGGTCAGGAACTCCTAGTAAAGAAATTCCCTCCATCAAAGAGTGTTGAACCTTCTCTGATGCTTAGAGTCTTAGAGAGCTACCTAGAGCATTGAGAAATTTTGTGACTTATCCAGGGTCACAAGGCCAAAATGTACAGAAGAAGGAGCTCAGGTATTCATAGCTTTAAGACCAACTCTATCCATTTTGTCACACTGAGTCTCATTTTGAAAGCAAACATCTATCATTAATTTGTATCTCACATTAATTTAATGCTTTATAGTGTACATAATGGTTTCCTCACAGTCACATTTCCTCACAACTGCCATTTGACATTGGAATCGATAAGATAAGAGACAAGGAACAGTTATGTAACAGAGTTTCAGACTGAGTTAGAGAAGACCAAGAATCATAAAGTTCAAGCTTTATTAGTCCCTCTTTAGAATAAGGAAACTGAGTCTCAGAGAATTTAAATGTTTTTTCCAGTCACATAACATAACTAAGCCTCCCCCCACCCTTGGTAATTTTGAGTCTAAGCCTACATTGTTCCATCATGGCATGAGGTCCCAAAGAATGACAGACAACCTAGATGTAAGTGTAAAGTTTTTTTTTTCTTTTTTAAGAGAATTTTAGTTAAATGCATTTGAATGCAAAACATCTCAAATGGTGTCATTTAAGAAAGAGTATGTTCCATTCAAAGTTGGCAAATTAGCAAGTTTGAATAGTACAATATATTGAAGGCACATCTTCTGTCCTGACTAAGTGTGAGTACATAAGAAGAAGGATGACTGTTGTGTGAGACTTGTAGACTCTGCCTGGTTCAGGTATGGTCAGGTATGGTTCAGGTAAACAACAATTACATTAAGAAGCCATACCAAATCCCACAGGGAACACCGAGAGAATAATTTTTCTTGGACTGATACTGTGTTGTTGTTCAGTTGTTTCATTTGTGTCCAACTCTTTGGGAGCCCATTTTGGGTTTCCTTGGCAAAGGTCCTGGAGTGGTTTGGCATTTCCTTCTCCAGCTCATTTTACCGAAGAAGAAACTAAGGCAAACAGGGTGAAGTGACTTGCTCAGGGTTACCCAGCTAATCAATATCTGAGGCCAGATTTGAACTCAGGTCTTCCTGACTCTAGGCCCAGCCCTCTGTTCACTGAGCCACCTAATACTAAGTGTACTGAAATGCTAAGAATGATGATGAAAGTTAACAGTTGGTAAAAATAAAAACGTTCTCTCCATCACTTAAAAATTCAGTGGGACAGGAACCTTGAAGGTCAAAGCTGCTACAGCTATAGGTAACTTAACAGGTGAGCATATTCAAAATATCTCTAGGCCTTCTCCCCCGGAAGCAAGCTTATTTCACCCAGTTCTCCATTATCTATGTTTGTTCGTCATTGCTGCTGCTCTTAGATCCTGTATGTGGTGACCCAGAGTGAGCTACACCAAAGAGCAGGCATGGAATCTGAGAAATCTGATGATCATCTAGTCTAATCATCTGTCTGAGAGATTAATTCCTCTGCAACAATTCGGACCAGTCCTCTCCATTGCTGTAACTACCCTCCCCACCATTTGCCCAGAGGATTTCCTTGAATTCTAATCTGTTTTGCTCAGTTTGGGGTTTTTATTTTGTTTACTTTCATTCTCGTAACCTCCGGACTTTTTTGGGACCAGAAGCATGAGTATCAAAGTCCAAGAAGGATGACTATTATTGTCAGTGTTTTGAACTGAAGGAAACCAGGAAGCCCTGGAAATGTACCGAGGGCCTGCCCTTGAGAGAATTCCTGCCCAGAGAGATTGGTCAAGCTCACGATTCACCCAGGAGGACCACTCCTCTACCACAGTTTGCCGGGAAACAGAGTATTTGTGTTCGTGCCATGGTTTGGGGAGGAGTAACTGTCACCATCCAGGCAACTCACAATTTCAATGCATGTCAACAGCATCCGCCTGACAAGAAATCAGTTTTCCCTGTTCTCCGCCCTGCCCAAGAATTTTCTGGTATGGTTTGGCCCTCTTCTGCCACATTCCATCTCTGAAGCTTGGCCTTAGAGTGAGAAGGATCACAAGAGCCAAGCAGAGAGCCCTCCTCCCTTCTTCAGGCTGGTACAGCTTGACCGCCATTTGACATCAAGGTCGACAAGAGACCAAGAACAGTTATGTAATAGTTTCAAATTGAGTTAGAGCAGGACTAGGGCCTATATCAAATAATTAGGGCTATCCTAACCCAGAGAGTAGCAGTGGTACATCATCATGAGACTGAAGAAGAGACCCAGTTTACCAGTGGGATGGGAATCTGTACACATCATAGGGAAAAATCCCCATCTATTTTCAGGGTTCCCAGATACCACTGAGCCTGCAGTTCTCTTTGCCATGTGGAAAAGAATAAGGAGGAGGAACAGTTGTGCTCAGTGGGAGGCAGGATCAACTTGGCAGGAAGGCTTTGATGAAACAACAGTAATCCTAGCACACACAAACAGAATGGGCAGAAACAGGAAAAGGGAAAAAACGTAATCAAAATAATTGCCACTGAGAGAGAGCTGAGAAGCCTTGATTTTTAGTGCATGAAGAGAAACCTAGATGGGGAACAGAAAAAAAGCTCGTGGAGGTGGGGGGTAGGGGTGGGGGAGCCTGAAGTGTGGGGAGGTAAAGATCAAAATATGTACCATCCTTAAAAGAGAGCAAAGAAGCCTCATATGGGATGAGTGGAAAAGAGACTAGGTAGAAAAATAAAGAGACGGGAAGATGTTTAACAAGTAGTACCTTTTTTGCCCAGGATTCTCCTCTGTAGAAAGAAGTGGAAGCGGGCCACAAGCATAGGCATGCATAGGGTATTGACTACCAATTAGTTAATCAATCGACATTTATTAAGCTCCTACTATGTGTCAGGCACTGTGGTAAATGCTGGGAATACAAAAAAAGAATCTAAAGACAGTCCCTACCCTCAAAGAGCTTATAATTTAATGGGAGAGACAGCATGCTAACATCTGTACAAAGCTAGGTGGACACAGGTGTGCTTTACTCTTCCTCCTTTCTCTAAGACAGGGGTTCTTAACCCCTTCTCAGAGTACTTTTTTAAAATGCATTAAAAAAATAGATCGGATTATAGAGGGAAAAAACATATAATTTTTCTATCCAAGGTCATGGATCCCTTGAAATCTATGAGGTCAATGAACCTCTGTCTAATAACTCCTGTCTTACAGGGGTATCCAATGGTAAAACATTTTCTGGGGTGTGCCAGGATGTCTGACCAATTCTCTGTGCACATCTATGATCACAGTTCTCAATGACAGTAGAAATAAACCCATTACTGTCTTCCTTGATTCAAGGATGGTCTCTAGGATATTTTCTACTGTGTGTATATAGTTCTTATGCTCATCTCCCACAGGTGACCAAGATATCACCCTAGTGGGGAAGACCAATCATGAGGGAGAGGGAATACTCCCAGACAGAATGCTCTCCTAGATTTGAGATGGGAATAGAGGCTGTGGGATACTCTCCTGATCCTGCCCCAAGCTAACATGGCCCTGTTTGCATGGAGAAGGGAAGTCAAAATGGATCAATATGCTGACAGAGAAGGTATATTCCCTCCCACATCCAGGGAGGTTGGAAAGTCCATGAAGGCCGACTCCCAGAGAGGCAATGTGTTACAGCCAGCCCTGTAGGCTGTCAGTGGGAAGTACCCAAAATAAACTTTTTGAGGGCGGGGATTTCTATTTGCAGGTCAATGGACAGTTATGTGCATATGTGTGGGAGGGGGTAGGGTCTTATTTTTGTTCTTATGGTTGAGACTTAAAAGTTTCTGTTCCTATGCCTCTCCAGATTTCCAGTTTTTCATGCATGCTTTACTAGTAGGGCAGGTATGTTGAGGAAATGCCCCCCTCCCTTTTGTCAACATGGCAACGAATGTATATATGGAGAGACACAGGGCTGGGGCCCCCACAGCTTGCCCCTTGGCAGTGGTCACAGGTGTATAAGGGAAATGTAGATTCTAGAGGGACAGAGGAGGAAGGGGAGGAGTGAGCAAAGAAGAGTCCAGTATCTGAAAAATGAGGAAACTCTATCGGACCTTGCAGCTCACCTCCTGCCAGAGAAACAATTATTTCCTATGGTTTTGTTTGGTGCATTTCTTATTAGACTTCCTGGGATATGAAAATGAGATAAGGCAGGAGGCACATAAAAATAGACTGGATAAAACAGAAGCTACCATCCCTGGTGTTACCTGGATTGGTCAACGATGGTGAGAACAACACTCGTTTGTTTCCACTATAAACATGGAAGTGTTCCAAAAGCAGCCACCTCGCTCCAGCCAGGACCGGGTTTGTGTGCTTGTAGACAAGGCTAGAGCTCATGTTCTTGGTAGGCTGTCACTACAATTGTCCCAAGCTCTGGGACAGGCTCTTTAGGATGGCTATCAAGAGACATTCTGAGTGCCAGAATCCAATCCGTATACCTCGGATAAATTCCCTTCAACAAGTCTTTAGGAAATGCCTACTATGTGCCAGGCACTATGCTAGCTAAGTGCTGGAGATACCAAGAAAAAAAATGGAATTCTATTGGGGACAATGTGCATGAATAAACTTTATCATGCATGCATGCATGTATATATACACATGCATCATATGTATGTATACAGCTCTCTTGATGTATTTATGATATATACATATATAATAATATATAATATGCATAGGCCTGTGTGAATTTAATGTATGTCAGTAATTATGAAGTACTTATCATCTCTGTCATTCTACCTGCTACTGGAGCTGTTCTTAAGAGTTTCGGTGAACTTGAAACTCTTTGGCAGGATTTGAACTCAGGTCTTCATGAGTCCAGATGTAGCAGTGTAGCAGACATAGTACTCCATTTCCTCTCTGTCTCTCTCTGTCTCTGTCTCTCTCTCCTCTTGTTCTCTCTCATATTGCTATATATATGTATAAATTTCTGAATAAAAGGATCAAATTTCACCTAATCTACCTATATGCATATATTCACATCATATACATAAATACCCATATATCTCAAGAAAGAGGGAGCAAGAGACATATACATATGCAATAATATTATAAATAACAGACAGAGACAGAGATGTGGGCCAGTGAATGGAGTCCTGGTTCTGGAGTCAGGAACACCTGAGTTCAAATCCTTCCTCAGACATTTATTAGTTGTGTAACTTGTTGACAAGTCACTTCACCTTTGTCTGCCTCTATTTTCTCATCCGTAAGATGGGAATAATACTAACACCTACATCTGAGGATTGTTATGAGGATATTTGTAAAGTGTTTCGCAAACCTTCATGTGCTATGCAAATGCTAGCTATTATTACTATTTACGATGAAAGAATAAATGAAAAGGAATTTGGGTCAGGGACTCTAAAAGGTCTTGTGAACAAGATGGGAACTGAGCTGGGCTTGGATCAAAACTAGGGATTCTAGGAGGCAAAAGTGAGGAATTGGTCTAAGGACAACAATTGGTCCTTAGAGATCAACTAGTCCAGAAAGGACACGCGATTTGGCCATGGTAACGTACCTTGTAGATGTAGCGCTATGTAAGCAAGGAATATGTTCCATACACTGTATTTTCACCTGGATTCCAGACCCACAGTGCTAATTCACCCAGAATAGCATGGCTGTTTCTCAGCAAAAACTACCTCAAACACATTTGGATCTCATTTTTTCCTCATCTTCCTTCTCTCTCTGACCCACTCCTTCATGAAACAGAATACTGTGCAAACCAGAATCTCAGACTTGTAAGAGACCTCAAAGATCATCTAATCCAACCCCATAGCTTCCTGAGAATTCCCTCTACAGTATCCCCAAGCTTACTCTTTTAGCTCCTGTTTGAAAACCTCCAATGAGGGAGAGCACAGTTCTTCTGGGGCATCCCACATGCCACTTTAGGGTAGCTCTATTGGTTAGAAGGTTTTCCTGATGTCTGCAGAAATCTTTGTCATTTTCATCCTTTGCTTCTAATTCAACACTCTGTGATCGAGCTACTTGATGACCAAAAGCACTGTAGCACCTGAAGCGCAACCCCAGACCTGAATTAGGAATGAGGAGAAAAGATTTTTTCTCTGTGAGTTACTGTTGGTATCTTATTTTTCTTTTCATCTTCACTAGATGGAGTTCAGATAGAAATTGTCCCAGGATGGATAAGCATTATTTTAGGTGTACTGTTTTATAGATTATTGCATAGGGGGATAAAGTGTCTACTTTTTGCATTGAATAAAAGTGTCTGAATTTCAGCTCTTCATCTGTAGGTTCACTGAAACTCTTTGGAACAGCTCCAGTAGCAGACAAGAGTGACAGAGATGATAAGTACTTCATCTGTTCCCATAGGATTTTGATTTCTTCTAGTGTAGAAATGTTAGCTGCTTTTTTCTTTTCCTCCTGCTACTTTGTTTCCTACTCCTTCTCCTCCTTTATCTTCTTCTACTCTCTCTATCACTACATATTTTGTAGGATTTTTATTTGCCTAAATCTGATGTTTATGAGTATTTAGTGTGTAAAAATCTATTTAAAATATTGCCCTTAAGTACTTAGAGATTGACTGGGCTGTTGGGGGCACAAGTTTTGTCTGATATTCCAGCTCCTGGACAGGTTAGGTTTTTTTAAATACTCAGGGATGTTTTGAGGTATGTATTTGTAGCATGAGATTTGTCATCTAGAAGTTTGTGAAAAAAAAAAGAAGCTAGGTGATAGTGACATGGAGTCAGGAGGGTCTGAATTCAAATCGGATCTCAGACACTTACTAGCTGTATAACCCTGGGCAAGTTAATTTACCTGTTTTACCTCAGTTTCCTCATCTGTAAAATAAGCTAAAGAAGGAAATGGCAAAACACTCTAATGTCTTTGCCAAGAAAACCCCCCCAAAATGCTCTAAATCAGTACTGATTAGAGAGATGCAAATCAAAACAACTTGGCGGTACCACATCACACCTATCAGATTGGCTACCATGACAAAATAGGAAGATGATAAATGTTGGAGAAGATGTGGGAGAGTGGGAACACTAATTCTTTGTTGGTGGAGTGGTGAGCTGATCCAACCATTCTGGAGAGCAATTTGAAACTTTGCTCAAAGGGCTACAAAAATAGCCTTTGACCCAGCAATACCACTTCTAGGATTGCATCCCAAAAAGGTCATAAAAATGGGAGGAGGGTCTCACATGTCCAAAAATATTTATAGCAACTCTCTTTGTGGTGGTCAAAAACTGGAAATCAAGGGGATGCCCATCCATTGGGGAATGGCTAAACAAGCTGTGGTATATGAGTGTAATGGAATACTATTGTGCTATAAGAAATGATGAATAGGAAGACTTCAGAGATGCCTGGAAATACTTCAATGAACTGATGCTGACTGAAAGGAGAAGAACCAGGAGAACTTTGTACACAGCAACAACCACAATGTGTGAGGAATTTTTCTGGCAGACTTAGTACTTCATTGCAATGCAAGAACTTAAAAAATTTCCAATGAACTCTTGAGGGAAAATGCCTTCCACATCCGGAGAAAGAGCTACGGAATTGGATCACAGAATGAAGCAGATCGTTTTCTTTTGTATTATGTTGTGCTTTCTGGTTTTTCCCATTCATTTTAATTCTTTTATGATGATGTATTTAATACAAATGTAATGTGCAGAACCTATATAAAACTGTATGCCATCTCAGGGGGGAGGGGGAGGGAGGGAGAAAAATCTAAGATATATGGAAGTGATTGCAGAACACTGAAAACAAATCAAATCATTTAATAAAAAATATCTGGGTTCAAGTCCTGTCTCTGAAACTTTCTTAGCTGAGTGACCCTGAACAGTCTCTTCATCTCCCAATGGCTCAGTTTCTTCACTTATAAATCAAAGATAATGGATTGTGGTAAGGCTCTAATGAGATAATGTATAGAAGTGCTTTGCAAACATTCAAGTATCGTATAAATTTCACTATTTTATATTATCCTAGTTAAGTAAAATTACCAACATAATGACTTTTTGGACAATACGGGCTTCATTCCACACTTGTTTCCACCATATCTCTGCTGAGACGAGAGAAATAGATTTCATTAGTCGTCCTCTGGATCACAATAAATCCTTTCATTGTCCTCTCAGTCCTGATGTCACTTAGAGTTGTTTTCGTTGACAGTGTTATGGTCCTTGTATACAGTGTTCTCTTGGTTCTACTTATTTCGATCATATCCGTTCTTACAAGTCTTCCTGAGTTTCTCTGAATCCTTCATATTCATTGTTCCTTAAATGTAATATTCTGTTGTCTTTATATATCACAATTTGTTCTACTACTCCACAATGAATAGGCACCCATTTTGCTACTACAAAGACTACTTTCTGTCATCGATCTCCTTGAAGTATATGCCCAGTAATAGAAATATTGGGTTAAAAGGTAGTAACCTAGCGTGCCCAATTCTAGATGATTTCATGAACTGGCTCATTTAAAAGTAGCCTGTGAAAATAACCATTACTGGTCAAATATCCCTCCCCTTATAGATTAATAAATCGGCTTTCTGGTTTATAAATGAGTGTCTTATGCATCAGTCTTCCAGTAACTGACTACTATTAGAGGAACAGACAAAGAGAAGTTTCTAATACAGACTCTAGATCATGGTGGTACCCCATCCCAACTGTGCTGTCATCACAACTAAGGTGGGGCCAATCCTCAGTAGACCACATACTTGACCTTACTCTTTGTCTCTCCCTCCCTCCCTTCCTTCCTTTCTTCTTTTCTTCCTTCCTCTCTTTCTTTCTCTGCTCCTTTCTTCTTTCAGGTTTTATCTCATTAAATGAATATCATTCAGGTGCAGCACCTAAAAAATGCTATATAGTCATCATGAGAAAATTGAGTCATGTACTAATATATTTATCACATCGTCCACTTTAGGATAGTACAACTTGACTCAAAAGACAAATAACATAAGCATTTCTTTAGAGCTGATGGCTGGGCTTATTAGCAGTCTTAAAAATTTTCATTCCTAGGTACCAAAGAAAAAGTTAAAATGCACTTTGAAGCCCCAGAGCTTCTAGCCGTTAAACTTGGCATATATCTAATAGAACTGGAAATTGCTTCCTTAGTCCACTCTGGATCAGTGTCCTAAGTCAGTAGGTGCCACCACATATAGATTGAAACATGTGAGTCATTTGTAGTAGAAATCATGGCAATTTATTGGGCTGAAGAAGACATGATTCTTTATCTCAAGAAAATCCTCTTTGGTACCTGTGGATGTCTCAGGCTGCCACTATCTTACCTCCCTGCCTCTGTAAAGTCTAGGGCAGGATGTTCTCATACATCTCAGAAACATCCCAGCTATAGGAAGGTGGCAAGTCACAGAGCATCTCCTAAAGAACAGCCTCCCATCACCTCCAGACTGTTGTTCTGTCATGAGGTTGTTTTCTCAATATTTCAGGAGCCAGATACTCTGGGGAGGCACAGAAGGTGGATGTGGTTTCTTCTGGTTCTGACACAACATGGCCTGACAATCCAAGAGAATGTTTTCTGGTTCGAAGTCCCTGTAAATAATGTTGAGAGAATGCAGGTAGGTGGTATTACTGACCCCCTCAGCAGCATCGAATCAAGCTCAGGGTTCTAGGAAACAGTGCTCCTGTTGCAAGGAGGAGAAAAAATCTCCACTGATAATTTCACAATTTCAAATGGCCTTTGTCTCAACATCACTGAGTTAGTTCTTCTTATTTGAGATAGAATTCTTATTCGAATTTCCATTTTATACATGAGGTTTTTTGTTGTTCAGTTATCAGACTCTTTGTGACCCCGTTTGGGGTTTTCTTGGCAAAGATACTGGAGTGCTTTGCCATTTCCTTCTCAGGTTCATTTTACAAATGAGGAAACTGAGACAAAGAAGGTTAAAAGACTTGCCCAGGGTCACATAGCTAGTAAGTGTCTGAGGCCAGATTTGAACTCAGGAAGATGAGTCTTCCTGACCCCAGGTCCAGCACTCTAGCCACTGTGTCACCTAGCTGTTCCTATGTGAGTGAGCCTGCTCAGGTTCAGAGAGGCAGCTGTGTGATCTCCTCATGGTCACACAGTTACTATATATCATACCTGAGATTTGAATCCAGTCCTTCTGATTTCAAGTCTACTGTCTAATGTCAGAAAATCTACAGTAGATGACTGGATACGAAGCAGGCAGAGAGAAGGAAAGATTAGGGCACCTTAATAACCTAGGCAACCACCTGCCTCAACCAAGATGTTTTTCAGCTTTCTCTTAGGGTAAGAATCAGTTTCTGATCATGACTATAGTGAGACCTTCTGGCAAAAGCAGATGCACATTTGAGTTCTTGGCCAGAGTAGGCACAGGGAGGAAGTTGGATATTGTCATCTCAGAAAAGCCTACCTGAAAAAATTTTTTTTAATTTTCATGGCTACATGTCTACATTTCAGGTCTACATCTGTGATTTCATTAATATAAGAAATTCCCCATGAGTGAAGAACTTTGACCACGATAGATTAGCAACTGTTCTATAACATATAGTCTGAAGAAACAGCTTGGTATGGCACATAGAGTGCTTCTATGTAAGAAACCTATATTTAAATGCCACCATATGCTTACCAGTGGGTGCTTCTGGGCAAGTTACTTAGCTTTTCAGCTATAAAATGGGCATAATAACAGCTCCTGTCTCACAGGGTTGTTGTGATGATCAAATGAGACAATATATTTAAAGCTGTCTAAATGTGAGCTACCATTATTAACAATTTGCCAAGGACACTTACAGGCTGTCAGTCAACTAGCACGTGTGCAGCATTCACCATGTACAAGCACCGGAGTAAAAGTGAGGATATAAAGAAAGGCTGACAAAGCAACGACAATTAAACCAGACCAAAAGCCACAAAAATAACAACAGCCCAGTCCCTGCCCTCTGTCCAGGACCTTATTGCTAGTGCTCAGAAGTCAACTGAAATCTTCTTGATATCAAAGCCACCGGGCTACCCCTTACATCATAATACTTCTTTTAATTTTTTTTTATTTTCCCCCAATGACATGTTAAAACATTTTTAAAATATTTGTTTCTTTTAAGTTTTGAGTTCCAAATTCTATCCCTCCACCCTCCCTGGAACGGTAAGCAGTCAAATATAGGTTATACATGTGCAATTGTGTAAAACATTTCTGTATTAGTAATTTTGTACAAGAAGACTTGAATAAAAGAATGGAAGAAAGAAAGCGAAAATAGCATTCATCAGTCTGAATTCAAACAATATCAACTCTTTCTCTGGAGGCGGATAGGAGGTTTCATCTTTCGTTCTTTGGGATTGTCGTGGATCATTCATTGCATTGCTGACAATAGCTAAGTCATTCACAATTCTTCATCTGATGACATTACTGTTGCTATTTGCATCAGTTCATGCAAGTTTTCACAGGTTTTTCTGAAATCATCCTGCTTGTCATTTCTTATAGCACAATAATATTCCATCACAATTACATGCTACAGCTTGTTTAGCCATTCCCCAACTGATGAGCATCCCTTTGATTTCCAATTCTTAGCCACCACAAAAAGAGCTGCTATAAATATTTTGGTATCAACAGGTCTTTCCTCCTCCCTTTTTAAATGTCTTTGGAATATAGACCTAGCAATGGTATTGCTGGATCAAAGAGTATGCAGTTCACAGCCCTTTGGGCAGAGCTCCAAATTGCTCTCCAGAATGATTGGATCAGTCAGGGTCCCTCTTTTAATAAAAGATGATATATACTAGATTACACTCAATCATCCTGCATTATCAAGCTCCCCTAGTCAGTTGTTGTTTGTCACCCATTTTTGCAAAGGACCAGTAACAACCTGGGGTGATGTCTTGACTGGTACATAAACTGGATTTCAGTGAAACAGGGTTGCACAAGTCATCAGCTTCACTCTCTCTTCCAGAGTCATCAAAGTCCAGTGTCAAGACAAAAGTCAGTAGTGCTAGAGATGACCTGGGATGCAGTAGATGACCTTGGCGTCTTCAATGTCTGACCAAACTCTAAGTGCTCCATAACTCCTGCTTCAGTTGCCTTAGTAGTGGCCATTGGAACAAATTGTTCTCATATGCTCATTCCATTGGGGGAAGTCTTCACTTGCTTGGAATAGACAGCCCCCTAACTCACCAACAGGTTTGAGGCCAGTTGGCTACCCTCTACCTTGTTTAGCCCATCTGTCAAGATGATTTAACTGGGTCATGACTGCTATGCATACTACAGGGTCTTGGAGCCACAGGTGAGAACTGAATGCCAGATGGACACCCAAACTGGATGAACAGCCCTAAAAAGCACTCAGTAAGTCCTCACACCAGAGATGCTAGTCCTCTCTGAACACCCTATATGCTCTTAGTCTCTTAATTTGATGATGGTGGAGGAGATCAAGTATTAAGAGAACCTAGGTCATAGTCTAATATGACCAATGATTTTTTAAAAAGGGGGGAAGGGTCAGGTTTTACAAAAGTTGAATTTACTTGTCAGCCAAGTATTATACTCTAAAGGTGGAGGCTAAACTAGTAAGTCAGCCTCTCTTAGGAGAGAACATCTGTTTACATCCACATTCCATGAGCAAATTTAGAATTCAAGTGAAGAGAAGAGGGTCAAAGTTCTGTGTGGGCTCCATGGCATTCTCATTCTTAGTGGGGTCTTCACCCACCATGACCAGGCTCTTTTCATCAGTGATCCAGAAAAGTACTTGAAGACAGTTAAAGCAGGAGGTAGACCTTGTGGGCATTTCAGCATTAGAAGAAAACTTCTGCCTCAGTGTTTTTGTCTTTAATGAATTAAGCTGCTTTTGCTTCTTTGATTTTCTCAGAGAAGTCTTCATTTCCTTTCTATGCATGTTGTTTCCTGCTTGAAGTCTCTCCACACCAGCAATCAATTTAATTAAGATGCCTATTAGGTACAGTGCACGATATCAGGTTCTGAGGAGACAAAAGAAAAACAAAATATTCCCTGTCCTCAAGAAGTTTACATTCTACTGAGGGGAATATATTATATAAATAATTGTAAGATACACAATATTTTGAGGATGGAAAAAGAAAGAGACAGAGACAGAAAGTAGGGATAGAGAGGAGAGGGAAATGGAAAGAAAGAGAAGGGGAGAAGAAGAGAGGAAAGGAGAGGGAAAGAGGGATGGACAGAGAAGGAAGGAGAAGGAGGGAGAGAGGGAGGAAGAGAGAGACACAGAGGCAGAAAGAGGGATACAGAAAAGGGAGAGACAGAGAGAAGGAGAGAGGAGAGACACAGAGAAAGAGATGAAGGAGAAGAAGATCATCAACAAAAAGGAGGAGGAGAAGGAAAGGAGGAGAGGAGAGGGGAGGAAACTGTATCAGAAGTATGAGGGTATCAGAAGGGCTTTCATAGGAGATGACACCTGACCTGAGCTGTGAAAGAAAATAAGGATTCTAAGACATGCAGGTGAAGAAACTGTGCATTCCAAGAGTAAAGAACAGAGTGTTCCAAGGTTCAAAGACAAAAGATGGAATATTGATTTTAAGGAATGTCTAACAGACAAATTTGGCTGGGACAGAGGGTGTGCGAATGTTGGGTACAAGCTCACTATGAGTCAACAGTGTGATGTGGCAGGCAAAAATTAATAATAATATGAACTTAGCTGTATTGAGAGAGTCAGAGTGTCCAGGACTCACAGGTAATATAGTATCACTTTACTCTTCCCTGGTCAAACCACATCTAAAGTATTTTGTTTGGTCCTGGATGTCACATTTTGGAAAACACATGGGAAAAGATGGAGAATATTTCATAGGAAGGCAACCACATTGATGAAAGGATGCAAATTAATACCAGATGATGGTTGGTTGAAGGCATTTGGAATGTTTAGCTTGGAGAATGGAAGACTTGGGAGCAGGAAGTTAGCATGATGGCTGTCTCTAAGCATTTGAAAGACTAAAACATTGACGAGGGATTAGGCTTGCCTTGCTTGGCCCCAGAGAGTAGGACTAGGAGTAAAGGAAGAAATGGCAAAGATGAAAATTTACCCTTGATGTAAAGAAAACTTTCCTACCAGTTAGAACTACCCCAGAATTGATTGGTCTGCCTCTAGAGGCAATGGATTTCCTTTCACTGGATACCTTCAAGAGAAGATTAGAAAGCCACTTATTGGCTACCTTGTAGAGGAAATTCTTGTTCAAATATGGGTAGGACTGGATGGCTTCTGAGATTTTTTTTCCAACTTAGAAATTTGGTAATTATGTGGTTTTGAGTAACAGGACATAAATCTAGGAAGAGAGGACTTCATTGTGGAGGACTTTAAATGGCAGTTTTATCTGTTGTCTTCCCCCATTAGTATGTAAGGAACTATCTTTCTTTGGCTTGTATTTTCATCCCCAGCCTTTAGTACAGTGCCTGATATGTAGTAAATATTTAATAAATGCTTATTTTCTTGCCTTGCCTCCATGAGTGCAGATCACAATTGATCTGCTATAGCCTATGTAATTCTTTTTTCATATTCCAATAAGAATTTTATGAAAAGGATCTACTCAACGTGCTAGACATCCTTCTGTGTCTTTATCTCGACAGAATAAAAGGCAAATGAGTAATCAAACCCTAAGGTCACTAAGAGTACATAAGGAAAGAGGAATCAGCAAAGGCATCACAGAAAATGTAGCAATTAAACTGTTACCTACTGATGGACTTTGAAAGATATAGCAGGGAGACAAAATATTTTCAGTAGAGGAAATGGAATGTCTACAAAACCAGGGAAAAGAAAGTCCACTATTTGTTTGGAGAATGTTAAGGAGTCTAGATCATAGATGTTGAAGTTGTGCAGGCTACAAATGGCCCACAAATCTTCTTAGTGCTACCTGAACCAGATCAATAGGTAACTTGGAAGTATTGAATAAAATATAAAAATACAATAGAACATAGATAATGTTCATTTGTGGTCTTCTAAGACAAAATGAGTGACATTACTGGATTGTTTGGAGGATAATGCTGACTTGGCCATAAGGTTAGAGAAGTAGGTTAAGGACGGATGATGAAGGGCCTTAAATACCGGACAAAAAAAAATTGTGACTTTTTTTCTATAGGCATTGGGGTACTAATGGAAATTTTTAAAGAGAGGAGACATATAGTCATAGAGGTGCTTTGAGGTCAGTATGAAACAATCAAATGAACTGGAAATCAGGAGGCCTAGAATCTAGTCTCTGATTTGTCACTGACTGGGTGACCTTTACCAACCTGCTTCAACTCTGTGGGCCTCAGCTTCCTCATCTATAATATAAAGGAGTTCAATCTGACGCTGTCTAAGGTCCCTTCCAACTCTACAAATTCTGTGATTCCAAAAGTAATCTAGTAGCACAATACAGGAGGGATTGGAGGGGAGTGAATTGAAAGGACATCATTTTGGAGGCCTGAAGAATGTTGGTGACTGAAGGACAAAAGGTAAACCATGAATAACAACTCAAAGTGTGTGATCAGTATTTTTTAAATATAGATTTAGAGTAGAAGGACCTTTAAACGCCTAAATAATTCAACTACCTTATTTTACTAATGCAAAAATGAAAGTTAAGAGACTTGTCTAAAGTCACCCAGACACACTGCAGAGCAGGATTCAAACTCAGGGCCTTTCAATCCAAATCTAGTGCCTTTTCCACTGCATTGTGCTGCCTAAAGGGCATTTTGACCTTTTGTAGGTACTTATCACAAGTATAGACAACTTCACATTTACAACTGAATAGTCCATTTTTTAATTAATTTTGATTTTCCTTTTTCTCTTCTCCTTTGACCTGAGCCAAGCAGTCTTATTTAGTAGGATAAAATAGTTGATATCAAAGAAAACTAGAACCAGAACCAAAGTCAAAACCCAAAACCAAAATTTCAGGCAACAACAAGGGCTTATTGAGCTCAGCAGCAAAGGGGTCCCACCTGCACAGGTAGAGACTCCCTGAAGGAGCAAAAGAACAAAGCTTATGTAGGTTTCAAGTCAGACAGGAGGTGAATGAAATATAGAGTAGCTCAAGATTAGACGGGCTGTTACTGGGGGATTATAGGGTAGGAATAGGAGATGTGTTACCTTTTGATTGGATTTGATTGCTGGCTTAGTAACAGGAAAAACTCTTTTTCAGGTTAGCTATCTCTTGTAACCCTACCCTAACAGAGAGGACTGTCCCTCCTGCTTCAGCAGTAAGGAAGATCATAGACAGGGTATGGACTGCAATACAAACAGGGTCAAGGGCGAGATAGAGAAACTATAGACAAATGGTGTTGATTAAGCTTTCTCTGCTACCTACAGCTCCCCCCTTTGAAACTGCAAATAGGTCTACAAGTTGTTTTCTTGTTTGTTTGTTTTGTTTTTTTAACAATTTTCAAATCAGTTTCAGTCCAAGCACATATTATAAGCTGCTTTTGGAATAGGTCCATAACAAACATGGAACCAATTTTTTTTTTTAATAAAGCAAAATAATAATAGGATGAATAATGAAATTTAATATAACTGTAGCTTTACAAGTGTCATATCCTTTGGCAGTTCTCATGATCTTCAGGAGATGTCTGTGGATGTATCAGGGCAGGTTTCTGAAGGTATTTTCTTGGCCATCTCCAGGTTCCAGGTCAATTGTAGAGATTCTCTAGATAATGCTTCTCAAATATGCTAGTGATAAGATTTAGGATCATTTATTAAAACCCAACAAATCTAATCATATTAACCTTCTAGTAATTAGTGCATGTAAGAAAAACCTCTTCTGACCTTATGGAGCTAACCTTATAAACAATAGAATTATAGGAAAGAGCATCCAAATAGCCTACATAATCAGATAACATACTTGTGTCCTTTTATAGAAGTTCAGAAGTGCTGGAATATTGCAACAAGATCCATTATGTTGGGCTTTTTAAATTAGTTTTACCTGCCATGGTTGGAGAGATTTAATATGAAAAGGAGGGACATGACTGTAACAACATTAAAATTGGTCCTTCAAACCTGAGTCTAAGGACACAAAATGATTTCACGTAGGTATAATAGAACAAATCATCTTTAGTTCATTTTTATTTAAGCTAAGAGTGGTAGTTAACTTTTTTTGAAGAAACAATCATACTGCAAAGCTTCCACATTATTCACAGGGTATCATAGCCAGGCTTATGATTAACCAGGTAGAAAATATTTCTGTGCAAAATGAAAATAACAAAATGAAAAAACTGAATCAAGAAGCTCCTGCCTTCAACTTCACAAGGTTATCCTCTCAACTTTCCAAGACAGTGTCTACCTGTAGCAGTTCTCACATCACACCCCCTTTGAATAACTTTGGCATTTCCCTCAAATGATGGGTTACTGACTTAATGATAATTCAGACACATACCTGAATTCAAAATTCAAAACAACATAAAATTATAATCCCAAGAGATTTTAACCTTAAATAGTAAGTTTCACTAATCATAGCTTAGGGCTAGATACAGTTACTATTACTCTCATGTAGTTGCAATAACAGTTAACAATAAAGAGTTTGCCAGGTCTTTAATTTAAAAAAAAGTATTCTTTTTCTTCTTTTTTTCTTCTCAAGTTGAAATTCATCCAGGTAAAATAATCAATCATTAGAAATTAAGAAAATAATCACATTCTTGAACTTCACAAAGACAATGAATATATGATAGTTCACTCAAAATTCAGAAAAAAAACTGGCAACTTACTCTGAATCTCCAGCCTATCAGATGTACAATTCTTAAGATATTATGTATACATCCCTAAGGCAAAAATAAATCTTTAAGACTGGAGTCTGTTGAAGCTAAGTTGACTCAAGATCTAACTTTAATATATGCTATTCCAGGTATAATTGCATAATATTTATAAGCATAAATCATGAAAGTGCTTCTTTACCATATGCAAATTTATAAATCCTCCTCCAACCTCTTCTTTAGTAAAGGAGTGTTTGTGATAGAATAGGGAATTTCAGTTTCTCAGTAAACCAATTCATTATTTTATAATTTCACAACATTTAGTAAGTACTTTCATAAGGCTAATGAGAATTTGTGATCTTGCTCAAGAAGATGGTCCCAAGGAATCTGACAAGTTTACAAAAAAGAATATTTTACAAGGTTGTCTTTTTTCTGTTTTCCTATATTATAAGTACTTATTATTCTTCCCTTTAAAATATATGTCCAGGGGGCAGAGCCAAGATGGCAGAGTAACAGCATGCACTTTCTAGAGTGCTGCCCCCAAGCCCAGACAAATACCTGTAAAAAATGACTCTAAACAAACTCTGGAGCTGCAGAACCCACAGAATGATGGACTGAAGTAGATCTCCAGCCCAAGACAATCTGGAAGGTAGCTATGAAGGACCTATCACACCACACTGGGAGCACAGCACAGTCCAGTGTGGGCTACACTGTCACAGAGGAGATGTGAGTAGGCCTTGGGGAGATTGAATCTCTCACACCTATGGCAATTTCCAGACTTTAGGACCCCAAAATTCCACGGACAAATTGGAAGGTCAGTGGAAAAAGCCTGTGGGACCAGTATGGGAGAGTGGAGTGATCTGGCCCTGGCCCCAGGTAAATTGAGGGGGGAAGAGGTGGTGCAGGCTGCAGTAGCCACAGCAGCAGCAGGGGCAGAGACGGTAATGGTTTCTGAAGCTCTAGGCCCACAGATTGTGAGAGGGATCTCACAGCTGACAGTATACCCTTACCTCCACTGGAAACAGAGAACTACCTTGACAAAGAGGTCAAAAGTCAAGTAAATGGCTGGGGAAATGAGCAAAAATCGAAAAAGGAATCAGACTATAGAATCTTACTTTGGTGACAAGGAAGACCAAAGCATGCAAACAGATGAAAACAAAGTCAAAGCTCCTCCATCTAAAGCCTCCAAGAAAAATATGTGTTGGTCTCAGGCTAAGGAAGATTTCAAAAAGGATTTTTTAACTCAAGTAAGAGAAGTAGAGCAAAAATTGGGAAGAGAAATGAGAGTGATGCAAGAAAATCAGGAAAAACATGTCATCTATTTGCTAAAGGAGACCCAAAAAAATGCTGAAGAAAATAACACTTTAAAAAATAGACTGATCCAAATGACAAAAGAGATCCAAAAAGACAATGAGGAGAATGCCCTAAAAAGCAGAACTGGACAGATGGAAAAGGAGACCCAAAAGCTCACTGAAGAAAATAATTCCTTAAAGATTAGAATGGAGCAGATGGAAGCTAATGACTATGAAAAATCAAGAAATTATAAAACAAAACCAAAGGAGTGAAAAAGTGGAAGATAATGTGAAATATCTCATTGGAAAAACAACTGACATGGGAAATAGATCCAGGAGAGACAACTTAAAAATTATGGAACTACCTGAAAACCATGATCAAAAAAAGAGCCTAGACATCATGTTTCATGAAATCATCAAGGGAAACTGCCCTGAACCAGAGGATAAAATAAATATTGAAAAAATCCATCAATCACTTCCTGAAAAAGATCCAAAAAGAAAAACCCTTAGAAATATTGTAGCCAAAGTCCAGAGTTCCCAGGTCAAGGAGAAAATATTGCAAACAGCCAGAAAAAAACAATTTGAGTATTGTGGAAATAAAATCAGGATCTAGCAGCTTCTATATTAAGGGATCAAAGGGCTTAGAATAAGATATTCCAGAAGTCAAACAGCTAGGATTAAAACCAAGAATCACCTACCCAGCAAAATTGAGTATCATACTTCAGGGGAAAGAGTGGTAATTCAATGAAATAGAAGACTTTCAAGCATTCTTGATGAAAAGACCAGAGCAGAATAGAAAATTTGACTTTCAAACACAAGAATCAAGACAAACATGAAAAAGTAAACAGGAAAGAAAAATCATAAGGGACTTACTAAAGTTGCACTGTTTACATTCCTACATGGAAAGATGTTTCTAACTCTTGAGACTTTTCTCAGTATTTGGGTAGTTGGAGGGATTACATACATATAGAAAGAGGGCACCGGGTGAGTTGAATAGGAAGGGGTGATATTAAAAAAATTAAATTAAGGGATGAGAGAGGAATATATTGGGAGGAGAAAGGGAGAAATGAAAGGGGCAAATTATCTCTCATAAAAGAGGCAAGAAAAGCTTTTTCAATGGAGGGTAAAAGGGGAGAGGTGAGAAGGAAAAAGTGAAACTTACTCTCATTACATTTGGCTTAAGGAGGGAGTAACACACATACTCAATTAGTTATAAAAATCTATGTACGCTACAGAAAAGCAGGAGAGAAGGGGATAAGTGGGGTGGGGTAATGACAGAAGGGAGGGAAAATGGGAGGAGAGGGTAATTAGAAGTAAATACTTTTGAGGACAGATAGGGTCAAAAGAGAGAATAGAATGGGGAACAGGATAGGATGGAGGGAAATATAGTTACTCTTTCACAACATGAGTATTATGGAAGTGTTTTGCATGACTGCATGTGTATAACCTATTTTGAATTGCTTGCCTTATCAGTGGGGATGGGTGGGGAGGGAGAGAGGGAGAGAAGTTGGAACTCAAATTTTAAAAACAAATGTTAAAAATTGTTTTTACATGCAAGTGGGAAATAAGAAATACAGGTAATGGGGTACAGAAATCTATTTTGCTCTACAGGAAAATAGAAGAGATGAGGATAAGGGAAGAGAGGGGTGTGATAGAAGGGAGGGCAGATAAGGGTAAAAGGGGTAATCAGAATGCATGGTGTCTTGGGGTGGGGGAGGGGAGAGATGGGGAGAAAATTTGAAACTCAAAATCTTGTGGAAATGAATGTTGAAAACTAAAAATAAATAAATTTAAAAAGAAAAAAATATATATCCAGTTACATACTTGATAGGCTTTAATATTATGACAGCCTCTAATAACAAGAAATAATTTCACAATACACAAATCAAAAGGAAATAGATTTTCACGTAAAAATGCATTGTTCTCTTAATAGCACTTGTTACACAGTAGTTTCACAAAATTCATAAACCAAGAAAATTTAGAAAAACAATAACATACACAGTCATGTATTTAAAACATGAAACAAAACTTATTGCCAATCAAATGACATCAATTCAATTGAATGTATCTCCAAATTATCTTACATAGTAAATCACTCCATTCATTTTTATCACTTTCAGTATTCTATATTGATTGTATTCAAGACCAATATGGAGTAATTTTTATCCAGTTATACCTATGACAAAATTTATTTTTGCAATTTCTAAACAGATTGACAAAATTGTTATTTTTAATAATTAAATATTTAATTTAATTATTAGATTTTTTATCATAAATATTGTAGCATAAATGTAAATATTATTATAACACAAATAATTAAATATTGTATCTTTTTCATTAAGGTCTGATTTATAGAGGGTGAAACATCACAATTATCCGAAGAACACATCTCACTTAAAATAAGACTAGAATAAATTCAGTCACATCTGGATCTATTTTTACAAATGGTATCATACATAATCTCAATTTTCCCAAGGACCGTTTACTCCTAGCTACTTTTAATTAGTCTACTGCCAAAGATTTAAAGTGACAGTCTTCTATTCTCCACTTCCCCTTTTAAGGCCCATGAGAATTTTGTACTCCTCATATGACTAAAATATTCCCTCCTAATGGTCCTTCAATTACAAAATTGTAGTATGCCATACTCAAATAATTTCATGGTGTAAATTGATTGCTACAGTTTCCATATCATAAAGAATAACCAAATGAAGTTTCTCATATTGTTCTTATTTCAATGCAATCAAAAAACCTTGCTCAAACTTTTCTTTCTCCAAACTTCAAACCCTTTACTTTCATATCTTTATTCATATTCAGTTCAGACTCCAATTTTCTTTAACTTTCTACCCATTCTCCTTTCATCCAAACTTGCTTAAATTTTCTCTCTTCCTTTCTTTTATATCCTTCCTATGAACTTTGATTAGATCCCTTCAAAACTGGACCTTTCTTGTTCTTTTTTCATATTCCAATCCAACACTTCTCTTACTTTCTTCTGCTTGATTATTTCCTCTAGTCTTTATTCCCCAGGCATATCCCAGACAATCTATAGAACATATCTTCACTCCAATGAATTTGTCTTTTACGTTTTAGCACAAGTTTTTAATACACAGTACCAATTAATTGCAATGATGTTACCTTTCGAAATTTTTAAAAGCTTACAAATGCACTTTGTTCCAATTTCTTCTAGGTGACTTTGCTTCCTAGTATACTTAAACAATTACATTCTGTTATTTCATTCACAGAAGAAAATACAGTGGTAATATAAAATATTCTCCCAAATTGATTTTTTTCTTACTTTTCAAACTGCTCACTGATTTAAACAAGTTTCTCTCCTTTCATGATCAATAGAAGAGTTGATAATAGACAGCTCTTAAGTACCAGATAAATTCAAACTGCCAACTTTTTTTTCCCTTCACTTTGAAACTTCACTGATAGTTCTTTCAAACTAATTTCAGTTTCTTTTTTAGATCAGTGGAATGACTTTCCTCCTTTGCACTAAAATTATAAATTTGTCACTCTCCAGAGAAAGACTGATTGAAAGGTTTAAGTATTGGTTCCATGTTATGTTGATAACATTTTGTTGTTATTTTTCTTTTTAAAAAAATTCTACAGAGTGGTATCCAAAACTCACTAAAAAATTTCAGAATTTATTTAAACTTGCAAACTACAATTGGAAATTCACAGTATAGAAATTACATTTCAGCCACAAATTTAGTCTCTAGTTGATAATGCCACAAATTTCTGCAGACTGAGAAGAAGATTCTCCTCTCTCTTATTTGTGTCTCTTCTGCCTCTCCAACTTGATCAGAGTTAGAAAGGCAGAGAGATAGAAACTGTCTTTTTTGAAGGCTTTGAAAGTTCCACAGAAAAGTTTTCATTCTTTACACCCTTTTCCCTTGGCCAATTAGAAAACAGGAAAAAGTTTGTTGGATTTATCAAGACACAAAATATAGACAATATTAACAACATACTGGACATTACACATATAAACTGAAACAAAGACAAGACAGAAATACACTAGTGAAGTCTTTCTAATTCATCCAGAGAAACCTGTTTCTAACCCAGAACCAAGCCAAATCAAACCAAACCAAACCAAACTACCCAACTGATCAGATTGGGAGGATTGTCATTTATGGATCGGGATAGCATGGCCTGTTTCCAGTCACCCAAGTACAAACATTCACAGGGTTCTCAGCACTGACCCTTGAGAGCTAAAGGAATCCATGCAATTCCCGGGTCATGATCACTGGAATTCCACCAGTCAGTTTATCTGGGAGTCCCACCACTACCACCATTCACTATGGGTAAAATTGTTGGTGCTGGAACAAATCAGAACCACAACCAAAACCAGAACCCCAAACCAAAAATTTAGGAACAGAAAAAAGGTTTATTGAGTTTGCCAGCACGGCAGCCCCTCCCCAAAGGAAAAAAAGGACAACGCTTATATAGTTTTCAATTTGGGCAGGAAGTGAATTAGGCATGAGGTACCTCTTTATTGGACAGGGCTGTTGCTGGGGGCTTGTAGAGTGGGAATAATGATATGGTGTCCCATAACTGGAGAGGGTCCATTGTAGGGGGCTAGTAATAGGAAAGGCTCTTCTTTAGGCTAGCTATCTTTATAACCCCTACCCTAACAGATAAGACTTTGCTGTTTCAGCAGAAAGGAAGGTTGCAGATGGGGGATAGAGCTGGGGGGAGGCTGCAATACAAGCAGGGTGAGGGACTAGATAGTGGAGCTGCAGATAAAATGGAGTTGCTTTAGCTTTCCCTACTACTCACAATAGACCAAAATAGGTGTAAAGTCATCCCTTCTAGCTGTATGTAGCACATATGGACTCTGGATTCACTTTACCAAGCCTAGACTTACACAGAGCAATCTCCTCTCATGATTAAAGGGATACCTCTGAAGGGCCATGAGATTCTCTTAATGCTATCACCCTTGAGCTTCCACCATTGTATTCCTCCTAATATCAATCAGTTATGTTTTCAAAAATCTGTAGCCAATAAATAGTGCCCTACTATCATTTTGAACAGTTGGTGTCTCCTTGCAAGCAGTAAGAACTTGTGATCATCAAATGTCTATTTCAAAGAAATATTTCAAAGAGAAAAATCAAAGAGATTTACTGAGAAGATATAACAAGAACTAGATGATGAAAGCACACACACCTGCTGCACCACAGAACTGGAGCTCATTGTGCCCTCTATATCCAGATTCCTGGAAAGATTGGGTCCCAGCTTAAAGTCATTCTTTGAAATATTCTTTATACCAACTTCACTACTGGTAAGGGAGGCATAGCCAGTGGATGAGTCACTCCCTTAGTTTAAGGATATAGTGTCTCATCTGCAGGGTCAATTCACTGCAAAGGTGGGCCAAGCAAGTGACTTTTCAGGACTACAGTTGTTTACTGGCTTAGCTACTATGGTTACAGAAGAATCTGTTATGTGCCACTATTTCTGGACCTATGGTAGCTCTTGTACCGTGCAAAACTGACAGGATCATTTCATCTCCAGTACTCATTCACCTATGCTCAGGAAAGAACAAGTACAAAAGAGACAAATGAAATCGATCACCATGTGTTTGAGTCATAAGGCATCCTGGACAAGAATTCAAGGGACTCAAAGTGGCTGCCTCTCCTACCCAGGGACTTTCAATAGTTTATCCTTACTTTAATGCCCTGTTTCTAATCTAACTTGCTATTTTATACAAAAGTCACAAGAAGTGACTGGCATACACTAGTTTAATGTTTTTCAAACACTGATTGATTCAATAAAGATGTTCTTTCCTGATAAAAGTATCAGTGTTATTCTATCAGTTACTTTAAGTGGGATAGGGTAATTAGTTGAATCAACTTGATACCCATCAACCTTACAATATGCCCAATTATATAGAATATATTAATGAAATAATATATTATATTAATAGTATATGATAATAATCTGTTATAACATATCAATTGTAATATAATTATAACAATCTATTATTGTAATAAAATTATGATACTCTATTATATTATAATACTTTGATAAATAATAATATAATTACATTGCATAATAATATTGTTATATATTATATTATGATAATGTAATGTAATCATTATGACATTATTATAATAAATGTTTGAGCATGTTTTCCTCCAACTTGACACTTTTTTGGTTAGTGCTATGCTTTCCTGTGCAGGTTAGGTTAATTCACTGAATGTCACATTATTGGGCATGTATGTATATTGCTATACTATATGTACAGTGGTCCAGTAGGTCAACAAGCATTGATTTAGCACTTAGCATGTGCCAGGCACTGTGTTAGTTACTTTGGATGCAAAGAAAATGGGGAAAAAGCCTTGTCTTTGTTCTGATGGCACTCCTATTCTAATGGGGAAGACAACATGCAAATACCTATTTATATACAAGATTTATGTGTGTGAACATATATATACATATACAGATGCATATATGTGTGTGTGTGTGTGTGTGTGTGTGTGTGTGTGTGTGTGTAGTGCAAATGGAAGATAATTTCCAAAGGATAACACTAGAGGAAGGGAGAAGAAAGGCTGGGAAATGTTTCTTAAAGAAAATGGGATTTCAACTATTGTTTGAAAGAAAACATGGCACTTAAGAGGAAATGTGTAATAAGGACATTTCAGACATGGGAAACAGTCTTTGAAAGGCATGGAGTCAAGAAATAGAGTCAAGGAAGAGAAAGAGCAAATGGCCCAGTGAAGCTGGAACCTAGAGAAGATGGAAGGAGAAGAAGGGGCCATATTACAAAGAGCCTTAAATGACAGAAGACTTTATAGGTAATACTAGGGGTAAAAGAGAGTCACTGTTGTTTATTGAATGGGAAGAGGGTGTGATATGGTCAGTCCTGTGCCTTAGTAAAAATAACTTTTTCTGCTAAGTGAAGAATAGGTTAGAATGAAGAAAAATCCAAGGAAGGGAACCTGATTAAAAATTTAATTCAGCACTACAAGAGTGAGGTGAGGAGAAGCCACTGGAATGGCAGCAATGTGAAAGGATACATATAAGAGAACTGAAGGCAGAAATGACAAGATTCACAACAGACTGGATATGGGGCAGGGCAGGGGAAGAGTTGATTATGACCCTGAGGTTGCAAGTCTGGGTGACTGAAACAATGGTGATGCTCTCAGAAGTAATAGGAAAATTGGAAAGAAAAGTGGATTTAGGGAAAGATAATGAATTCTAATTAGGATATGCTGAATTTGAGATGTCTATGGAGATCCAGTTCAAGATGTCTAAAACATAGTTGATGATGCAGGACTTGAGCTCAGGAGAGAGATTAGGGCTGGATATATAGATCTGAGAATCATCTGCTTAGAGATGACAGTTGAACCCTTGGGAGCTGAGATCACTAAGTGAAATATAGAGGGAAAAGAAGATCCAGGATAGAGCCTTGGGGAGTATACATAAGTAGTGGATGTGAAATAGATGGAGGTCTACTAAAAGAGACTAAAGAAAAGTGACCAGAGTGTAGAAGGAGAACCAAAAGAAACCAGTACATATTTGTGAATATATATATGTATATGAATTGTGAATATATATATGAGTGTGTGTGTGTGTGTGTGTGTGTGTGTACCCACCTATCTTTCTACCCATCTGTCTTAGAGAGAAGCTTTTGTTTTGAAAAAATGGTCTAACCATTTTTAACCTAATAGAAAATAATGGTCAGAATTCAGAATCACCTATTTATTTGTGTTTAGTTTTAGAAAAAGAAATTTTCTTCTAATGAAATTCCTGAATCATCAACCTTTGACTGATGTAGTTCTAATAGTTAGAAAACAACAAACATGTTTTTCCCAGCTCAATTGGTTGTTACCACAGCGGATCCAAAATCTTCTTTGGTCCATAATGATTCAACTTATCTTTCTCTGTCTTTCTTAAGATGTAAAGCAAATGATTTTCTTTATTTCAGAGATAGTTTTTTATTATTATTACAAATTGAGCTGCTGTTATGGTCACCTTTAAGACAGGAAGAATAATTTATCACAAGTCCATGGAAGAAAGTTTTTGTTATTCTTGAGAAATGTTCTGTAGGGATTGGAGCAGGCTCCTACAACTATGATCCTAGAGGCCACGAAAATGGGCAACTTAATTGGTCAACAAGTACTTATTAAGAACTTAATACATGCTAGGCACGTTGTTAAGAGCTAGGGATACAAAGAAAAGCAAAAGCAGACCCTGCTCTCAGGGAATTTACATTCTAACGGAGGAGCCTACATTTTAACTCACACTATCTTTGGAAAAGTTTGGGTCCCTGGGTGATGCCCACACCTTTTTGGAGGTTCTGTGGGAAGGATCCATTTTTGTAACCTGTTCAACTGTGACCTCTGAAGAATTACTCTTAAAGGTTCATGTTCTGAGATATGTGAAAGAAAAAGAAGTTATTATTGACACTAGAGAAGAAAACATTATTTCTCAACTCAAAACAACTTTTCCATGACTGGTTCCTCAAAAATGAAGCATTATTATGCTAAATATTATTCAAATGCCTTCCCCCAAAATGGGTTAGTTACTGGTGAGATTGACTTAAAGAGTTATGTAAATAAGGAATAATTGCTCTGGCATACAGACCCAGAAGTGGTATTGCTGGATCAAGGGTATATACAGTTTCATAGACCTTTGGTCATAATTCCAAATTGTCCTCCACAATGGCTGGATCAGTTCACAACTTCACCAATGCACCAATGCATTAGTGTTCAAATTTTCCCACATCTTCTCCAGCATTTATCATTTTCCTGTTTTCTCATGTTAGCCAATCTGATAGATGTGATGTGATATCTCCAAGTTGTTTTGATATGCATTTCTCCAATCAATAGTGATTCAGAGCATTTCTTCCAATGACTACAGATAGCTTTAATTTCATCATCTGAAAACTGTCTGTTCATATCCTTTGACCATTTATCAATTGGGGAATGACTTTATAAATTTGACTCAGATCTCTATGTATTTTAAAAGTGAAGTCTTTATCAGAAATACTGGTTGTAAAAATTCTTTCCCAGTTTCTGCTTCCTTCTTAATTTTGGTTGCATTGGCTGTGTTTGTGCAAAAGCTTTTCAATTTAATGTAATAAAAATTTTCTCTTTTGCTTTCATAATGTTTTCTATCTCTTGTTTGGTCATAAATTCTTCCATTCTCCTTAAATCTGACAGGTAAATTATTCCTTGCTCTCCCAGTTTGCTTATAGTATCAGACTTTATATCTAAATCACATACCCATTTTGACTTTTTTTGCTATAAGGTGTAAGAGGTTGGTCTATGTCTAGTGTCTGTTATATTATTTTCCACTTTTCCAAACAGTTTTTGTCAAATGTTGAGTTCTTATCCCAGAAGTTAGAGTCTTTGGATTTATCAAACAGTGCATTACTATAGCCATTGGCTACTATGTCTTGTGTACCTAACCTATTCCACCGATCCACCACTCTGTTTCTTAACTGGTATTAAGTAGCTTTGATGACGCTGCTTTATAATACAGTTTAAGACCTGGGAGGGCTGGACCACCTTCCCTTGAATTTCTTTCCATTGATGTTCTGAATCTTTCGTTCTTTCAGATGAATTTTATTATTTTTTTTCTAGTTCTATAAAATAATTTTTGGTAGTTCAATTGTTTTGGCACTGAATAAGTAAATCAATTTAGCTAGAACTGCAATTTTTATTGTATTAGCTCAACCTACCCATGGGCAACCAATGTTTTCCAAATATTTAAATCTGATTATATTTGTGTGAAAAATGTTCTGTAATTGCTTTCATATAGTTCCCAGGTTTGTTTTGGCAGGTAGACTCTCAAATATTTCATACTGTCTACAATTACTTTAAATGGAATTTTTCTTTCTATCTCTTGCTATTGGGCTTTGTTAGTAACACATAGAAGTGCCAACGTTTTACGTGGGTTTATTTTATATCCTGCAGCTCACTGATGGACTTTCAATAAAACTTGCCTTAGTGGAATGGTCCTGAGGGATTCTAGCTTGTCTGCAAAATACCACATGAGTGCATACTTCATGTAATTCTTAGGAAATGAGGCAAGGTAAATGACATTGTAGATTTTCCAGCTACATGCAAAATGAACTTGACTCTTAACCCCTGCTTTTAGGAGGGTAACAGTCATGTAGATTGGGATATCCAGGTCGGTGACTTACACCATAGAATACTTTGCCAAAGGCCCTCTTCATTCCCTCATGGGAGGTAACAGGCATTGCAGTAGCACCACGGGTGGGCATCCCTTTCACATCCTCTACCTTAGTCTGTGGTGGAGAGTATATCTATCCACTCATGGACACATTTGGCAAACTCTCACTTGGGGACCAACACATTGCACCTTCTCTCCTTCCCCCATGTCTGAAATGTTCTCCCTCCTCCTCTCTGCTTCCCTGGCTTCCTTTAAGAGTCTGTTCACATCCCTTCTTCTGCAGGAGGCCTTTCCCATTCCTCCCACTGGTAGTGTTTTCCATCTGGAGTATATCAAATTTATCTTGTATATGTCTTGTTTATATGTAGTTGTTTGCCAGTTTATCTCCCTCTTTAAAAACGTGAGTTTCTTGAGAGAAGGAACCACGTTTTTGCCTTTTTTTCTATCCCTAGCACTTAGCACAGTGCCTGCCACATAGTAAGTATTTAATAAATATTTAATTCCCTGACTTTTCCATTGCAGGGTCATTGGTAAACTGGATAACGCCAATCAATCCTGAAATTGAGGTGCAATACCTGGTGCAGAGTGCAGCCTTTCCAAGCAATATTCTATATGAAGACCCAAAACTCTACCCTGGGCCATGTGGTGAATCATTCTCATGTAACAGAATGGAATAAACATTTCTAAAGGGCCTATTGTATGACAGACACTATGCAAAGTGTTTTACACATATTATTCATTTGATCTTCACAATAACCCTGTGAGGAGGGTGCTATTACTATCTCCATCTAAAGATGAGGAAATTGAGGCACACAGAGGTTATGTGAGCTACCCAGTGCTGCACAGCTAGTAAGTGTCTGAGATTACATTCCACCTCAGGACTTCCTGATTCCATGCCCAGTGCTCTATCCACTGAACCACTTCTAGGTACTGGTTAGCAAGTGGAGAGATGCTTTCATTAGGTGAGATGACACTTTGCCCTAGGAGCCAAGAATGAACTGGAATAAGGTGTAAAGGTAGTTCCTTTGTTCTCTGACACATTCTTGTGCTAGGAAAGCTGGTGTCATATGTTCTCTCTCAGAAGACATTTTGGAATTATTGAAGGGCTTCCTTTAATTGGTTATTTAACTTCCTTAAGAAAGTTTTGAACAGTTTCTCTTGGACTTGGTAGGTGCTTAATAAATGCTTGTTGAGTAGATGAATGAATGAATGGATCTTTGATTCTACCACCTCCTTTCCTGAAGACTTAAACTATATGCGTTTGTTTCCTCTCATCTTAAAAGATAAAAAGAGCAATTTTTCAAATGCCCAGGATAAGCTTCTATCAGACTGATCGCTATATAAGAGGAAATCTGTCAGCATTAATTAGAGACTTTTTAAAAAGAAAAAAAATGCTTGTCTTTTTGTTTACTGCTACACAAAAAGGGACATGTCTGTGCATCAGCTATGGAGCTCCCTTTGGCTTCTAATCTTTTGTAAATGAAAGACATGGTACCTTTGTTCGATGGGGAGAAAGGACATCATGGCATGTTGCAAACACTCCGGGACAAAGAGATACACTTTTTCTTTTTCTTTTATTCTATGTATGTGTGCCTGGGGCAGCTAGTTGGTACAGTGGATACCAGGCCTAGAGTCATTAAGATCTGAGTTCAAATCCAGCCTCAGATACTTACTAGCTGTGTAACCCTGGGTAAGTCACTTAATCCTGTTTGCCCCCATTACCTCATCTGTAAAATGAGCTGGAAAAGGAAATGACAAATCACTCTGGTATGTGGCCTCAACAACCCTAAATGTAGTGATACAGAGTTAGATAAGGCTGAAAAACAGCTGAACAAACATGCTGCCGTTCACCAGGTCAGTGTACATAAATCTTGGAGTCTATTGTCTGTTTTCCCCAGGTCCTAGTAACCTTTTGACTTTCATACAGCCAGTGATAGCATTAAAGCATCATTATTGGCAGCAGCAGGGATGGATTCAGGCTCTACCCAACATCACTGAGACCTGAGTTCAAATCAACCTTCAGACACTTACTAACTGAGGAATCCTGTACAAGTCACTTAACTTCCGCCTGCCTCTGTTTCCTCATCTTTAAAATGGAGCACTTCCTTTCCAGAGTTGCTGTGAGGATCAAATGAGGTTGTTTGTGTAAAACACTTTGCCAATCTTCAAGTATGATATAAATGCTAGCTGTTATTAAATACTTAATTATGTAGTGCTGTGTGTACAGTAAGAAGTCACGTGGTGTAGTAGATGGAGAGTGGGTCCAAGTTTAAGTTCTGCCCCTGATACAGATTAGCTGGGTGGCCCTGGACAAGTCACTTAAACTCCACAGTGTTCTAGGCAACTCTTTGTATATGTTTCAGAGAAAGTATCTAACTGTGACAAAGGGAGTTTCCTCATCTTTTAAGTGTTTTTTTCCCAGCAGTGTTCACTTTTCTAGGTCCTTTGTCCCAATAAAATTACAAATCCACTCTATACCTTTCATGCAACTTATAATACTGCATCATGCAAGAGCAAGTTTATTGAGCTGCCTCTAAAAGCCCTAACATGGACATATATTAACATGAAAACCTTCTACTGAAGTTTAGCATTTCCTTCAATTATGAATTTTAAAGAAAATATTTTGCTGAGAAGGAATTCCCAGGTTTCCACAGACACCAAAGTGGCTATAACACACAAAGAATCCCTGAAATAGATGATCCCTAAATTCTCATCACATTCTATAAGTATGTGAATGGCTTAGTTTTAGGACCTCAGGTTCATTATTGTGTCTAGACCATTCTTAAGCAATGGCCAAATGCCTGTATCTAAAGGGCATGTACCTTTCACTATCTTTCAAGCATCTTCCCAAGATAAGGCTTACCAGAAGTGATATAACAATGTTTTAGGAATGCATTTTAAGTTTACGGCTACCCAGCCTAGCCAATATCACTTGTTATGATTCAGCACTTGGACCAAGGGAATTTGAATTGGCTACAAAACCCTCAGCAAGTAATATATGAAGATCAAAAAATTCGCACATCAGATTTACTGGGAACTTATTGCATAACTGCAACTTAGTTTCTCTCTCTCTCTCTCTCTCTCTCTCTCTCTCTCTCTCTTTCTGACTCTTTCTTTTTCATCTCTTTAAAATGTAAAAGGAAACCATGAAGTGAAGAAAAAATGATAGTCTATATTATTGTGAGGTTATAAAAATAACTAAGGAAGGCAACTGTCCAGCACATGGAGATAACATGCAAAGATGCTGTTGAAATACTTATCATTATCACACTATTACATAAGAAATAGTTAGGGGTCAAATTTTTTTAAAAGAGAGATGAAGCAGTGGGAGGAGGAAGGAAAATTTCCTAGATCTGCAGTTTCTTTGTTTGGAAGAAAACATTCCTCATGTCATTACATTTATCTTATTGTGGGGAGGTCCTTACACATTATTGCAGTGGAATTCCACGCGCAGATAAGTAGCGCAACATGATGCAGGCCCAGGCCAGGTGGATGCAACAATTCTAGGTGCTGGGCTAGCCATCACAAGCCAGATGTTCTATATTTCAGGGCTGGCTCACAAATTAGATAAGTTTTATTGTTAGAAATAAAGTTTAGAAAGTCACTAAGGCACCTGCCAGACAATAATCACCAGATTTTCCCCTTGGATTTGTGGTCCCTAGAGCCCAAGTTCTCTTTTTTATTTCTTTGTACACAAAATTCCTTTCTCCAGCACCAGATGCCTGGCTAAATGTCCCTACCTCAAGTCACTCTAGGTACATGATGAGTTTAGGTTCAAAATTTCTTCTTCCTTGCTTCTATCTCACTGCCCATCTCCTTCTGCTCTTAATCAATTTTCTATCCTCTACCCTCATAAGAAAAGTAGAAGAAAAAAACAGATAATTTTTTCTCTTTCATATCTGCTTGCCTTCTTTGTGTGTATTCATCTATGCTATGTCTTTTTAGGCTCTTTTCTTATAGAAGTCACTTTTGGAAAGGGTTAGTGTCATTCTTGGAAGGACTCCATCCAGTTGATGAATGAGACCAAGTGATACATTTATATAGAGAAGTGCTGAGTCAAGAAGAAAAGAAAAATGAGTCCAGAGAAAATAATGTGTTCTCTGATGAATAGTCAGGCATGTCTCAATAGATGGTAAAAAAAAAAAATCAGTGAGGTCCAAAAGGTCTTAAAACTGGAAAAATAATGAGGTGAGAAACTGCTGCCCTCTCGACAGTGCTCCGGTCCAGACTGTCTCAGCTCAGGACTGTCTGCTCTAATGAGGCACCCCAAGATCATCTGATGTAGCTACCTGCCTGCTCTGGGTCCTAACCTGTCTGTCTTGGGGCTGACAAAGAAAAATGTCTGTATTACTGTTGCACCCTTCTCCATTGTAATATGAGGTAACTATCAGGAGAGAATTTTTCCTGATAATTGGGGACTGAGTTCAGGTATGATGGATCTAGTAGGTAACTCAGGAGTCAAATCAGTAGAGGATGTCATCAGTTCTCAGATTCCTTCTTTGATGAAGTTGGTGTCCTGGTTCCAGAGCAGGACAGGTTCATGGGACAGAACGCAACCATACTACATGGACTATTAAATGCCTTTCTGAGAGGTTTGATAACCAGAGGCACACGCAGTAATACACAGGTTAACAGAAAAGGAGCCCCAGACCACCAGGGATGAACAGCAAACTTCCTAAAGCCTTACCAGACCTTTCACTACGACCCTATTTTAAAGACTGCACAGAAGACAGACTAGCTCAGCAATTGTACACCAACCTTGCATTGTGTTATGAACCGAATTTGAATGCCTCCTCTTCCTCAAGTCAAATATGTGTGATTTTCTAAAGTCCAGAAAATTTTTTTTTAAATAGATTTTTACAAATATATTTTGTTTTGTTTTTATATGAACTACATTTCCCCCTTTACCCCTCTCCTTCCCTAATCCCAGAAAGCCATCTTTTATAACAAAGAATGGTTTTTTTTTTTAAAGAGGAGGAATTGAAAAAATCCATTAAAAAATCAACACCTCAAAAAATACCAGAGTAGAGAATGACTACCCATGATCTCCTTGATCGAAGAAACTCTCTGATGAGGTGAAATGATTTGCCCAGCATCCCACAGCCAGGATGTGTCAGAGATGTGGACTTAAACTTAGGTCTTCCTGGCTGGTGATTTTAAACCCTTACACCACACTGCCTAAGTTTATTTAGACCATATCCAAGAATCAGAGTAAAAGTTGGCAAGGGAAGGAGCAGGGTTTGGGAGGGTACTGAAGGGAGAGGGATTTAAGGGGTTTGAGGCAAGGTTGTGATTTTTCAGGAGCCAGATCACATATACAGTAAGACTTGAGGAAAGTCTCTGAAGTATATGAAATACCCCCCCTCCAAAAAAAGGGGAGGAAAAGGAAAAAAGTCATTTAGAGACTGAGGTTTGAAATAAAACAAATTTGCATTAAGAACTCATGAAGAAAGTTCCATCGATATCTCCCTTAGCTGAATGCAGACTGAATTAAAGGAGTTCTTGTTTTCTTCGGCCTACAGATAAAGGGTGACCGGTGACAAGGTCCCTCAGGATGCTGTGCCCACTGCCCTTTTGGAGAGGCAATCCAAACTCAATTGATTGCTTTATCTGGGAGTATATTACCTTTTCAGAATCAGCTTATTTACTCCTGGGCAGATACTGCTAAGATTTTGCCTCTTGCTGGTTTTAGAAACTCCTACTGTTTAATGCCTTCTCACTCAGGATTACTAGAGGCCACATTCCATGTTCTTCTCAGGAATGAAGTGGTCATTATGGAAATAGAACAGATGTGGTCAAAGACAGCGGCAGTGGCAACAGCAGCAGCACGCAATACCCCAAGCTCCCAAAATAAATTCGCTTACATAATATGTGAAACCTCACAATCTCTCCCTTAGGTTCTCTTGGCAGAACAACTCATTTCCACTAAGAGGAAATATTCTGTTAGTTGAGATAAGGTGCACCACTCATTCACATTTTTCTCACTTTTCTGGTGGCAAGGTCTTTGTAAACACCCATCAGAACTGGCTTTTCTTCTTGATAGAGCCCATCACAAAGGAGGTAGCAGCAGAAAGTAAACTCCCTGAGGGCACAGCCTGTTCTATTCTGGTCTCTATATATGACTAGAGCTTAGAACTGAGGGGAAGGGGAGAGGGTGGTTGCAAAATGGGCATAGGAGGTGCTTCAACAATGCTTTCTCAGTTAAATTGTGTAGCAGTAAGGGAGTATGAGAGCTTTTGTTTTACCTATTATCTCCATGGAAATAGTGAATCCATTTGGTAGGGTGTAAAGGACATTGGGATTTGGAGCCAGCACCAGATTCTAGCACTTACTACTTGTGAGACTATGGGAAAATCGTTGAGTTTTTCTTGCCTTCAGTTGCCTCATCTTTAAAATGAAGGAATTATATGACTGTCTTCCAGTTTTAGCTAGGTGGTGTGGTAGATAGAGTGCTGGACCTGGAGTCAGGAGGACCTGAGCTCAAATCTGGCCTCAGATACTTACTAGCTACGTGACCCTGGGCAAATTGCTTCACTCTGTTTGTCTCAGTTCCCTCATCTGTAAAATAAACTGAAGAAAGACATGGCAGGTATCCCCAAGAGATCATAAAAATGGGAAAGGGTCCCACATGTACAAAAACATTTATAGCAGCTCTCTTTGTGGTGACCAAAAATTGGAAATCAAGGGGATGCCCACCAATTGGGGAATGGTTGAATAAATTGTGGTATGTGAGTGTAATGGAATATTATTGTGCTATAAGAAATGATGAACAGGAACACTTCAGAGAGGCCTGGAAGGACTTATATGAACTGAGGCTGAGCGAAAGGAGCAGAACCAGGAGAATTGTACACAACAATTAGTGTGTGAGGAATTTTTCTGGTAGACTTAGTACTTCATTGCAATGCAAGGATTTAAAAAATTCTCAATGGACTCCTGAGGCAAAATGCCTTCCACATCCAGAGAAAGAACTATGGAATTCAATCACAAAATGAAGCAGACCACTTTCTTTTGTACTGTATTTTGTTTTGTTTTATGATTTCTCCCATTCATTTTAATTCTTCTATGCAACATGACTAAGGTAAAAATGTATTCAATAGGAATGTATGTGTCGAACCTATATAAAACGGCATGTCATCTCAGGGAGGGAGTGGGGAAGGAAGTGGGAAGGAGGGGAGAGAAGGGAAAATATATGGAAGTGATTGGAGAACACTGAAAACAAATAAAATAATTTAATTTAAAAAAAAAAAAAAGAAATGGCTGTATTCTTGTCAAGGGAACTCTAAATAGGGTCACAAAGAGCTGGACATGACTGAATAACAACAACAAACATTTATTACTGAATTGCATGTATGTGCTGTATTTATCTGATATTTCAGATAATGTCACTATTGGAAGGGACATTAGACACCAAAGGAGATAACGATGGTGATGATTAAGAGTTTGTCTTCATAATGCAGAGTTTCTCTTTCACTCTTTATGTCTTTGCAATCTGGCTTTGGTCCTTTTCCCTCAACTGAAACTACCCTCTCCAAAGTTACTGAGGATCTCTTAATTACCAAATCTCCCGGTCTTTTTTTGGAGGGCTTAGTCCTTCTTAATTCTGTCTGTTGTATTTGACACCGTTGGCCATCTTCTTCTTTCGGATATTCTTTCCTTTCCTACTGACTCACTTCTTGTCCATATGGACCACTCTTGCTTATCTCTTTTGCTAGCTCATCATGTACCTTCATTGTGGAGGTTCCCTCTTTTCCTCTTCTATACTCTCCCTTGGTAATCTCATCAGCTGCAGTGACTTGCACTATCATCTCAACAAGATGACCCCCAGACCTCTATATCTAGTCCCGGTCTGTCCCCCAAGCTTCAGTCCCCCACCATCACCAATCACCTAGCAGAACAGGTGAATGACAATAATTGGTTCCAGTGGCTGTGAAGGCAGCTAAAGCAGGCACTGTGGAGCACTTAGAGCTTGGTCAGCATGAAACATGTCAAGGTCATCCATCTATTGCATCCTAGGCCATCATCAGGCAGGAAGAAAAAGTAAGACTGATGACTCTGAGCCTCACTTAAATCCAGTTCATGTGAAAGTCAGCACATCACCCTATAAAGTTATTGATCCTCTTTGTAAATTAAGGGCCATCACCAATAACAACCTATTTCAAAAATGAATTTGGCTATCTCAAAATGAATATTCCATAGATATCTAAAACTCAATGTGTCTAAATCTTAACTCATTATCCGTCCCCCAAATCTTCCCCTCTTCCAAACTTCCTTTTCTCTCAAAGGCACCACCATCTTATCAGTTTCCCATATATCTCAGTATCCTCTTAGGCTCCTCATTTTCCCTTACTCCGCATATCCAAGATTACTAAATTTTGCCTTTTCTCCCTTTTTATTCCTCTCAATCCCTACTTCTCTTTATTCATATAGCTACCACCTTGATTCAGGATATCATCACCTCTCACCTAGACTATAACAACAATCTCCTAATTGTTCTTGCCTCATGTTTTTCACAACCCTGTTCCACTATACAGACTGCTGGTTTCCTTAAGTACAGATCATACCAGAGATTCTTCAACCAATTCCTATGAATTATTATGCCTCTGAAATCAAATACAAACTACTTGGCTTATCTTTTAAAGTCTCTGCACAACCTGGCTTCAATCTACCTTTCCAGATTCCCTGGGCATTAAGTTCCTTCCTCCGCTCTTTGATCTAGCCAAACCATCCTTTCCTCTGTTCCTTAGTCAGGATAATCTATTTCCCATTTCTATGACTTTGCATTAGTTCTCTCTTCTCCCCATGATGCATTTCCTCCCTATCTCTGCCTCAACTAGGAGGGCAGACTGTATAAAGTGCTGGACTTGAAGTTAAGAAAACCTGAGTTCAAATTTGACCTCAGATACTTACTAGGTGTGTGACCCTGGACCAGTCACTTATCTTCTGTCTGCCTCAATTTCTTCAACCGTAAAATGGGGTAATAATAGCACCTACCTCTAAGAGCTGTGAGGACCAAACAAGATAATTTTTGTATTTAGCACAGTGCCTAGCACATAGTGGGTACAATAAATTCTTCTTGCCTCATCACTTCGCGGAGTCTCTACCTTCTTCTGTTTCTGCATTATCTGTCTTGATTCCCCACACATGCTGGTGCTTTCTCTTCCAGATCAGCTTTGTATATAATTTTGCATGCATTTATTAGCTTTATATTTCTACTGTAGCCAATTTTTCGCAAACTTATTGTATCCCTCACTAGAATGTAAGTTCAATCAAAGTAGGGATTGTTTCATTCTTTGTATTTATATACACATTCCCTAGCACAGCCCCTGATATGTGGAAGATATTTAATAAATACTTGTTGACTGGGTAATTGATAATTAACATAACCGTTATTGCCCTGAGCAGTTCTATAGTCAGTCAATCAGTCCACAAGCATGTATTAAATGTGCGCTATATATACCAGGCATTGTGTTTAGTCTTAGAAATACAGTATAAGCAGAAAAAGAAAGATGGTTGCTGCTCTCAGGAACCTGAGGAAGACAACATAGAAAAGGGAGCTAGAAAAGATTTATCGGGGGGAGGGGGGGGGGGGGAAGAGTGCCGGCACAGGAGCCATACTGGCAAAGTCTCAAGATCAGAAGCAGAACCAAGAGAGGAATGAAGGATGGTTGCCTTTCTTCAAAATGGGGGTTCCGGGAAAAATTCAGCAATGGGTGAAGGGAACAGAAGGATGTTTAATGTGAGAAGAAAACTGTATTATAATGGTGAAGCCTGGACAGTTAGAAGCAAAATCAGAAGAGGACTAGAATGCATCCCTAGTGGAGAAGGAAGCAGTTCCCACACTGAGAGTTTCCCATGCTCCTTCATGTACTCATGTGACTTATTCCAAAGAATGTAAAAAATTAATCCCACTCAACAAATAATTATTGAATGACTGTTAATGTTTCAGGACCTGTGCTAGATGCTAAAGACATAAAGATAAAATCAAAACAGTCCTTGACCCTAAAAAGCTTAGAATCTACTGAGATGAAAACAACATATGCATAATTAAGTATACATAAAATATATACTGAGAAACTACAAAGTAATTTGGAGGTTGGGGATTTGAAGAATACTAAAAACTAGGGAGATTTCAGAAAGTGGACTGAAGAAAGTAGTAGAAAGCCATTGGATTTAGCAATTGGGAGATCAATAATAATATTGGAGAGAGCAAATTAAGAGAGTAGAGGTGGGTTTTGAAAAACAGATTGCGTTGGGTTGAGAAATGAGTAGGAGGGCAGAAAATAAAGGCAAGACTTTTTGTAGGAATATGGCATTGAAAGGGAATAGAGATAATGAATGATTATTTAAGGGGATACCAGAGTCTAGTGAAGGAATTATTTTCATTTTTGTTTATTTTTTTAAGAATAAAGAAAATCTGGGCATATTTATAGGTGAGAGAGAGAGAGACAGAGAAAGAGAGAGAGAGACAGAGAGAGACAGAGAGAGAGAGAAAGAGAGAGAAGAGAGAGAGACAGAGAGAGAAACAGAGAGACAGAGAGAGAGAAAGAGAGAGGAGAGAGAGAGCCACTGATAGGAGGGATACTAAAAATCATGAAGATGGGGAAGATGATTTAAGAACCATGGAGGACAATATAGGAAATGAAATCATGAAGAAGCATCTCATTTTCTAAGAAAGGAACAGTGGAGGATAGTGGTGGAAGATGCTGAGAGTATCTGATGTTCAGAAGTTGGGAAAAGAGGGAATTTTTCATGGATAGCCTCAATTTTCTTAGTAAAAATAAAGCAAAATTCTCTCCTTAAAGAAGTGGACAGGTAGAGCATAGGTGACTTGAGGAGAGAGTAAAGTTCCAAACAGTTGCTACAGCAGAGATAGGGAGTCAATCAGGGAAAAGTGAAAGAGCTGGCATGCCCATGTGAGATTAAGAAATCTGACTTTGTAATGTACAAATGACACCGTTGGCCACCTTCCTTTAATAGTGTTCAGCAATTTATAAGTCGGAGCACAGAAGGTAGACAATAGAGGTAACACATGACTGGGGTTTGGAGAGGGCTGAGTGGCAATAGGTCAAAGGTGAAAGGGATTCAAAGGATGAAGACAGCATAAAGCTAAACTGATTAAGGTTAGCCAAAATTTCAAAGGAAAAAAGTGAGATCAAAGCAGTGGGGATGGACTAAGGAAGCAGGAAAGGGTAGAGTGACCATGGTAGGAAAGGTGAGGCACAGAAAAAGATGGGAGGACAGGAGGCTTTGGATAATCATGGAGTGAACACATTGGGAGAGAGTGACCTCTGGGTAGGTGGGAACCAGCTTCCTGATTACAAAGAGATAGACGGAGTTTGAGAAGAATTCTCACATAAAGGCTGTTTATTAACAATAGAACAGGGTTTCCATAGTGCACAAGAGAAGGGGAGAGCACATCAGAATAGGAACACAAGAGACGTAGGTCTGAAGTAGGGGGTATGGAGAGACTGGGCATAGGGAATGGGAGATTGTCTAGACATCCTTTGATTCTGGATCACAAGGATCTAGAGAAGAGGAAAAAAATTGTTACCAATTGGAAAGTAATTGTTTGACTGTTCAGTGTACAATAATAGGTCTGACATTGATTTCAGTATCACTACCACATCCCCAGGGAGGAGCTGCACCTCTTTTCCAGAGAAGTAGGGGTGTGTGTGTGTCTGTGTGTGTGTGTCTGTGTGTGTGTGTCTGTGTGTGTGTCTGTGTGTGTGTCTGTGTCTGTGTGTCTGTGTGTGTGTGTGTGCATATAAAGTGGAGAGGGGATGAAGAGAGGGAATGGGGAGAGGAGACAGGAGAGTCACTCTTTAGTTCCAGTGATGCAGAGGGCCAAGTGCTAAGAGGTCTAGCATGTATTACTTATAACATTTAATGACACAGAATATATATAAATAGGAGCTAAGAAAAGAGTTGGATCTGTGATTTCATTGGTGTAAAGTACACTGGAATAGGGAAATTTCTACAAATGAAGGTCAGGAATTCCCATGCTTGGAAAGTTACCTGAGAGCACTGAGATGCTGTGACTCACCCAGAATCACACTGACATGTGTCTCAGGCATGACTTGATCCCTACACCAAGGCCAGCTCTAACCACTACTCCATTGTACCTCTCTATGCCCCTGCTCATAATGTTTAATGATATTTCTACATCCTTTACAGTACACATATAAATGTATATTATATACACATACATACATGTATTATATACATGCATACATGTACATATTATTATATACATATATAGTATAATGATACTTAGTCACAGAAAGGCGGCATAGCAGAGTAGATATTACATGGTCCTCAGAGTCAGGAAGACCTGATCCTCCCTTTGACACATATTGTTGCAAGGCATTTAGCTGTGTGATATTCAGCAAGTCAGCTAACCCTTCTCAACCTCAGTATATCATCTGCAAAAATGGGAATCACCTTTACCAGCTACCGTGAAGATCTGAGGAGACAACAAAGCGCTTCGTAAACGTTAAAGCATAATTATAAATGCTGCTGCTGCCACTCTCCAGTCCTATGACATTGTCTGCTGCCGATACAATTGCTACCATTACTACTACCACTGCCATCACTTCTACTATCACTACCACTACCATTACCTCTACTACTATTACACTACTACCACTACTACTAGTAGTAGTACTACACTACGAGTAGTAATAGACCACTCTACTACTAACTACTACACTACCAGTACTACTACTGCCCCAACAGAGTAGATGCCAATATGCAATGGAAGAGGGAGTTTCTTACTCTATCAGTCTCAAATCTGGACTCCTCCTCCCGTATTTCTTTTTAGTTGTTTTCAATTGTCTCTGACTCTTCGTGACCCCATTTGGGGTTCTTTTGGCAAAGATACTGGAGTGTCTGCTATTTCCTTCTCCAGTTCATTTTACAGATGAGAAAACTGAGGCAAACAGGGTGAAATGATTTGCCCAGAATCACACAACTATTAAGTGTGTGAGGCCAGATTTGAACTCAGGAAGATGAGTCTTTCTGACTCCAAGCCCAGAGCTTTATCCACTGTGCCACTTAGCTGCCCTAATAAGTCCCAAACCACAAGAAAAAAATGGTACGTCTCCAACCCACCAATTGAGGAAGCATCTCCCTCAGTTTTATTCATCTGCTGTCAGAATACAGATGCTTACCAGAGTTCCCTTCCATCAATCTGTTTCTTGGAAAAAAATAACAGTCCATTTGGGGTCATTCTTCCCAAACGTCTTCGGGCACTATCCATCTCTCTGCTGCATTCTCATAAGCTCTATCTATGTAGAAACAGGGAGAAGTTTGTTTTTCCTTCCCAGATACTCACATCCCCAGAGGGGAGATAACCCAGGATGTGCCCAGACTAAAGCTGCCCAACAGCACATCTCCCCTCCCTGAAAAGTATCAAAGTGAGTTCAGTGTAGATGCATCCAGACTGTTCATGTTGTGTTGCCTCCAAAGCTGTTAATAGTGAAAAACAAGGCAGTTAGAGAATTTTAGGCTTTAAGACAAGACCTGAGCTCCAAAACCAGGTCTGATATTAGTTCCAATGTGATCTTGAACCAATTACTCCAAAGAGTAAGGGGAGGGGTGGTTATTGTGCTACCTAAGTTTCAGGATTTTGTGAAGACAGTGTATGGTTGCTGCTGATGCTGCTGTTGTCATCGTCCTTGGGACAGCTAGGTAGTACAGGGTAAGGGTGCTGGGCCTAGAGTCAGGAAAACACATTTTCCTGAATTCAAATCTGTCCTTAGATGCTTAACAGTTGTGTGATCCTGGTCAAGTCGCTTTACTCTGTTTGCCTCATTTCCCTCATCTGCAAAATGATCTGGAGATATGGCAAACCACTCCAATATCTCTTTCAAGAAAACTCCAAAAGGGAGTTGAACATGACTGAATTACAACACAACTCGTATTAGCATGCCTTAATTAGTATGCCTTAAAGTGTTATACAAATGTAGAGTAATGAGAATGATGATAGGGAGATGGACTGAGCATGCGATATCACCATTATGGATAACTTCCAGCTGAGGAAGCTCCCTTCACCAAGCTAATCAGCACCTTCTCTCCCAACTTCTAGACGTAAAGAGCTGCCTAATCTGGAGCCCTGAGAATGACTCTTGTCAGTGGGTCAGAGGTGAGTTACAATTATTTAAGATCTCTTCTTTGTAGAGTTGCAGAGAAGCGTGATTCAAGTCATGGGAATCTCAATTCCTGAATGGCCACCTTGGTGTGTTCAGGTTCTGTTCCCCTTTGTTGGCCCTAGGATAAACCTCACCTGCACCCAGCCAGAGGTGTCCAACATGTGGCCCTCTGAGTGCAACCTGAACTAGATTAATAAGTAACTGGGAAATGTTTAACAAAATTAATAAAAATACAATAAAACATAGGTAATATTGTATCTGAAAACTAAGTCAATACCCAGCCTGGAAGGATCTTTATGGATGGTTTAGTGGCCTCCTGTTTCTAGTTGAGGACACCACCTCTGTAAGCTATTTGGCACAGAGGACACCCAAGGGGTTGGCAATAATGAATTTCAGCAACAGCTGCATCCTTGACAGTGCCCTCTGTGGCCTTCCTTATTATCACAAGTGCACCTGTATCAGAGGTCAAAGGACCTCAGCGAGTGGTGGTCACTGGATCTTGACAAATGGTTCCCTCATGCATAGTCCAGAGTCTGACACTGCCTCACAGAAAACATCCCACCTTCAGTAACACAGGCTGCTCATGGCTTAGGCCAGCCACAGTGGTGGTGATTTTTTTAAAGTAGTTTTTATTGTGGTGATGGGATGTTAGGGAAGGAAGCTGAGAGGCTGGCATGCTGAGAGTGTCAACTAACTGTGTTACTGTACGTAATATTCAGAGAAACCACTTCCTCCCAGTGCTGAAAGCTCAGCTCCCCAGGTGTTGCCTGGGGGAGATCTTCTGGACCAGCAGCAGCTAAATCCTCCAGTCTTCTAAGTGTGACACAAGGAATCTGAATAGTTCCTGGCCTATTTCTTTAAGCAGTTGCATAACGTAGACACTCAATAGATGATTGCTGAGTAATTGTGATTGGAAACTGCGACAGAACTGTCTTACAGAATAAATGGGATATATCTGGTGGTCTGTGGGACACCCCCACTTTTTGAATTTTTCCATAGAGAATCAGGGAAGGGAGGGAGCTGTTGACCCTAGAAACTTTTCCAAAGTAGCCCAGAATTATGGGAATTTGCCCAGTCTGTTTGGCTACGGCTGTCCAAGCCTGTCTTTTTTTTTTTCTCCTGGGGCTTTACCTCTGCTCTTTTTCTCCTAACCACCATAAATGGCCCAGGGTGGGGTGGCAGGGGTGTGTGGTGAGGGCTGCATATCTGGGTGGGGTATGATTAATAGTCAAGGTCACAGCATTCAGCAAGGTCAGTTTGGAAACTCCCAGGCTCCTTCACGGGCCCCAACTGAACCTGAGAACTGGGGAGAGAACTCTTCCCCCAACCAGGGAACCTGAAAGCAGCCATCATGGGCAGTTCTCCAGCCAGTCGTTGGTCTGTGAAATTCTTATCAGTGGTTAAAACCTGACACCCTTGATATACGCGTTGAGGGGTTGGTACGCTTGCTCAAATGCTCTGGTCTTGTGGATTTTTACTTCTTAGCACATTATAAAACCCAGCAGGAAGCAGTGTTAAATAGCATTGGCAAATCCATTAACCTCTGGGAAGCAGGGAAAAGGGGCTGCTTCTAGCTCGTTCTGATGATGCAGTTCATATTTGCAAAGAGCTTTTCCCTCTGCCTTGATGAGATGGGCCTCCAAACAGGTTGGCCAGCCCGGGGCTGGTGTTATGGGGGCCGTTATCCTTATTTTATCAGAGGCACAGGGAGGATGGAGCAGTTTGCTAAAGGTCACCGTAAGGATGCAGGCCCTGCTTCCAGGAGAGCATCACCCCTCCCCTCCTCATTATGTCTGCTGAGAGCAGTAAACTCTCCTTTGGTCCCTGCTTATTAAATCCTCCCTTCGTCGTGTTGTTGAGAGCAAATATTCATATCCTCATGTCATCACCAGATAGAAGGAAAGCAAAGAAAAAATGAGGAGCCTCTTCAGGTAGGATGAAAGAATGCCAGTGAGCGGCTCAAATGTTGAAAGCAGACACATATTCCCCCGTCCCCTGGTACTTCCTCTCCTCGCAGGTGGCAAGAAAGGCCACAAGAACAGGTTGTACGGAACACTACTTGAAAGGTCCATGGTGTTTTGGATGCTATTACTACGATGTGTATCCAAAAATGATTTAACTTCCCCAGTCAGTGACGTGTACAAATGGCACATACCAGCAAACCACACATGCACACAATGTATGAATCCCCACATTCTTGACCTCTCATTCCAGCCGGAACATTTTTTCCAGAACTGAAAAGAAATGAATTAAGTTTGCAAAAGGATATGTGTGAAAAGGCCAAAGGAAAAATTGAAATCAGCTGCTTTTAAAAGCGAGCGCCTAGGGTGTTTCACTGAGGAGAACTCCTTTTCAATCCTTGCCCCCATTTAGGATAACCAGGAGAAGAGGGAGCTCAGCTCCTCGCAGTATTTGGTGGAAGGAGAAGAGAAAGGGGTGAGAGAAGGGTCTCATAGGAGGGAGAAGCCCCTGATGAAGGCCCAAAAACTGAGGGCTGCACTTGAAGACCTAGAGGGCCACCTGTGGCCTCAAGGCTGCAGGTTCCCCATCCCTGGTATGTTGGATGGGTACTTTGCTTCAACCTGACCTATTATGGGATTACTAATCCAGTAGACTGTAAGCACCTTAGGGACAGGCACATTATGTTTGTATCTTCTGTACTTAGTGCCCAGTAAGAACACTGAGACTTGATACCAAAGACTTAATAAATGCTTGTTGAATAAAACTGAAAATCCTTGAGGGAAAGACCTTTCCAGTGCATAGTCATTTTCCCTGGCAACACATACAGGGTGGAATTTTCTTGAACAGATAAATGGATGATGAACTGGGCCCAAAATTGAATAAGAAAAAGAGAGAAGAAAGGGTTGCTCTGGCAACCCTTGCTCTGGATTTTTTTTAATTTAATTTAATTTTTTAATTAACAAAAATCTATTTTTTTCTTTCTCACTCTGAATGGAAGGGAAAAAGCAAAACCCTCCCAAAATATGCATAACCAAGCAAAACTAATTTCCATATTTCTCATATTCAAAAAATATATGTTTCCATCTATATCCTTAGTCATCCCTTACTTCTGTGTCAGGAGGTGGGCAGCATGTTTCATCTTCGATCCTCTGATCATGGGTCATTGAGCTGACCGAAGTTGCCATGTCTTTCAGGCATTTATTTTACATTGTTATTGTCGTTATATAAATTTTCATCCTAGTTCTGCTTACTTCCCAGGTTATTCTCAAACCGTACCCTTCATAATTACTTATAGCACAATAGTATTCCATTACATTTGGATACCATAGTTTTAGTTATTCCCCAATGGATGGATACCACTCTAGTTTCCAGCTCTTTGCTACACAAAAAGAAGTCCTGTAAATTTTTTTGTACATATGGATCCTTTTCCCTCTTTCTTTAATTTCTTTGGGGGTATCAGCCTAAGAAGTGGTATTGCTGAGTCAAAAGATTCACACAGTTAAGTAACTTTGAGGGCAGTGATCCAAATTACTTTCCAGAATGGCTCAACCAATTCACAACTCTGCCAACAGATCTAGCAGGTGTTCAGAGCCTTTCTTGTATCATGGGTCTCTTCACAATATAGAAAAGTCTATGAACCCCTTCTCAGAACAATGTTTTTTTTTTCAAATGCATAAAATAAAACACACAGGATTTCAAAGAAAACCCATTTTGCTGAAATGGTCATAAATAGAAGTACATATTTTAAATCAAGTTCACAGACTCCCAGATTAAGAAGCTTTGATCTAGGAAAACTGAATAGTGTTTCTCCCTAAAATGCCAATATTATTCCAGTGATGTTGTATGACTGCTGGTCATGGAATGTAAACAGCCTCTAAGGAATCAACATTATAAGTGAAGGCAATGAAGAGAAACCTTGTGGGTATAAATAGCCGGTAGCACTTTACCAATGGAAATAAAAATATGATCAAAGGAATATATAAATAGAAAAGAAGGCAGGCCAGTCATTTAATGAGAGCAAAGGATATCTTGGGTACAGTCTATGATTTCAATTGAGACCCTCATTATGTACAAGAGTCTCATTGGGTGAAAAGAAATGGGGGGATTAGAACCTAAATCATTGCAAGAAAAGCCCACATGGATTTGAAATATGGATCCGAACAAGAGTTGAAGCCGAATGCTGTTGGCAGCTTGACTTGAATGAAAGGAATGAAAGAAAACCATGATGAGTGAATAGTACACCCATTTTCAGGAGCTAAGGCATGCAACCCTTCCCTACTTTATGTGAACATCAAGTTGTCCTTGTTATTGAGTTATTCCAGTCATGACCCCTTTTGGGGTTTTCTTTGCAAAGATAGTAGAATGATTTGCCACTTCCTTCTCTCCCTCCTTTTCTAGATGAGGAAACTGAGGCAAACAGAGTGAAGGGACTTGCCCAGGGTCACACCGTTAGTAAGTGTCTGAAACCAGATTTAAACTCAGGTCTTCTTGACTCCATGGATAAAATGTCAAATGTCAGGATTTCCATCTTAACAGCCCACAATGGTTAGAATAAAGCAGTTGGAGCTCGGGAACAAATGTTGACCTGGCTCTATACCACATCCCATCAGTACTGCATTCAGTTTAAGTCACTTGTCTTCCACACAGTACTTGACATTTCAAACAAACAAAAGGCCTTCAGAGTTGAAGTGCCTGGGTTCAAATCCAGGCTCTGCTACTTAATGATATATGACCCTTAAACAATTCATTTGTTGGGGGAGTAGTTGAGGTTAAGTGATTTGGCCAGAGTCACACAGCTAGTGAGTATCCAGCTGAGACTGGATTGAAACTTAGGTCCTCCCGACTCCAGGGGTGGGGCTCTAGCCATTGTACCACCTTGCTGCTCCTTGGGCAAGTTATTGAACCACTCTAGACCTCAGTTCCCTCATCTATAAAATGAAAGGGTTAACTTCAATGAGGACCAAGTTTCCTTTCCAGCTCTAGTTATAGGAGGCTATGATCTTTTGATGAGAATGCTGAATGCTAATGACCAGGGGGTACTATCAATAGCTGGAAACATATGCTGGTCATATCAGTCAGCAAGACTCCCCATTCATGCCAATGTCAGATATTTCTGATGACCTTTTCCTCCATTCTAGAAAGGGCAATGGACCCAGACTGGCCTAAGTACAGATCGTGAACAAGGCCACACGAGAATGAAAACAGCGAACAGCATACAAAAGAGCTTTCTCTTTGTTTACCAAGTCAAACAGGCCTTACTGTAGAAGTGTAGACTTTGAGGAAAAGAAATAATTGGCATCTTTTCAGGGCGTTCAGATTGGTTTGGGAGCTGCTGCCACGTCACCCACATCCTTAGGATTGATGATGCAGCCTCAAGGGAATGGCGATCTGATTTCTTTTACTGATGACCCTTACATGGAGGTACCCTTGCCTAACATTTAGTTATACTAACAACACAGCACATTCTGGGGTAGGATGTTAAAAGATGGCATTAGTGCATGAGTTAAGAAGAAACATTGCCATCAAAACCAAGATATGAAAGTCTTACACTAAGACAAAATAAAGAAGAAACACAAAAACCTAGAATTTTTCAAGTCTTAAGTCAGTCTCAATTTTGAGAGTTAGATGGAACCTCAAGAGATGAGCTGGTCAAGCTCCCTGACTTTAGAAATCAATAAGCATTTATTAAGCCTTTACTAGGAGCCAGGGATTGTATTCCAGGGGTGGGGGCGACCTGTAACCTTGATGTCACATGTGGCTGCAGGTTCCCCAACACCATACCAAGCTTTGTGGATACAAAAAAAAAAAAAAGGCAAAAACACAGTTCTTGTGCTCTCGAGGAACTGACATCTAATAGGAGAGAAAAAATGCAAATAATTATGTATTGAGAAAGATAGATAAAGTGTAGTTTTTAAGATAATCTCAAAGGGAAGGCATTCATGGGGTCAGGGAGGTACCAGGAATGTCGTGCAGAAGATACAATTTTACCTGAGTCTTGAAGAAAGTCATGGAACCAGGGAAGATGTTTTTATTTACCTCAAGGTCCAAGATCCAGAATCAAGTGCCTTGTTTGACTTATTATGACCCCACAGCTAGTAAAATGTTGAGTGAATAGAAATTGGGTCTCTTGCCTCCTATGGCAAAGCTTTCTTGTTTGGGAGAAAAAACATTGTAAAGATGTGGGCTTTTCCACCAGTATAGCAGGGGGATGTTTGTCCTTTGTTCTGGAAGATGACCACGACATCAGGAACATGATGCCATGGCTGGCAAGTGAATTGGATTTAAGCAAGGGAGGGCTGTGAAAAGTCACCAGCCTCATTTTTTCCTCTGGCACCATCTAGATCCAGTGGCCAGATATGGATGAGGATGACTGGAAAGGGCCCCCAAAAGGGAGATGAGTGAAGAGGTGAAAGGCAGGTGAGTCTTGCACTGAGATGTTTGTGCCTCACCAGCAGCAGGGTTCCCAGAGCAATGATGGTTCATGATAATGGTACTTCGAGTATCCTTGAAGGATCCTTAAAGGGGGGTGAGAAGGGGTCTACAGAACCTATAGACCTATGTGTGGAAATAACATATACACGTTTGAGGTGATCTGTTGCAAGAACTTGAAGGGACTCTGCAGAAGAATGAGAATGGCTGGTGATCCAAAGTAAAAAACCCTTTAGTGATCAGTTTTAACTCACAAGCAAATGCTAAAGGACTTAATGGAGATACCCAAGGACATGGGGGTGTAGAAGAAGGGGAAAAGAGACAACTAACTCTCAGAGAGGACAAGATATAAGTGGACCAGTCACAGTCACCAGTGTACAGTTAGAGTCTAGAGAGGGCCTTGTATGCTGGGTTATAGTCCTCACAGGGTCACATTCCTACTTAAAAAACTCCAAATAGCCCCCTTGTACCTCCTTTCTTTTCACTTAAAAGTCCTTTACAACTTTAGACTCAGTCTACTTTTCCAAGCTCATTATACATCACTTCTTTCCACAAATTCTTCATTTTAGTCAAATGACCCTTCTTCCAGTTCCGTTGACACTGGCACTCCTTTTCCCATCTCCACACCTTAACATGACTGTCCATCATGCCTAGAACACACTCACTCATCACTTCTGACTCTACTTCCTAAGACTTTCCTTCAAAGGTCAGCTTAAAAACTGCTTTCTTCTATATAAGACCTTTCCTGATATTACCAGCTGCTAGTGCTTTACCCTGAAATCACCTTTAATCTGTTTTTTCCTCTTTGCATACATACACAAACACCTATGCGTATACGTATATGTGTGTGTATATAATGCATACATACACACGTGTGAGTATGTGCATATATGTGTGGGTCTAAATACTGTGTATATGTATATATGAATGTATGTATGTCTATACACACATGTATTTCTGTTGTCTTTCTCAGTAGAACGTAGGTTCCTTGAGAGCAAGAACTGTCATTTTTTTCTTTATATCATCAGGCCTAACAGAGGTCTTAAAAATACTTGTTGACTGACTGATTAACCATCCTGTCAGAATCTGCCATGCCTCCAGTAGAACAACCCCTCTACTCCTTGGTTCTCATTCTATGGATCTGGGAAGCTCAGTGACACTGAAGAGGACCAAATTATTTTAGAGAGAGAGGTATATGTGCGTGTTCACAATCAGGCACATCTGATTGGTTCTCCACTTTTGATGTGACATCTTAGGAAGGTCCCAGTTAGTGAAGCTTCATGGGTCACGGAAGTTGTCATCTTAAGAAAGAGCCTCTAAATCACAAGAAGTGGAGATGTCCCGTGCAGATAGCCCCTCACAAGGAAGACCAGGCCAGAAAAACCAGAGCTTTTATTGTAGTTTGTTTCTAGACTAGCACAACCTCTGTCTTAGAGAGAACTAAATTCACATACTTATGCCTAAAATTTTGGCCATAGCCTGCATCGGACTGCCCTTCTGGAACTTTCTGTTGTTCTCCAGGCATTAAATTCTATGAGTAAATGATCCATAATTATCATCTGTAACTAATATGATTTGCATTGTTGAAAATGCTTCCAACTAACCTTGGACTGAGGTCCATGTGCTCCAGTCTCCCCATCCACCAAATGGCTTTTATCCCATCTAATAAAAAAAAAAAATGCAACTCATCCTGTCTGCTCCATTTGTCATGGATCAAATGCTTATTCTTTGGGGTTGAGACCGATATTAATCATCATCATGCTCTCTCCTGGCCCATAATTCCCAGGTAATTATTTCACATAAGTAAAACCAGATTTATATGTATTCTAGGGCCAAGTGAGCTGGCTTACCTGATAACTCTTCCCAGAGTTCTGAGGGTGTGCCCAAAGGAAGTTCTAATCAGCTGCTGCTAATCTAGTGCAGTCAATTAATTGTAACCTGGATAGAAGAGGAATCATATTACTAATAGAAAATCTTCAGACCTGGTGAAAACTCCTCCCAAATCCAAACACTGGAGGCAATTCTAGAGAGAAAATAACCTGTTGAAACACTAGCCCAAACTAGAGATGAACTCAGTGGAAGAATTTCCTATTTGAGCCACCTGAAAGTCTTTTTGGAATGGTAATGAGGCAAGCAGGCCCGCTGGCAAGCTCCAGATCCAAAAACCAGATGTGCTCACCTCCTCCCTTTGGGCCCTTGTTTCCAGTTTAAATGACATGGCCTCCACCCTTTGAAATGACACCTTGGGACATTAACTGTGGCGGTATAATACTTTATGAATCCCAGGTCTCTCTCCTAGTATTGGCACCTCCTATTGGAAAACACATGGGGTCCACCATTTGCTCCCTATTTCCATGGCCCTGTTGGTTCTTGTGCAATTTGTACTTCTTCGTTCTGTTCCTTCCTTCTCTTTCCTACTGCCAATGTCTTAGTTCAGACCCTCATAACTCATAAAGGCTTTCTGTTCTCTCTGCTCTATCCTTTAACAAGTGCCCAATTTATCTTCATAACAAACACTTTGATCCCATTATTTTTATGTTCAAAACCTTCCTTTTTCCCTATAAAATAAAGTCCAAAGTCCTTGGCTGACAGTCATTCAGTGCACTCAGGTCCCAACAGCCCTTTCTAACATTATTTCCCACTTTTCCTCTCACCACACTATGTTTTAGCCAACCTTGATTCTCTGCTTTTCTCTATATTTATCTCATTCCCTTCTAATCCTGTTCCTGAACATACACCAGTCTCCAGGTATAGAGAGGAATTGAACTTGAGGATAGACAGGAATTCAATAGGAGAAGACAGAGTAAGGCATAAGGAATGGACTGTCTAAGGTAGGAATGTGGAAATGCATATGGAATGAAATTGTCCCAAAGTAGTCGATGTCTCAATCATGTATCTCCTTCAGTGCCTAGCATTGTCTTTTCTAAAAATAATAATAATAATAACTTGTTGAATTTAATTTAATTCAGTCAGATATCATATTGAAAACATTCAGATTGTGTTCATCATATAAAATGAATGAAAGTTTGGGGGATACTCTTTAGACCAAGAGTTCTTAATCCGAGGCTTATGGATTATGGATGGATAGCAGAAGGTCTGTGAACTTGAATAGGGAAAAAATCAATCTTTTCACTCATTTTTAACCTAAATTTAGCTTTTTCTTCTATTATGAATCTTTTTTGGGAGGAGGGTGGAGACATTCTGGGAAGTTGTCTATAGGCTTCCTCAGACTATCAAAGGGGTCCATGAAACAAAAAAAAAGTTAAGAACTCCTGCTCTAGACTATAGTTTCTCTAGAGAGAAGGCAGGAAGGCAGGAAGGAAGAAATCTGCAACCTCAAGGTCACATGTGGCCTATTAGGTCCTGGGGGGCAGCTTTTTGATAGAGTCCAAAGTGTACAGAACAAATCCTTTTATTAAGGAGATTTGTTCTGTGAAGTTTGTATTCAATCAAAGGGTCGCACTTGAGGACCTCAAGGGCCACATGTGGCCAGGAAGGAAGGAAGGAAGGGAGGAAGGGAGGGAGGGAGGGAGGGAGGAAGGAAGAGTGCTTTGTTCTCCCCAGATACATATCTGTGAGGCTAAGCTGTAACTCAATGCCAAAGTACCTCAAGCAGAGGGCTGAAAAGATGTCCCCATTACCAGTACTGAAGGCCACGCCATTGTCTCTGCCTCTTTATCTTGAGCTCCCAGGTGCTGTCGTGTAGCAGGGTGTTCATGCAACACCAGGAGGTATAAGGAAATGAAGGCAGTGCTCAGTGTCAGCTCCAATTGCAGGGTGCAGAAACAAAAGGAAAATCATTGAATGTTATTGCTTCCTTGCCATCTCTGAGTTCAATAAAACATGTGGAATGTGTGTGTGTGTCTGTGTGTCTGTGTGTCTGTGTGTGTGTCTGTGTCTATGTGTCTGTGTGTGTCTGTGTCTGTGTGTCCATGTGTGTGTCCGTGTGTGTCCGTGTGTGTGTCTGTGTGTGTGTCTGTGTGTGTGTCTGTATGTGTCCATGTGTGTGTGTCTGTGTGTGTGTCTGCGTGTGTGTGTGTCTGTGTGTGTGTCTGTGTGTCTGCATGTGTGTGTGTCTGCGTGTGTGTGTCCGTGTGTGTGTGTCTGCGTGTGTGTGTCTGTGGGGGAGGGGGCAGGGTAGAGGAAAATATGAGTTGAGAAAAATAAACCTAATCTCTTAGTTGAGCACGCTTACTTTTTCCAGGTGCTGACAATGATTTCCCAGCATCTGAAGACCTTGGGAGGTGGATGAGGGCACTCGAAGCTTGGCCTGCTGCTCGCTGGAACATCATGGTGTGCCTTTGTTTCTGGTGACTGCCATGTTTGGGTGTAGGTAATATATTGAATATATATTTGAAATATATCTGGAAAAACAAAGCAACCTTAGAGTCACAGAAAAGGAGTCTAGGTGAACCATCTGGAGCCTGGCAGGCCAGCATGGGAGTTTGTCCAACCTCTTCGTTTTTATCCATGAGATAACTTGGGCAGAATTTATTCATCTTTTTTGTAACTCAGGTGTTTCTATGAGCTGCCCTTCTATGGAATAGGTGGCCTCTGAGGTTCCTTCCAAAACGGAGAGTCTATGGTCCCATTAAGGCAGAGAAGCAAACGACTGAGTCAGAAGGACTGGATTCTAGAGCTGGTTCTCTTAGCAAGAAACAGCCTCTCCTCATCTCTAAAATGAGAGGAGTGTCTAGTCCAGGCGTGGGGAACCTGCACCCTCAAGGTCACATGTGGCCTGGTAGGTCCTGGGGGGGCAGCCCTTTGACAGAGTCCAAAGTTTAGCGAACAAATTCTTTTATTAAGGAGGTTTGTTCTGTGAAGTTTGTATTGAATCAAAGGGTTACACTTGAGGACCTGGAGGGCCACATGTTCTCCACCCCTAGTTTCACTACTAGACAGTTTCTAAGTTCCTTTCTGATTATAACATTCTATGGCTCTCTGATTGATTAAATAAGGTGAGCTGTTTTCAACCTTCACCCTAACCCACTCCAACAGCACCAGCAGCAACCCCCCAGTACTTCCATCCTTCTTCTTAGAGACTGCTATTATCCGTTACTTTTCTTAGCTTTCTTTTCTCTAGATAAGTGAATCCAGTTCTTTGTGTCTTTATAGACCCAACCCCCTTAGGCATTTGTATTTCTATCCATCTCTTCTCATCTTTTTCTAAATGATCCTTGAGACACTTTAGTTGTATTTTTAAACAGAATATACTAATGAAGACCTGACCAGTGATGAGCACAGAAGGAGAATTTTTCCATTTCCTACATAAAGCATCATGTTTGGTTGGCTCCACAATTCCAATAGGTCAAGCTTCAATATGAAAATAGGAAGGATGTGGGGCTAATGTAGACCAGGGTCTTAATCCTTGCTTGGCCATTAACTTGCTTAGTGACCTTAGGGTCTCAGTCTCAGTTTCCCTTTTTCTAAAAAAAAAGAACTAGAAGAACTCTTAGGAGTCATTATACCATAAATTGTACATCTTTGGTTGGTAATCTTAATGCCAGTTCTTTCTCACTTTGTTTTTATACAGTCTGTTTTTCTTTAGACATCCTATATTGTTCCTGAATCTGTCTGGCCCTCCTCTTTTGCCATGAAGCAAAGATTCTCATTTCTTTTTAAGGCAAAAGAGGAAGAGAAGAGAAAGGGCAAGGATTCACTAAATGCCTCCTATCCTTTGGGCTCTATGCTAAGCACTTTACAAATACTTCATTTGATCCTCATAACAAACCTAGTAGGTTATCGCATCATTATCCGCACTTTACAGCTGAGGAAATTGAGTAGAGGTTAAATGAATTGACCAGGATCTCACAACCAGGAGATGGCCGAAGTCAGATTTTGATTCTTTCTGTTCGATCTTTTCTCAATTCTTTCAGAATTTAGCTCTTTCTGCTTTATTTTACCAACATAATTTTCTTGGTTGATTGTATGTTAGCCAACTTCAGATTGCACCTGTCAGATTTATAGATAATACTATATATGTTCAAAGGAATTTCTTTGTGCTCTCAAGAGTAGTTTTGCAAGATACTTGGGTATTTCTTTAACGTTATCTATGAAATCATGGCAGTCATTTCTTTCAAAATGCATATGTGAAGAAGAAGGAGAATATTGGTGGGAAATTTTGTGACATCATAGGGATTACCATAAACTCAATGACTTCAGTGTCGCTAGGCCTCAGATAATCTGGGCATCCTTTTTAAGTAAATGTGTTAAGGATGATTGCAACAAAAGGTTGTCTCATATCTTCTTAGAGACAGAAGAGGTCTCTCCATCTACCTCTGGTAACCCGTGGTCACCCCTGATCAATTTACTCATCATTTGGAGATTTAAAGGTCTTGTTAATGAAGCTATTTCCAAAGCGCTGTTATTACTGGATAGACAGTAGTGGTTAAATCAAGCCACAAAGATTTCCAGAAAAGATTACATACACACAGTCCCTAATGTCATCATTAACTTGCGACCTGTATGACAAAGAAAGTTTGTCTTACATATGAGATACTTCCTATTATGTAAAAAATTGTTTCATTTTATTGGTGGAATGGGTAATAACAGGTGGAACTGTAAGATTACAAAAGGAAATTTCCTTGTCTAGAAGGGGGCAAAGTCCTCATCTTGGATTACACACTCAAGTGGAAAAACAATTACTTTTTATTTTACTGATTTCACACATTTTACAATAATATATAAAGTAAGGTGATGAAACTGCAAGGTTATCTAACGTAGGCAATTTGTAGGTCAGATACTCTTGTTCCGCTGACATTCCTTGAGCATCTGTTTTCACAGATGCAATTCCCAGGAAAATCCTTCAGCAAACTAATATAATTCAGAAATTCATACCTTAGAAGTACCATCCACTCCTGAGGCCCCTTCTCTTTGGGTAACTCGTCTCAGAACCTCCATTTAAGGAGGCCATCTCTTTAAACATCTTTTCATTTCTCATCAGGCTATACAATAGACTTATCCATTATGCCCACCGTGGGTACAAATATAAGAGTCTTTCCTTTCCTTACAATCAAATAGGGGTATACCTCTCTCTCTCTGTCTCTCTCTCTGTCTCTCTCTCTGTCTCTCTGTCTCTCTGTCTCTCTCTCTCCCTCTCTCTCTCTCTCTCTCTCTCTCTCTCTCTCTCCCTCTCTCTCTCTCTCTCTGTCTCTCTCTCTGTCTCTCTGTCTCTCTCTCTCTCTCTGTCTCTCTGTCTCTCTGTCTCTCTGTCTCTCTCTCTCTCTCTCTCTCTCTCTCTCTCTCTCCTCTCTCTCTCTCTCTCTCTCTTTCTCTCTCTCTCTCTCCCCTTGTCTGTCTGTCTGTCTCTCTCCTTGTCTGTCTGTCTGTCTGTCTGTCTCTCCTCTTTTTCTTTGTCTTTCTATTTTCTATACTGTCCATCTATGTAGCCCTTTCTGTCTCTGTGCATCTGCCTCTCTCTCATCTATCTATCTATCTATCAATCATCTACCTATCTCTAATCTATCAATCAGCCTATATCTATTTATCTGTATTTATGTATATCTATTTGTCTCTTGCTATTGGTCAGAAAAAGAAGCTTTGATCTATACTGTCAACGAGATTTGGGTGAAAAGGGAGAGCAGGAGATTTCACACCTTTTCTGGTGGCAGTGTTAATATTCATTTGATGATTGTTCTCTGAGAAAGAGTGAAAAGTGGAAAGAGAAGGGAGGAGTTGCCCAGAAAGCAGCAGGAAATGTGGCAGCATGCTTATACGGAAGAGATCCTCGTATTTGGGAGATGGAAAGATGGGAGAAGGTAGTAAGAATAAATTAAGCGAAAACATTTTTTAACCTCTACAGAATGTGAAGTTTATTTCACCTTTTTTTTTTTTTAACAAAGTTAGCTAGCATGGGCAGGAAGAAGGAGCTGGAGAAGAAGGGGTATTTAGTTTTAAAAGGCTTTATTCTTTGATTATGACTTTGGATCTGAAAACATTTTTAAGGTGTCTAATTAAAAAAATAGTTTTCAACTTCAATAAATTTGCATTCTCATTGATGTGGGTTGTGGGGTAAGCTCCAAAGGTGCAGCTGGTAACCCATTCATTCTGGCTCAGCCTGTATGACCCTCGTCTCGACTTCCATCTACTTGGGGCCTTGCAATAGAGTTCTCGATATTTTTTGAGTATCACTGCAGTCCGCAGGCTGTCCATTCTTTGCTTTTGATATAGAATGACCCGCCTTCTTTTCCAGCCATGCACCTCTCTGATAACATCCTCTAATCCACTTCTCTTTAATTTTCTAAAAATATTTTTCTCATTTATTCACATGGGATGTATAACATCATTGTTATAAAGATTACAGCTTCATTTCCCACATTCACTATTCAGAACAGAATAATTGTCATGTGTTTGTTGCCAGGCTTTCTCTTCAGGATGCTCTTTTAGAAGGAAGGAGTTCTAATAGCACTTTGAAACATCCCTGTCAAAGCCAACTGCTACAAAATTCAGTGCTTCACATCATCTCTGGGATCTGAATTCCACTGACATGCCTTTGAAGCATAGGCAGGCTTTGGAAAGAAGCATGCAATTACTGTTTCTTTTAGAATAAGGACACTAGGAGAGGAAAGGGAGACAGCACGTTCCCTTAACAAGGAAGCTCACAGTTTACCTGATGGCTGAAGTAGCTCACTGCTGGGAAATTGAGGAAAAGAGAGATATGTGTGTGTGTGTGTGTGTGTACATGTGTGTGTAAGAGAGAGATGGGGAGGGAGGGAGAGACAGACAGACGAGAGAGAGAGAGAGAGAGAGAGAGAGAGAGAGAGAGAGAGAGAGAGAGAGAGAGAGATGGTTTCTGAACATTTAATCAGATCCTCAATCTAATTAGTTGCTTCTTATGCTTCCCACACCTGGTAAGATAAACCAGCCAGCCTTGGACAAAGAACACCAGTAGTACCATCTACTACTCTCCTCCCTCCCTCCCCTCCTCCACCATCACCCCACACCACTACTTGATTAATTGTTCCTTTTTTTGTTTTCTAACGAGGGCAAACAGTCCTTCTTGGCCTCCTATCTGGGTCAAATGAAAACCACAGTCTAAGAGCTTGGGATCTTGTCCCTGAATGGGTCAGAGCAAGACCTTAAATGATGGAGGAGCCAGGGGCTCCACAGAGCCCAAGCTTTGGCTGCTCTCCTCTTACAGAGCACACTGCTTCCCCTTTGCATGAGACTAACTACCTTCAGTACACCTGGCAAGATTGCCACAAGCCTGGTCTTTTTATTAGACTCTGGGTACACATTTAACTCATATTTTTTTTTAAACAGCAACAAAGGAGTCATTGGAAAAAGATGTTTTAGGTCTGACTCAAGCAGTGAACTCCAGAGCTACGGTAATTTGCAGAGGAGGATCAGGGTGAAGAATAAATCCTCTGGAAACCTTATGATAATCTGATGGATCCTTGATCTCATCAACATATGTACCTGGGCTAGTCCTATCCACATCCCTGAGTAAACCCTCCACAGGAGAGCCACCCAACACACTGGAGGCTTTCCTTTAGGTGTCATGGTATTAAGTTGGTTCTAGTGGAAGACTTCAGAGGCTATCGTCCATTTGCTATCCTGCATTCTGGCAATATAATGAGTCTGCCTCCTTTTCTAGTTGTGTATCTTTGTGATACAATCTTAACAGCCCTTCAAGTACCCAATTTTTCATTTGCATCTTTTTATAATCATGCATCTTTTTATAATCATTTGGGTAAGCTGGAACTCCAGATCTTCAGGGACTGTGGTATTTCATGATTTAGTCCTATATAGAAACCCTAGAAAAAATAGACCAACATCTCCAGGGTCTCTCCATTGGCTCCAGGATATAATTTAAATTTACAACTTTCCACAATCTGACTCCTTTACCTTCAGGGATTTGCTGCCTATTATCTTCATGTACTCTATGCTTTCTGTCTCCCTCTACATAAGTAGTTATTAAGTGTTTATTATGTGCCAGGAATTGTGGTAAGCATTGAGAATACAAAAAGAAAGAGGGTGTCTGTCCTCAGGGAGCTTAGATTCTACCTACACAAACAACGCTATTTCATCCTGTCTCCTCCAGCAGATTGCCCTCTCTGTCATATCCAATCCATCCTTGATTTTCAATCTTTCCATGTTTATTAGCTCCTTCTATACTGCCTATAAACATCCACCATCCTTGCAAAAATCCTCACTTGATCCTTCCATCCCCAGTAATTATCACACTACTTCTCTTATGCCTTGTGGCTAAACTCCTCAAAAAGGCCATCTACAATACGTATCTCTCCTTTTCCCCCTTTTTACTCTCTCCTTGATCCGTTCAGTTGTTTTTCAGTCTTTTCCAACTCTTCATGATCCTATTTGGGATTTTCTTAGCTAAGATGGCTGAAGTGATTTGCCATTTCCTTCACCAACTCATTTGACAAGATGAGGAAACTGAGACCAAGAAAGTTAAGTGACTTGCCCAGGATCACACACTAAAGGTCTGAGGTAGAATCTGAACTCAGGAGGATGAGTTTTCCTACACTTTCTGTCCCGCGCCCTATTCATTTTGCCCCTTAGCCGCCCTGATTGATCCTCACAGATAACTGTCACACGACATCTGCACTGAACGGTAGCTGCGTTTGTCTACAGGATCATTCCTCTGCATTTATTTCATTGATAAAGACTTTTCTTTAAAAATCAACTCTTGAAATGGGCAACTCCATGGAACATCAAGTTTGCGATTCGTAAGCTGGCGAGTTCACTCCGAGCACTCTGCCCACTATGCCACCTAGTCACCAGTTTCCAATCTCATTATTCCACTGAAACTGCTCTTTCTAAAGGTACCATTAATCCTTAGTTTGATAAAGCCAATGGCAGCTAAATGGTGCAGTGGATAGAGAGCCAGATCTGGCTGGAGTCAGGAAGACTCATCCTCCTGAGTTCAAATCCTGCCTCAGATACTTATTAGCTGTGTGACCCGGGGCAAGTGACTTAACCCTGTTTGCCTCAGTTTCCTCATATGTAAAATGAGCTGGAAATGGCAAACAACTCCAGTATCTTTTCCAAGAAATCCCCAAATGGGGTCGCAGAGAGTCAGAACAATCCTCTGACTTCTCTGCAGCCTCTGGCACTGTTTGACCACCCTCTTCTCTGTGACACTTTTCTTCCAGACCTTTTCTCTGGGTTATCTTCTTAACTATCCATCCTCTATTTAGTCACCAAAGTGATTTTTCACTGAGCTTTAGCTCAGTCATCTCCCCCCTCAATAAATTCCAATGACTCTCCATTGCTACCAGGACCAAGTGCAAACCTCTCTCTTTACCATACAAAGCCCTTCCTTCACAGCCTAGGCACCCTGCCCCAACCTCTGCAGTCCTTTTACACCTTACTCCAAAGCATGTACTCTTGGATCCAGGGACACTGGCCTCCTGGCTGCCCCTCAACAAGACGCTTCACCTCTTTGTTCCAGGCACACTCGGAATGTTCTCACTCCTATCTCCTTCTCCTGGCTTCCCTGGTTTCTTTTAATCCCAACTAACATCCTGCCTTCTTCTACATGGAGCCTTTCCCAGCCTCTCTTCATTCCAGTGCACCATCCCTCTGTGATTACTTCCTATTGATGCTCCAGAGAGTTTGAACTAATGTGTTGGCTTATGTCTCTCCCGCAGTTTGGAAGCTCCACCCTCTCCCAGAACTTACTAGAGTGCCTGGCACATAGTAGGAACTTAATAAGTGTTTGTTGACTATTTGGGGAAGACAGTGCCTAAGGAAGCTGAAAAATGGGGGAGGACAGATACGTGGGGGTTGAGGACAGAAATAGAGAAGTCTAGAGTATGGCCAGTTAAGAAATAAAAAAATGTTTAAAGAGATGGCCTTAAATGGAGTTTCTGAGAGGTGTTATCCAATGAGAAGGGGCCTCAAGGGCGGAGGGTACTTCTGACATGTGAATTCCAGGGCTGAAGTGATTCTCCAGGATGGAGATGTTTCCGGGGTCACGATGGACAAATCTTAAACAAAGGGTCTCTCTCTCTCCTCCCTCCCTTCCCTGAATTTATAGCATTTATAAAGCACTTTAAGTACTATATTAATAGTATTTTATAGTACTTTTAAGGTTTTCAAAGCATTTTTATAAATATTATCTCATTCCATCCTTTCAACAACCTTGAGAAGTAGTTTATTACCTCCATCTTACAGATGAAGAAACTGAGGCAGACAGAGAGTTAGGTAAGTTGCCCAGGATCACACAACGAGTAAATAATGTCCGAGGCTGTGTTTGAACTCAGACCCTCCTGACTCCACACTCAGCACTTTATCCACTGCATCATCCCCATAGGTTGCAGGCTCTCTGAAGATTGACACTATATATTTTTTAATCATTTTATCCTCAGCTTCTTGTATCTAATACATAGTGATTTAAATTGATAGACAGATTTTTGCTTCAGAGAGAAGTTTGGAGTAATTCAAAGTGTACGTGTGTGTGCATGTGTGTGCATGTGTGTGCGTGTGTGTGTGTGAGATGAAGTGGGGGAAAGCTGGCCCTTGAATTTTGAGCTATAAGGCCATCTACCTTTATAAAGCAGCTTTTAGTATATTCTCTTCTTCTGGAATCAAAGAAGTATTTTTTAAGCCTTTGATTTCTTCCTTTTGGTTCCGTGGGGTCAATGATGTACATGTTACCTCATCCTGCTGCAGCTCTTTTTTTCCCATTGAGAGATTCCTTCTGCACGTTTCTAACACTGTCTCATGACACCTGAACTGAAGAAGGACACTCAGATTACTTTCACTTACAAGCACGTTTTGTACATCACCCTCCTAATGCCAGCCATATTCTAGGATCAGTGCCAAGCAGAGCTCTCTTTTAGATTGGATTTTGTCCCTTCTCTGACCTCCTCTCTCATTTTTTGTTTGTACAGAATGTTGGCACCTAACCACATTGGGGGTGGGAGAGAACCGCAGTTTCTTTGGTGTAGGGAATTCCCACCATAGGAACTAACTCTACTAACAGAGATCAGTACCTGTTTTCTAAGTCACAGACTTAAAAGGTGACCCAAGAAGTTAATTGAGAAACTAAATGACCTAACCACACCACGCAGCTAGTTTCAGAGGTTCCCAGGTCTCCTTGAGTCTGTCTCCTAAGGCATACTACCAGTTGTCCTGATGTATATCTGGCCACTGGACCCAGATGGCTCCAGAGGAGAGAGTGAGGCTGGTGACTTTGCATAGTCCTCCCTCATTTAAATCCAACTCACTTGCATGTCATGGCATCACCTTCCTGATGTCATGGTCCTCTTCAAGGACAAAGTTACATATTTAACTCTTTCAGGTGAGCAGGCCTTGCCTCCCCAACTCCACTGGAGACTTTCTGGAGGAAAATATTTCCCATAATACATCCCCCACATCATCGAGAATTTTTTTTACTAGGGACTACATGAATAAACAGCTAAGATGACAAGATCCAGGGCATTAGTGAATTTCAATCAATCAGCAAACTAGGTACAAAGAAAAACATCAAACATCCCCTGCCCTCAAGGAGCTTATATTCTATCAGAGGACATGTATATGAGTAAGCATACTCCATAAATGACACTTCAAACCTGACAGTTGCCTGTTTGACTTCCATATTTTGTAAAGGATAAATGTGTCCTTTATACCAAGTTTTCAATCATATAATGTATGTACAACTAATTAGAAGAATCAAGGACACAACCTCAACTTAAGGGTCTATGTTAGAAGCTAGTCATTCATTTTACCAGGTGGATATAGTGTGTTCCTATGAAAAACTTGTTTCTGAGTCTTATTATGTTCACCCAGATAATTCTCTCCCATACCCCTCAGAGTTATGGATTTCCACATCCTTGTAAATAACTCACTTTTCTCTCTAAAAGAGTCTATTTTTTAATCATATGTATTGTTATTGCTCCTTTATAACAAAAAAACACAAATGATAATTTGTTTTTCTTCTTTTTCAATTAACAAACTTGCATTTCTCTCTCTACCATCTCCCCACCCTCACCTCCACCACAAAAAATGGAGAAAATCCTGGTGACAAACACACATGATCACGTAAAACAATTTCCTACATTGGCCATGTTCTTGATATCCAATACCACTCCATTGCCACTTAGATCTCATTTCTTCCTTTTGAATGAGGCATGATTTGGATTTGTCCATCTTCTGTGGATTTGAAGGGTTGTCATAGAAAAGAAGGATTAGACTGATAGCTTCTTGGCTCCCAACCAACAGAACTAAAAGCGCTGGGTGGAAGTTACAGAGAAGCATTCCGTTTGGACTTGCCCTCTCAATAGATCTTATAATTAATGACTTTATTTTGATTTGTTCTTTTTATGTTTACTCTTTACATATGTACAGATGCACATAAATACATTTATGTGTTATGTGTGTTTTGTGTGTATGTGCTCACATACATACACATGTATGTGTGTATAACCACATACCCTTGTTGTCTCCCTATTACAACATAAAGTTGACATAGAAATTGTTTCTTTCATTGTATTTGTATCCACAGTCAATAAAAATTTATGGAGCACAGGGTCTGGATTGTAACAGGCCCTTAATTAAGTTTTTTATGCTTAGTAAGGTGAGTGTGAAACAAAATTAAGTGGGCTCCTTGTTTTAATTAAATGACCTAACACATATCACATACTCTTTTTCCCTAGGGCTAATCTTCCTGTAATGACCTAAGTTGCATACTCTCCCTGCGAAACACAGAAGGCCCAAAGAACCTCAACACTCCTTAGTCATCCAGATTGAATGAGACCAGCAGTCTCATTCAAGGCCCTTTCCTGCAAACAGGAAGTCTGAATATCAACAAGCTATCAATTCTCCAGGGGTCTTCCCCCCACCTGTCATCCCAACACTAGCATGAATTAGAACCAGTACTCAGGTCTAAACTCCACACTCCCACCTCCTTGCCTGGTCCTGCTCAGTTCAGTTTAAGAACTGGATAAGACTTTACTGGCTTGGAGGTATCTAATTCCCTCAGTGCCCCACACACCTGACCTATTTTTCCATTCCTACCTGACTGCCCTTCGTTTTGTGACTATATTCCCTCAGCAAAACTGGCTTATTTTATCATCTGGTGGGCTCTGGATTTCCTTGGACTCAACTTAGATATAAGGAGCCTTAAAAAATCTTTATTGAGTATCTACACCAGGGAATGGGGAACCTATGGACTTGAGGCCACATGTGGCTCTCTAGGTTCTAAATTGAGGCTTTATGAAGGACTTGAGGACCTAGAGAGCCACACACGGCCTCTGAAGCCAAAGGTTCCCCATCCCTGATCTACATCATTAGGCAACTAGGATTCAGGAATGGGGAGAGGAAGGAGGAAACAAATTATGTCAAACTGTGACGCAATAAGACTTCATGGGTTTTACATTTCTCTTTTTAGATAGTTTGAGTTTGGGGTCCCAGTACTTGAAAAAGTTCAAAAAAGAGTTACCAGAGTTTCCTTACACTTCAGCAAGCACTAATGAGTTAATTAACTGTTAATGAAATGGGAATGTATAGATCCTATTTTCTTTAAAACATATAATTTTTAAAATATAAGTATGTGGGGGTGGGGAGTCCCTTGATAAAATATGTTTGGAGCTTTGACTAATCAAAGATATCTGAGAAGTCTCCAAGATATTTATCAAACCCCAGAAGCAGCTGGATTCACCAGATTCATACTGTGACAGCAACATCTTGTCCACCTTCCTCATACTGATATTCTAAATGGCAGTAGTTGATTTCCTTGGGTGGGATCCAGCTTGTTCCCATGTAAACATGGAACCCCAGAAGACTACTAAAGCCTGGCTGAAGGCAAATATGGAACCCCAGAGAATGTATGTTCCCCAGTCATGAAACATCCTCTACTTCTCACCTTGGACCCTATTTTCCCTGTCTCCTAATCCCTCCCAAAGACAAACCTGTTTAGTTTCAAGGGAAGACTTGCTAATAATACTGTTCAAAGTAGATTGGACTCAGCAGGTCCAAAACAGAGTTTATCTTTTCTTCAAAATTCATACCTCTTCTTCATTTCCTATTTTGGCAGAGGGCATCATCAGCCTTCTGAGTCTTTCAGTCACCCAAGTTGGCAAGCTTATTGTCAGCTTAAACTCCCCAGTCTCTTTTAAGTCATATAGTTAATCAGTTGCTGTCACTCCTACCTCCACAATGATTCTCACATTCATCCCCTTCTCTCCTCTCACACAACCAGCACTGTAGTTTGGGGCATCATTGCCTCTCACCTGAATTGTGGAAATAACCTCAGGACTGCTCTCTCTGCTTCAAGGCTGACTCCACTCTGATCCAAACTCCCCTCAACTGCTAAAAAATTATTTTCCTAAAGCATGGATCAGACCACTTCTGTTGCCTCCAGTGGCTCCCAGTGACCTCTAGGATCATACATAAACTACCTCTGTTTGGCATTTAATGTTTTTCACAATGCGGCCTCAGCTTACCTTCCTAGCCTCATTGCATGCTGTTATATTGTATGCTGTTCCCTTTTATAATCCCCACAGTCAGGAGTGTACTGGTTTAGGAGAGCTTATTGAAAAGTTTTGTGTGAACATTTGCCTCTTGTAAAATCACAAACGCTACAAATCAGGTCCTGATTTATTGTTTTGTTGATTGCCTAGATTTAAGAAAGTGATGAAAGACAGCGTTATTGCTGCAGATTAAACTTGAAAGTCCGTCATGAGTACATTTTCCTCCACAGCCAGTAAAACATTTACCAGGGCACTACTACCCACAGTCCAGTAAAACTCGTCTTCTTGCTCTATCTAATTCATGGCTTTTGTGCCTTGACACTGGTAAACAAATGTGTTTTGACTTCACTCTGCCCCTCACCTCTGCCTCTTACTTTAGAATCCCTGTTCTCTGTCAAAATTCAGCTCAGATGTCACATTCTCCAAAAGGTCTTGAATTCCTCCTAAGCTCAGTCATAGAGCACTGACAGAAATGTACCAGGACACTAACATTGGTATCAATTTCCACCTGAGATGACTTCAGAAGGCCTTGGGTTAAGGTTGACTTGGATTGGTCCTTGTTTGGGTAAATCTTCTAAATCAATCAGTTGATAAATATTAAGCTCCGACTACATTTCAGGCATTATGCTACACCCTAGGGATGCAAAAAGAGTAAAAGACAGTCCCTGGCCCCAAAGACCTCACAATACAGTAGGGCAGACAATACGTGAACAAATGTATATGAAGCAAGCTATATGTAAGACAAACTACATATGTAAAATAAATAAAAACTTTATATATACATATGTATGATAAACCATTTGCATAGGATAAATAAGAACCAATTAACGCTACAATCAAAAGGGGTTGGGACAGGCTTCCTGTAAAAGCTGGGACTTGAAGGAAGTCAGGAATAGTCAGTAGGCAGAGATGAGGAGGGAGAGCATTCCAGGCATGAGGAATGGTCAGAGGAAGTGCCCATTCATCACACATCTTCTGTCATACAGTGCAAAGGAGAGGGCCGTCCAGTGCTGCCAACAGAAAGGAAAGAAGACAGCCGGTACGGCAAGTGAAGGGGGACAGAGAAATCAAGAACCTCCTGCTCAGATTCTTCCTGGGGTCATCGGCAAGAAAGAAACGGTTTGGACTCTTCTGGGTGTTGATCTCACTTTAACATGTCTTCCCCTGCTTGAAAAGCGTTGGCCTCCCAAGTGTCTGCTTCTTAGATGGGGGAATGGGGGAGAGATGAGAAAGAGGGAAGCATGGACAGAACTGCTATCTTCCTCCTCTCCCTACTCCATCCATACTGCACACTCCTTTCCCCTCCCTGCTCCTCCACCCCAGGTTCTGAGTGCAGTTTGGAGCAGTCCAGTGCACAGCCCAATCCATCCTTCCCATGCCTCTGTTCCCATTAACTCCCTTTTCTCCCCAGAGTTCTCACCTCAGTGTGTGTTGGGAGCTGAAGGGAAGTCTGTTCCTGTCCATCTAATACATTGGAGAAATGGTTTTAAGAACAGTTTATCCTTGTGATAATATGATTCCTGTCAAGCTGCCTGTCTCTCAGACAGGGTGTGTTCGGCTGTTGGAAGGGTCTGTCACACATGAGTCTTGCCCTAGGGGCTCAGACTTCCACTTCCACACCCACCCTGACTGGACTGTCCAAAATGTCGGAAGATGAAATTATTTTTCAGAACATGTGTGTCCTGTGTTCCTCTCCACAGACTTGTGCTTTTCACAGACAAAAGATGGGTAGCCAGAGCCTCCCTCCCCCTATTTCCCAGTGGCTTATTTTGTTCATGGCTGATACCAAATTCAATTAGTATAAAAAATGTAATTGAGTTAAGCCAGACTGCTTATTAATTTCAGGGACACAAAAATGGGCAGTCCTGAATGAGAGCACATCTGTGGTCTGAAAAGGCCCTGAATGTTCTTTTAACTCCTGTTCAAAACTTAGCAAGGCAAGATTCACTGGGGACCATTTTGTGAAGAGCTGCTCTCCACAGGCAGAGGAGAGGAAGGATGACCTCATAAGCTTGTTCCATTGCTAATTTTTATGACTGAATGAGAGTACTTGCATCACAGGCTGCTCTGCAAGGATGAGTTTGTCTTCTTCCTGGGGAAATGCTGGAAATAAGGCTCAGCTCCCTGTGAAAGGGTTGATTCTGGGCCAAGGCCTCTTTGGTTAATTTGAGAAAAATCAGGACAATGATTGTCAAATGCAGCCACCAGCACCATTCATAGGACTGTAGATCAGAAAGGACCTCAGAAGCCATCTGGGCTAACCCCTCTCATTGTGTAGATGAGGAAACCAAGGCTCAGAGAGATTGAAATACTTGCTCAAGGAATTACACATCAGATCTAGGCTTTGAACCCAGGCCCAGGGATTACGGAATCAGGGCTCTTTACCATGCTGCTTACTCCTGAAGGGCTGTCCTGAGATGTTGCTACAAGAAAACTGACCCATCATCGGTGTCCTGCAGAACTCTTTTTCACCCCATGGTTTTCCCTAGATCCCTTGTCTCCTCAGTCTTCCAGAATATATTCAAACCAAGTTTTGGAGACTGAATTCTGTGCCAAATAAGCAAGACTCTCTCTAGCATCCTACTTCAAAGCAACCGAATCTGATTTTCTGATATAATTTTGTTTAGCAATGTTGATAGAATAGGACAGATCAATAGAATGGTTTGAATGAACTATCACACAATTGAAATATAAATGTTAGTATAGTAGAAAGAGCACTAGGTCTGAAACCAGGAAAGACCTGAGTTCAAATGTTGCCTCTGGCACTTAATAGCTAAGTGATCATGGGCAGATCACCTTAATCTCTGAACTTCAGTTTCCTCATCTATAAAATGGGGTGTTAATACTTGTATTTTCTACCTCGTAGAGTTGTTCTCATAATCAAGTAAGGTAATGCGGTGATATCTTTGAACCCAGATTTCCTCACTCCAAAGTCACCTGTCCTGACCTTATCAGTTTTGTATTCCCAGCTGCCTATTCAATTTTTCAGTCATGCCTGACACATTTTGACTCCATTTAGGATTTTCTTGGCAAATGCTGGAGTAGTTTGCCATTTCCTTCTCCAACTCATTTGACAGATGAGAAAATTGAGGCAAACAGGACTAAGTGATGTGCCCAGGCTTACAGCTAGTAAGTGTTGAAGGACAAATTTGAACTCAGGTCTATCCACTATGCCACCCAGCTGCCCCATAACCACCTATTAGACATTTCTAACTGGATGATATCTTAAACATGTTCAAAAGTGAAGTCATGCTCACTTCCCCCAAACCATTTCCCCTTCCCACTGTTGTGGAAGGCACCATCGTTCTCTCAGTCACCCAACATTCTCTTGCATACTCTTCATTCTCTCCTCTGATGCTGCAACCCTCATCACCTCATGTCTGGACTATTATAATAACCTCCAGGTGAGTCTACCTGCCCCAAGTCTCTCACTGCTCCAATCCAACCTCCAGCCCTTCGACTGAACTGGAAGATCAAATTGTTCTTCCAAAAGCACTGGTCTGACTACATCACCTCCCTATTCAATAAACCCCAGTGCTTCCCTATTACCTCTAGAATGAAATATAAAATATACTCTTGGATTTGTAAAGTATTTTAAAGTTTTTGATTTTTAGAGTGTGAAATATACTCTTTGATGTTTATAATAATTTTTATAACATTATCCCTAGTCCTGCTTGTCAATCAGCATTGGGGGAGGCATTGTATTCCCTACTATCTCCCCAGTATGTATCTCTAGCGGCTAGCTTCATCTCCAGTGTGTCAGACATCATGCAGGCCATTGGGGGGGAGCTGAGACTCAATGTCCCATCCCTTTCTTCTGATGTGGACCTATCAGAATTGTCTTTCATGACAAAAGTTACCAATAAAAGCTGGCTCCATCTTGAAACCTTTGCTGACTGCATCCACGTGTTGCTACCTCGACATGTTTTTAATAAACTTTTCATTCTCCTTCTCCTGAGTTTTGCCTTGTTAATCAGGGCGAGAGCTCCAACAAAGGATTTTCCTTTTAAAACTACCTTTCTAGCCTTCTTACTTCATTCTCCACCTGTCTTGCACCTACTCCCTACTCTAATGTATCAATATATTACCTCATGGGTACATAGAGCTTTTAGGGAGGACTAGCCCCTCTGATGTGAGGACTTGCCCATCTCCTTATCTCTGCTTATCCACCTTTGGTGTCCACCTCTCACCCAACTCTCACCTGCGGTTCCAAGAAATGGTAGCACATGCAGCAACCACACCCTGTAAAACGATCTTGGCAGATGGGCTAATCCAGGCTGAGAGGAACCTAAGAGCCTCATACCCATGAGGGAGGTGGGGAATGTTTGCCCCAAGCATGTGAAAATTTCCCCAGCAGAATGGGAAAGCAAGAACAATTTGTCCCAGTGGTCTTGAAGGTAGCTAAAGCAGGTGTTGCTGAGCACTTAGAGCCTGAGCAGATGTCAATAACACCAAGGTCATTCACTGTATCCCAGCATGTGACCAGTTCTGACTCTTCTTGCCATTGGACGTCTATGACTCCGGAAGTGAGAGTGAGGCTGATGACTTTGTGCAACTTTGCCTCACTTAAATCCAATTCACACACAAGTCAAACATTACCCCACGATGTCATTGGTCCTCTTTGAAAATAGTAGTATTGCCTCCCACTCTCTGATCCAGTGATACCAGCCTCCTGTTCCTCATACGAAAAGCCGTCTCTGGCTTCTGGGAACTTTCACTGGCTATGCCCCATGTAGGGAATGTTCTCACTCCTCCTCTCCTCCTTCTATTTGCCCTCACTTCAGTCTTCTGCAAAAAGACCACCTCCAATGCACCCTATTGACACCTTGTATGTCTTATCACATTCTCAGTTTGAGTGAGATACACTCATTCCACATCCTGGGCCATCTCCAGTCGTTCTGATGAATATCTGGCCACTCGACCCAGATGACTCAGGAGAAGAAATTGAGGTTGGTGACTTTGCACAGCCCTCCCTCACTCAAATCAAAGTCAGCTGCAGGTCATGTCATCATGTTGACATCATGGTCCTCTTTGAGAAAAAGAAAGACAAACACAACAACACCTTGTATGTAGGCACTTGTTTACATGTTGTCTCTTCCCCTGGATTAAGAGCTCCTTGAGGGCAGGAATGATTTTTGTCATTTTTTGTATCCCTTGTACTTAGCAGAATGCTTGGCACATAATTAACATTTAATAAATACATGGTTGTTGATTTAACCAGATCTCATTTCATCTTCACAGTAACTTTAGAAAGTGGGTTAATATTCCCATTTTATAAATAGGGAAACTAAGGAGGGCATAGGTTACGTGACAGAGTCACACAGCTATTATTTTCTGAGGCCAGATTTGAATTGAGGTCTTCTTGACTCCAAGTCCAACACTCTATGTACTCCATGTCACCTCTGTTTGCCTTAGTTTCCTCATCTGTCAAATAAGAAAGGCTGGATTCACTGGTCTTTTCATCTTTAAATCTATGATCCTATGGATCTGAGGGAGGATTTGAATTCAGGTCTTCCTGACTGTGAGTCCAATGCTTTAACTAGCACATTGCTTCCTAGTTGAGCAAGTAAGTTACTTTACCTCTCAAATCTCAGTTTCCTCCTCTATAAATTGGAAGATAATAGTACTTGGAGAACTTAACTCACAGAAGTTTGATTTTTAAACCTAAAAGTGTGGTGCAAATGTGAGCTGTCCTTGTTTGAGAAAAGCATAGAATGAAGCTCAAACTGGGCATAGTTGGCTTAAACACACACACAAACACACACACACACATGCATGCACACATGCACACACACACACTGCACTGTACTGCACTGCACTGCTCAACAAGCAAACCTCTGTAAGAATTTATTTTAAAGCAGCTTTTGTTAAGAATAAGCTTTAGGCAAACCTTTTGCTAGAAATGGGAACTTTCAGAGTAATTTAATAGTGATAGAAAATAATACTGGTCTCATCCAAAGATTCTCTCATTAGAGGGAAGTCCTGGCGTGTAAACTCTCCAGAGATGCTGATTATCAATTTCCTTGTAACATATGGTTTTAGAGCATTATCTGGGAAAGGCCCAATGACTTACCTCGAACCACACAACCAGTAGGTACCAGAGATAGATAGGATTTGAATCCAGGTCATGGGGTGCTGAGGTCAGCTGGAATGGGCTCTTAAGAGCAAATTGCTGAATTTTCAGGGTAAGCCTTCACAGTTTAGAAATTGGCAAAGGCTACATGAGACCTTGATTTCGTGATTGTCTAGACTTCAGAAAGTGCTAATAAACGCAGATTAAACTTCAAAGTGTGTCTTACTATACATTCATTCTCCAGGCCCCCCAGCCAGCCAGCACTCTTCTGAACTAGGTCTTCTTGATTCCAAGGCTGGTGCTCTAGCCATTATGACATGCCACCCACCCACCCTTCCTAAAAACCTTATAGTTACTAATATGCTTAAATTTTTTATCTAAAATAATCACCCACTCCTCCTCCACAGAATGACTTGGTTCTTTGATTTTCTTTTGGTCTCAAGTGCCAAGAATGGAAGCTTGCTCCAAGGACTGAGTTATCTTTTATAGTCAGAGTCACACCTGGCATCAAACTACCAAGTGTTATGATAGAAGTACCTTACTCAAAGGTTGTTTTTTTAGCCTACTCTACAACCAATACTCCTGTTTCTGGGGGCCCTGGAAGGGAGTGAGCATGTGATTCTCAAACAAGAGATCTCATTTTTCCCAGCCATAAAGTAGCATTGAGTTTGTATGATTTTCATTTCCAGTGATGAGTTCACTTTTTATTGCCTTTTATTATAGCAAATTACGAGGCATTGGGTAGTAACAGAGGGGGTCAAGTAGATAATTAATGAGAATTAATCTGTGAAGAGGAATAAAATCTCATATTGGATCCCTGTTTTATGACTGTTTATTATGCAAGTGTGAAACATCAAAGGACACTAACCCAACTTGGCACCTTAATTACATTTTATTGCATTTAAGAACTTGATGGAAATTTTGTCTACTGCCAAGAAATACCAGTTTGGACCAATTATCCTTAACTGGTCTATCAGAAAGTGGAGGGCACTCTTACTGAAAGAAAGTTGCTTATAATTTACCCTAGGTGGAAAAGAAGGAGTGAGTTGATATCACCACTAGGCCCCAAACAGTGCAATTTCACAAGTACAAGACTGAATGGCTGTCCTTCGTAAGGTAACCATTAAACCTTGCTTACAGAGAAGCAGCTTGGAGTCACAGGGCCTTAATTTCAAATCTTGTTCCATCACATACTACCTGTGTGACTCTAGGCAAGTCCCTTAACCTCACTAGGTTTCAGGTTCCTATTCACTAAAATAAGGTAGTTTTGCTTCTAGGCATTAGCCAAAGGAGGTCAACAATAGAAAGAAAGGTCCCATCTGTTCATAAAAAAAAAAAAAATCTTTATAACAACACTTTTTGTGGTAACAAAGAACCAGAAACAAAAGAGATTTTTGAATGACTAAATAATCACAGTACATGAATATTATGGATGTATTACACTGTAAGAAATTATGAATACAGAGAAGTATGGAAGATTTAGATGAACTGATGCACAGTGAAGTAAGCAGAACCAGTAAAATTATAGAAATAGGATACATCAGGATGTTCCCCTTTTAGGCTTCAACAAAGCTGAAGGTTGTAAAGGGAAAAATTAAATAGATAGATAGACAATGATAGATAAATAGATAGGTAGACAGACAGATAGATAGATAGATAGATCAGATAGATCAGATAGATAGATAGAGACATAGTCATGTCCAACTCTTTGTGACCCTATCTGGAGTTTTCTTGGCAAAAATATTGAAGCATTTTTCCATTTTCTTCTCCAGCTCATTTTACAGATGAGGAAAGCAAGGCAAATAAAGTTAAGTGGCTTGCCCAGGTCCATTTCCTAACACAGGCCCATTTCCTAACACAGTTAGGAAATGTCTGAGGATGGATTTGAACTCAGGTCTTCCTGACTCTGACGCAGATGAAACCCTTACTTATAAATGAAAAAAAACAAAACAATAGAAATTGAATTCTGTGAAATTGTAGTAACAGGTCTTGGAGCAAAGGAAGAGGTGTGAGAAGGCAGCTCCCTGATCTCCTGCTTCATGGCAGAGGGCAAAGCTAGGGGTGCGGAGAGGCAGCTAGATGGTGCGCAGATTAGAAAGACTCATCTTCCTGAGTTTTAATCTGGTCTCAGGCACTAACTGTGTGATCCTAGGCAAGTCACTTAACCTTTTTGCCTCAGTTTTCTTATCTACAAAGGGATCTGAAGAAGAAAATTGCAAACCACTCCAGTATTTTTGCCAATAAAACCCCAAATGGGCCCACAAAGAGTAAGATATGACTGATCAACAGCAGGGATGTAGAACACAGATTGTCAATACCATACTTTTAAAAAATATATTGGCTAGTTTTTCTATTTTTTACTTTTAAAATGAGAGTGGTATATTAAATGATCCCTAATTAAATTTGTTCAAACCAAAGAGGTACTGATAGTATGGTAAACTTATGGTTTAGCAATGCCTCTCACTCAGAGAGTGGACAAGATAGCCCAACTGTCATTTCATTTCAGCTGAATTCTAGGGAACATTCATAGGTTCATAGGTTCTTCTATTTAGAGCTGAAAGGAATCTTAGAGAACACCTAATCCAGTGTGTCCATTTTACAGATGAGAAAATCAAAGCCTAGAAGATTGAGGTGAATTGTCCACAGTTACAGAGGAGTAGGGAGTACCCAGGTCATTTGATTCCGTGTCCAATGCCTTTTCCCACTGCATTGCATTTCCAATTCATTTGCTAGGTCCAGGAGAAAAAAAGATCACTTTGTTCAGTGATATCACTACTCTTCTCCTACCTAGGGCAAAAAGAAGGTTAAGAGTGGGTCCCAAACAGGTAAGGTCTGCCTGTGGCAAGGACTTGTCATTGTGTGTGGCTCAAAAGGGTCAGAATAGACATCTCTAGCCCCTTCTGCCCCCACCCTTCTCCAAGTGAGACTTTCATTCCTTCCAGGTGGGGAGGCAGGAGTTTGGGGCCAAAAGACACCACCCCTGCTCTTCTCAGAGAGAGTGGGTACTGAGATAGAAGTATATCTATCTGCTCCCTAACATATTATTAGCTTGCAGAAAATGATTGACTTCAAGTTAAACGTTTGACAGCTTTGTCAACTGAGGGTGCAAGGGGACCCTGAGATTCATATCTAAGGTTTGACTGCTTCCTCACCTAATTCCACAATAAACACACATAGAGAATAGGAAAGAAAGCATTTTATCTAGCAAATTAAAAAAGTAATTCATTTAGCAAAAGAGAAATCAGAGATACATAGGAGAATATAAAAGAGTGAAGAAATTCTCCCATTGGTAGCAAGATAACTCAACCAAGAAAGAGGGTCTTTGATCCCACTCAACAGGAATCTGCCTGGAGTCTCTCCAGTAGGAAGTGGGGAATACGATGGAGGCTGCCCTCTCCACTCATGTCTTCATGGAGTATTTTCCTTCAGAAACCTGAATTGGAATTGGCCTCTTTCTCATTCTCTTTTGAAGCTGGGAGACAGCTCGACACTACACCTGAAGAAGAGGGAGAATTCACACTAGAAGAGTCCCCAAAGGAGGCACTTGAAGGGCACTGATGAACCCGGAGCTCCCTTGCCTCTCACCTGGCCCCTCACTCGGGGCAAGACCTTCATTTCTAGTGGCAAGGACAGAGTCCTATGCCAACAGGCTTTGGGATAGGAGCTACATTCCTATCTTGTTTTCACCGTAAAAACCTATCAGAGAAAAGGACTACTGTGTCAGTAGAATCAACGTCGTCTGGTTCCAAGATAAAGAGCCTAGAACTTATCCATCTTTCTGGTCTGTCCACAGGTAAAATAGAGACAGTGACATTGCCAGACAATGGGGCTCACAGGGACAATGGGAAGGTTAGCTTGAATCATTGGTGTAGGGGGGAAAGGGTTTGGATTTCTCCAGCTTGCTTTCAGAGACATATTTCTAGCAATGACAGCTTAGATAAGGCAAGAAGACTTAGTGGCTTCTTTGGCATGCTAAGGAAGGTTTGAAGGTGCTTTTATTAAAACATATACTAAATTGCTATAAATATGTTCTGTTTTATACATAACCTATGTATCCTTATGCATCCCTCCTTTCTCTTCTTTGCGGAGAACCATCTCTTTATTTATTTTTGCTGAAAAATAAATAGAAAGGGCATAGAATCATATGAAGCAATCCAGTCCTTGACCTTGCAAAGAAGAGAGGGAGGGGTAGAGTTAAAGGTTTTTTTTTTTTTTTATTTAATCCAACAGGCCAATGGCACTTAAAAGCTACATTGTGACAGAAAGAACTTGACACTAGGCCCTGATAATTTGGATTTTGCTTTCATCCTTCCTACGTGTGCCAATTGACTAGTCCCATCTTTTCATAACTGCTAATTATTCAAAGGTCATTGGAACAAATTATGGCTATTAAATTTGGAACAAAGAAGATATGATTTTATAAAAGGTAAAATCAGAATATGGAGGGGAAAATGGAAGAGTAGGGGTCAGGACAGGACTGAACTCTGACATAGGATGGTCAATGATTAATAGGATTTATAATGGTGGAGAAAAAGAAGTCCATCCTTAGCAATGGAGGCAGATGACTTTCTTGAGTCAGAAAACCCCTTTACCAAGCACATAACTAAGGAGAATTCTGTGCTACTCATCTATAAAATGAGAGAGGTGATCCCAATATTCCACTCTGCTTGAAATCTATCATCCAACAAACCAATTCAGCCTATGAAAATTGACACCATCAGCTGTCAATATTGTATTTCATGGATCACGGATTCTTGTGTCTGGTATGTTCTGGTGTGGACATTCTAGCTCCTGGTGGTGAGTCTGATTGCTTGCCTATCAAGACAAAAGATAAGAGCCTGAATTCAAAATGCTTCCTTTGTCCTGATTTTGGTGAATCCAGATGAGTCAAGAAGCCATTCTGTGTCTCAGTTTCTCTTTCTATGTAATGAGAATTAATGAGGATTCATTCTATTTGCAAAACTTTTGCAATTAATTAATGAATCTGATGAAATTAAGAAGTTTTCTGACTGAGTAAAAATGAGAAGACAAAAAATTTAAATGTTTTTACGATTATCATAAGTGCTTGGACATTTGCTCTCCTGCATATTTCCTCTAACTGCCAAGGAGATATAGTTAGCCTTTGTTTGATAGGGAAAAATAAGCAAAAAGTCACACAGTTTCCCCCCCTCGTACTTATCCCTTTTGCTGACTGTGAATCAGCTCTTACTTAAAACTCATCTTTGCATTTTTTGGTGTCAACTTAACCCTCTATCTATTTTCACTGATCTACTTCCTACAGCTAGGACCATGCTTAAGTCGTCCCTATGGATTTGAGGACTGTGTATTACTCCTACTTTTTGTATAGTCAAGGCTCTGGCACCTGAACCCTTTGCCCTTTGATTGTTCCACCATGTGGAACAGCCACTCTCCAATTTCCTTTGCACATGGTGGCATTTCCTTCCATAGGCACCAGAAAAGGTATGGGGCAGGCCTGATGGGAAAGGTCCAAGAACAGACTTCAACTTGCATCACATTCCTTCCTTCCCGCTGTGTGCAACTGTAGTAAGAGATATTTTTCTGACCTTGTGAGTTAGTCATCATCTCATTTTGATAATTCCTCTATAAGATAGGGTCTCATAAAAAGAGCATTGAATTTAGAGGCAGACAACCTGGGTTTGAATCCCAGCTCACCTCTCCCTCTCTATGTGATGTCAGGAAAGTCAGTTGAACTCTCATGTCTTCCGTTTCCCCATATCTAAAATGAGGACGTTGGACATGGTGATATCTGAGGTATCTATGATATAATGATTCTAAACATTAATCTACAGGAAATTTGAAATTGATAGGAGACTCATTACCAACTCACATGCAGAAAAGTACCCACATTCCTCTCTAGTTTGGTAAGTGTGAAAAGAAAATGGCTTTACCTCTCCTATCCATCACCATTACTGCTATTACCATCACAACTATCTTCTTCCAGATCCTTATTTTGGTTTTGTTTTTTAATTACCTGTGGCCCAGAACTGCTGAGTAATTAATATTGTCAGACAAATATAAATGTCACATCAAGTTTCCAACAGGTATTCAACCCTGCCAGATGGTCAGGTGAAATGACAAACAGCATGTGAAAACTGACCCTGGGTAACCTCATCTTTAAAGCCTCAGTTATTAATATGTAATATGAAAGAGACATTGGATGGATTCAAATGGCTTCAAATAGATGCAATATGTACCCAGTACATGCGATGCTTACCCAATTGGATGCGAAAAATTTTAAGCAGTGTTCCAAGGAATCCTGGACATCAGAGAAAGTTTCAAGGTGAGGTAAATCAGAATAACGCACAGCACACACCTTGTAGCCTGAGGCCCACGCTCTTTATTGGAAAGTACCATTTAACATTATTGTTCACTATCCTGCTTACAAGTTGGGGCACAAAACCATTCATTTTTCAGTTCATCAAGCCTGACTGACTTCTCGTTATTAACTCACTTTTGATGGCAGTTCCTCCATACTGGACATCCACCAGTTGGTCAGGGTCTACGCACTTTAAAAATGATCTTTTCTCTGGCAAAGACTAGATATCGACTGCTATCTTACATCATATACCAAAAAAATAAAGGTCAGAAATGGTACATGACCTAGATATAAAGGGTGATATTGTAAGTAAATTAGAAGAGCATGGAACATATTAACTATCAGATTTATGGATAAGAGAGGAATGCATGAATAAGCAAGAGATGGAAATCATCGTGAGATGTAAGATGGATAATTCTGATTATATTAAATTTAAAATTTTTTACAAATAAAATCAATGTAGCCAAGAATAGAAGGGAAGCAGAAATTTTGGGGAGGGAGATTTTTATTCACTTTTTCCTGGATATAAACCTCATGCCTCAAAAATGTAGAGAAATGAGTCAAATTTATAAGAATATGATTCATTCACCATTGATAAATGGTCAAAGGATATGAACAGAAAGAATTTTTCCAGTTTTTTTTAACATTTTTATTTCAAGTTTTAAGTTCCAAATTATATCTTTTCCTTCCTCCCTCCCTCTTTCCCTTATCCCTTTCTGGGTTGGTAAGAAATCAGATATAGGTTAAACATTTCCATGTTAGTCATTTTGCACAAGCTAAAATAAAAAATGAAAGAGAGTGAAAAATATGCTTCAGTCTGTATTCAATCAATATTGATCCTTTCTCTGGAAGCACATAGCCTGCTGCATCATTAGTCCTTTGGGATTGTCTTACATCACTGTATTGCTGAGATAGCTAAGCCATTCACAGTTCTTCATTGAACAATATCGCAAACAGGCAGTTTTTTGATGAAGAAATCAAAGCTATCTATAATCATATGCAAAACTGTTCTAAATTATTATTGACTAGAGAAATGCAAATTAAAACAACTTTGAGGTTCCATCTCATATCTATGAAATTGGCTAAAATGATAGAAGGGGAAGACGACAAATGTGGGAGAGGATGTGGAAAAACTGGGACACTTACACACTGTTGGTGGAATTGTGAAATTATTCAGTCAGTTTGGAGAACAATATGGAATTATGCCCAAAGAGTTATACAGCTGTGTATACGCTCTGACCCAGCAATACCATTATTAGATCTATTTCTCAAGGTGATCAGGGAAGAAAGAAAAGAACCTATATGTTTCAAAATATTTAGAGCAGCTCTTTTTTATGGTGTCAAAGAACTGGAAGTTGAGGGGATGCCCATCAACTGGGGAATGACTGAATTGATTGTGGCATATGATTGCGACAGAATACTAGGGTGCTATAAAAAATGACCAACAGGTTGATTTTAGAAAAAAAAAATGGAAAGACTTGCATGAAATAACAGAGAGTGAAATGAGCAGACCCAAGAGAATGCTGTACACAGTAAGAACAATATTGTTCAGAGTATCTGTGAATGACTAAGCTATTCTGAGTAATATGATCATTCATGTCAACTATGAAGTACTTATGAAGGAAAATGAAATTTGTCTCCAGAGAAAGAACTGATATATAGAGATATGTGTTATATAATTCCACATATATATATCTATATCCAATGGTGGCCTTCTCTAACATGGAGTTGGGAGGGAAAGAGGGAAGGAGACAACTCGGAACTAAAAATGTAACAAAAAATATATAAAAAGAACAAATAAATAATTCTTTGTGCTTACTGCTGCTGCCAATACTGGATCATGGATTTCAATTGGAAAGAATCGTGGTGGGCCATTTAGTCCAAGACTCTCATTTTTCCGTTAAGGAAGAGAGGGAGATAGAGGTGACACCAATAGTTTACCTAGGTCACATGAGTAGCAAAATCAACCTTATTACCTTTACTCTGAGATCACCCTTAATTTATCCTGTCTACATCTTGTACATAATGCTTTACACCTTGTCTTCCTCATTAGGTTGTGAACTTCTTGAAAGCAAAGACTGTTTTTTGCCTAGGTGCATGATGAATGATTGCTGATTGTCTGGTTGATCATGTAGTTCAATATCACACTTCTTGGATGTTCCCTAGGATTTCATCTAATTCTATAAAGCTTGCCAACTGACCTGAATCCATTCAATGTTCGCCTTCTTCAGCATCCTACTCTTTCATTCAGTTGTTATATCAGTATTTATCTAGGTCCTATTATGTTCATAATATTCTGTTCTGTACTGAAAACTAGAATCGCCACTAAAATAGGGTGAACCAAATTTGTTTCCCATGGTACTAATGTGCAGGGGCATGGAAGAGCATGCCTCCTCCATGCAGTGTCTGTTATCCATGCATCTTTCTCTCTTGGTCCTCTACTGACACACACCACTGCATATACCCATCAGCCTACAATCTGTGAAAGAGTGAAAAAGAGCAATGGCTCTTTGGGAGATTTGCTCAAACTGGTAGGAATCTGAGAACTGTCATTCACATCCCACCTCCAATGCTTACAGAATGTACGGGACCTTGATTAAATCACTAAACCTTCCTTTACCTCAGTTTCCTCATCTGTAAAATGAGGATGTTGGATTAGATTGCCTCTTGAGGTCCTTTCTAGGTCTAAATCTATTATCCTATGATCCATCTTACCCAAGATCCAGTTGTCTCGGTGCCTCCCTTCACAAAGATCTCCTACCCCAAAGAAAAAGCTCCTTTGACTCATGACTATATCTCTAATGGAATTATCCTCTGCATGGTTCCTGATCCTTAACCTCACTATGTGTTTTTGCCCCAGTAAAAACATTCCCACTTGAAACATATACTAGGTACACAGATGTAGAAGACATGAGACCTGACTCCAAAGAAAAAATGGTCTTCCATATGTTTGCATCCTAGCAGAAGTATTTAACAGAATTTTGCACCAAGTATTGCTAAAAGATGTAGTCTTGTTGGAAAATGTGCCTTTCAGCGAATAGTCATAGGTGACATGGTAAAGAGACTACTCAAAGAGACTTTCTCAGTGTCTAGTAACTCCATTGGAGTTACTTTTATCTGTTCTGCAGAAGACTTGGTTTGGTCTGATATTTTACCATAATGCCATCAAAGACCAGGGTCAGTGACTGGTCTTCATTTGGCCTTCAAACCCTTGGCAGTATGGGTCCAATGACCTTTCCAGACTATTTTCACTTTTCCTTACTCTATATTTCAGTTAAACTGGCATGCTTATTGCTTCTCATCCAACATTCCATCACCCACCTCTATGAAGGTTATCTTCTCTATCAGGAATGATGTTTCTGTAGACCTCATCATGTGCACATGCAGATATGCACCAGTAACCTCATGTCTATCTTCCAAAGAGCTGAGTGAAGAGAGTACAAAGCTTTTGGGGAAGATTCCTAAGTGGGACACGCTGTGTGCCTTAGGCTGATCCTGAAAGATTACAAGAGAGTATAAACTGGAATGAAGGCATCAGGGCACAGGACGAAGAGATTGACTGGTTGTATTAATTAGCCAGATGGCATCATAAAGTAGTCAGAAAAGACTAGACAGGCATCACATGACAAACGACAAGGGGCCCAGCCCACAGAGATGCTTTAAGACAATGTGTTCATGTGGTAGAAGAGTAATTCATAACTTTATGGTTCCTGCAAATGCCAACTAGGAGCAGTTGCTCTTTATGGAATAAACTCCTGCTCTGATGAACTTCAAGAAGCTATTTCTAGAGTAGTTTTAGAGGGCTTCGAAAATCCGTTTGTGCAGGCACTTGTGTGTGGACACACACACACACACACACGCACACACACGCACACACTCCTAAAAACTACCCTCTCCACTTGAAATGCCTGATCGATACATGTCTTGGGGCAGCTAGGTGGCCAGCAGATAGAGTGCCAAGCCAGGAGTCGAGAACACTCATCTTCCTGAGTTCAAATATGACCTCAGACACTTACTAGCTATGTGACCCTGGGCAAGTCACTTAACTCTGCTTGCTTCAGTTTCTTATTTGTAAAATGTGCTGAAGAGGCACATGGAAAACCATTCTTTCCTGAGAAAACCCTAAACAGGGTCACAAGAAGTTGGACGCAACTGAAAAGTGACTGAACAACAATATATGTGAAGCTGAGATGTGGAAAATGATGAAGCTTCTCATGATGTACTCATTCTAAGTGCAGCCAATATGAAGGCATATATATATATATATGTGTGTATATATATGTGTGTATATATATGTGCATATGTACATATGTATATGTGTATGTATATATATGTATATGTGTATATGTGTGTATATGTGTATGTTTGCATATATGTGTGTGTGTGTGTGTGTGTGTGTGTGTGTGTGTGTGTGTGTGTATATACGTTCTCACTGATGTCAGCTCCATGACTGGAAAAGTCTGGTGGAAATGCAGTGCTTCCCAGCACTGGCCACTGCTTTGTCTCATAGAAGTCTAAAGACCAAAGTCACAGTCCTTGATCATACATAAGTTCTGCTCTTAAAATAATTTCCCAGAATTCTTAGAGAAAAGAGAGCCAGGACAGCTTGAATTGATGCCTTTCCTTTCTGTCTGCCGGTATTCAGCTAGAAAAAGACTTGACAAGATACCAGTGGAATGAAATGCCACCCCCTCGCTTGTGTCACTGTTTCACCAATTCCACAAAACTCAGAGGAGGAAAAGGGCAGAGTCCCTTCTGGATCATCACCAGAAGGGTTGACTCAGCTTAAAGAGATAAGTTTTACCCTTTAGGAGCCACTACTATAAAATAAGTATCAATGGTACAGATAGCACTACTAAGGACATGCTAAACATGATTAAATAGTAAGGGAGACATGCATTTCCTAATGAAGGGAGTAAAGAAATTGTATATCTGAGAAACCACAAATATATCAAATACTGTGGAAGATACTACACCAGGTATCATTGATTCCGTGATTCCAATAATGCAGATTGAGAATAATATTTGAAAGACACATAATTTTGGCAACATAAGCTCTCCCTCTGCTCGTGCAGGTGGTAGTACCCTTATGCCTTGGTAGGCATTCTTGCTGAGTTGTGATAGAAAAGCTCCTCACCCTCTGGTCAGCCTTCTGGTGATGAATGTCTCCCAACTTAGACGGGCTGGTCCTTCAACACCAGAATCACAGTCTGTCACCGAGTCCATAAAACACGCTTCCACAACTCCGTGAGAACATATGCTCTGCTGGCCCAAGACCATTCCCCCTGTGCAGTGAGTCCCAAGAGGCTTCCGTGTACAACATGAGATATGATGAAGGACAAAATCACGTGATGGGGTTCCACATGTTCGCTCTTCCTGGCTAATTGAGAAAGCCTTTCTAGATAAGCAGACATCAAGAACTGTTTCAAGACTGGAAAAATAGAAGAAATAGGATCATGATTTTGATTCTCAATCACTGATCATTCTATATAGACAGGTGGCAACATGCAGGTGCAAGGTATAGAAACAGATTAGGTTTCCCATCCAAGAAAATCAAGGGTCCTCAATGCGGGCAAGGAAAATAGAACTCCCTGAAGGGAAAGGTTTAGGGTGAATATTTATTAAAAATCTGGAAAATAGAAAATGCTATTATAGCAATGATCATGATTCTGGTGGGCAAAACGAGGACCTGGCCATCTTTAAAATGTTGCTGAGGGCAGGGACTGTCTTTTTCCTCTTTTTGCAGCCTTAGTGCTTAGTGCAATGGCTGATACGTTGTGGATACTTAAAAAGTATTTATTGAATGAATAAATAAATGAATGAATGAATAGCTAAAAAATGAAAGGGGAGGCAGATCTCTAAGATCTTTATTTAGTGGACTCTTGTTTCTAATAATGTCTTTGTGATCCTTTGTATTTACTTAATACCAAGGACAAATACATGCTGAAAAATTAAGTTCTCTTGGACATAATAGAATTATTTTGCTTGTAAAGATCCACGGACTGAAGAAAGACTATGAATTTTGAACAGACAGGTTGTTTCCCCATAATTCCAGAGGGAAAAAATCTTAAAGACTTTTAGAACTGAGCATAGGCATGAAGGTTTGGACTATCTCCATGGCAACTTAAGTATATCATTTCAATTTTAGTTTGAGATTTGAGTGAGAGAAAAGGAATCAAAACTGGAGTGGGGGAATGGAAACTTGGAGTGAGGTGTTAATACTGGCAGCTGACACTGCCATCACAGGTAATAATGCAACCTGAAGGGAAACAGAGGCATGCCTAGAGCAGAGTGATTCTTACTAGATTGTCCTTCTAAGAGACCTTACAACAGATATTGACTTTGCCTGTTCTCCTTCCCTCCACTGCGTTGTCTTGGAAGCCTGTGTCAAGTCTAAAGTTTGTCTGTCCTTTAAAGTCTGTTTATACTCCTATTTAATTAGTGCAACTGGTGATTACATAAGGGTTAGCCAATGCTCTGCTCTGATCTATGCATTTCATTATGAAAGTAAAGCCAGAGAGAAAGGGACGATGACTGAACAAGACACATAGATATGAGAAAATGGGATGGAAATCACACTTTCTCTATCTGAATTGTTGGGGGGAGTAACTTTTCTTGTCTAAGGGTTCCTGAACTACATGAAAAAGAATCTTATTAATTATTATGTTTTATAACCTTCTCAAAGCAAAATAAAGAATGGATGAATCTGGTTCTCTGTTTCTCACCAGCTAAAAATAATAGTTTGACTGTCTCATGGGGAAAAAATTTTTGCTGCAATAGTGACACAGCCCTTCTCTCCCACTCTACAAATTCCCAAATAAATTCTTTGTAAAAGAACTAAGTTGGAACTGGTGACTGGAGAATAGGTTGCATTTAGTGGAAGAAGAAGGGAAATGAGTGTATATGACCAACAATGTGCACATTTCAAGGACAGAGGCCAAAGGATGGGGAGAGAAAATCCTTTTCATCTTGTAGTGGGAACATCCAGTGAACATTTCCACCTTAGACAAACATCCGTCTCAGATCCATGGTTATATTTTATCAATGCTTTTACTTCTTATTAAAATATTCTGTCACTTCCCAATACTCTCCCCCTCCAAAAGAGCCCTCTCTTCTTGAAACAAAAACAAACAAAAAACATAGTTATGAAAAATGAAGACCATGCCTAACAACACAGCATCACTCTGTATCTGTAGATCACCATCTCCCTACTGAGTTAGAAGAGACCTTAGATGTCAATAAATCCAAATCTCCCATTTTACAGATGAAGTCCATGAGGTAAAGTGATTGTCCAAAGTCACACAGGCAGTCAATGGCAGAGGTGAGTTTTTAATTCAAGTTTTCTGACCCCAGATCCTGATCACTTTCTACAGACTCCTGCTGCTTCACAAAGAGGAAGATATACTTCATCATTAGTCTATGTGATGGTCTTAGTTCTGGTTTTCTTAAATTGTTGTTTTCTTTTATATTATTGCAGTTACCCTATGCATTGTCTCTTTTATTTCTTTAGTTTACATTTCTTGCCTCAGTAAGACCCAGAGCTTAGCTGAATTTACCCAGCGCACAAAGGCACAGAAAGAAGATGGATATTTTCTGTTTGTTCATTTCTAGTTTAAGGAAGGTCTGATATAGCCCTTTGAGGACACAATCTGCCCTACAATTATCATGATTGCACAGCCATCGACATTGACAGACTGAGTCCACACATAAGTGTGGCAAATATGAAGCACATGTGGAACTAACATAATATGCACCAGGGGAAAATAAGGGGGAGCGCATGCACGTCTGTTGGGCCATTTGATTGGCGGCAACAAGCAAGCAAATCTCAAGTTAGCAATAGACACCCCGGAGTCTGAGAAGCAGGTAGGTGGAGATGTCTAGGTTGGTTTTATGTCATCACAGCAGAATGACCTAAAGCCGCCAGAGAGGGGCACAGCACCTGAGTTCTATTTCTGTCTCTACCATAGAGACTCTTACCATATTTGGCCAGAAACTGGAAAGCTATGACTTTAAACCTGTTGTTGGGGAAAAGGCTGGCCTTGTGGTTTTCTGTACTCATGGGAAAAGGGAAATCACTTTTGCCATTTTCTTCCCTCCCCACCTCCTTGTCACTACCACCTCCAATGCATATTTTAAACGGTGACTCGGCATTTCCTATGTACCTTGGATCCAAGAAACGGATGGTAATTTGATCTTTGAAGGCCAAATATTTCTTTCTTACTAAAAAAAGAGAAAAATGGATACAATCATATTAGCTAGGGGTTTGGGTTAGCAGGAAGTTAAGGATAAAGGGATTCTATGGAAGGAAGGAAGGAAGGAAGGAAGGAAGGAAGGAAGGAAGGAAGGGAGGGAGGGAGGGAGGGAGGGAGGGAGGGAGGGAGGGAGGGAGGGAGGGAGGAAAGGAAAAGAAAGGAAATGAAAGGAAAGTATTTATTAAGTACTATGTGCCAGGCACTGTGCTAAATCCTTTACGAATACCTTATTTAATTCTTATAACAATCCTGGGAGGTAGGTACTACTATTATCCTCATTTTGAGATGGAGAAAGGAGACAAACAGAGGTTAAATGACTTGCCCAAGGTCACACAACTGGTAAATATCTGAGGTCACATTTGAACCCAGCTCTTTCTGACTCCAGGCCCAATGTCCTACTCTCTATGGCCACTGGCTACCTCCGGTTCTAGCTCTACAGACAACTAAGAGAATTGGGAATACTGCAAATTAAAAGTTGAGAAGAAAAGTTGAGAAAATATTCAAATTCTATGCAGATAGGCTGAGGAAGGCATCATGGTACAAAGGTCAATACTGAAATACAGAAGGTTAGAATTCTGATAAGTTGTCCCATATAGGAGAGGCAGGGAAGGATAATAGGAAGAATGCCGGCTTCAGAGAATGTGGGCAATTTTAGGTGAATCGTTGATCTTCTGGGATTCTGGAAAATAAGGGATTTGAACTAGATAACCTCTAAGGTCCCTTCTATTTCTAAATCTATGTTTCCATGATCTATGAAGGCTATAGTAAATATACAATATCAGCAGCTAGAAGATGAAATTCATTAAGGAACAAGTCTTGAATTTGGCTCAGACTTGCTGAATTGAGAAAGTTTGATTCCCATACCCAGCAACCTCTAGAAGCTCCCAAAGCATTTAGGGTTAGGATTAGGTGTGTCTGATTAGATAGGAACAGAGCAGCCCACGAACATAGTCTAGCAGTGACTTGGGGAGAGCAGAGAGGCTAGATGTCTGGTCCATCAATGCTCTAAATAAGGGGTGGGAATTTATTTCTCCTTGATCAATCCTGTGTGGATCTGCCGTGACAGTCCCATTAGGTTTCTGTTATATCATAAAAGAAGTTAGCTTTTGGCTTCCAAAAGGTTCATTTCTTCCCTTTGATGATAAATCACTCTGTAGGCTTTGGCTTCCCAGAATTATTTATACAAATCTCAAATTCCTTGGGAATAATTTTCTTTAAAAAGAACCACTATCTAATGATACCATCTATTAATACAGATGAATGAAAAAGAGAAAGGAAATGGAAATACAAAATAAGGCCATCTAATGTAATCTACTCCATTGTTTCTTTTCAAAGAAAACATACCAACAGTAACAACGCATTTATTGTTTTCTTTTCCAAAATTGCTTCGGCAAGTATTGTATGTATAAAATTGTGTTGCTGTCGCATTTTTTCTAGATGTAGTGTTTTGCTCTTACAATCCTGCTTTGGTTCATTTCGTATTACCACCTGTCCACATCTCTTTGCCCTCTTCATATCCGTCATTTTGTGTTACTTAGTACCATATCATTACCTTGATATACTACAGTTTATTTATCTTTACTTCGCTTGTTTGGAAACTACATTGTTTCTAGTTTTTTTTACTATTGTCAACGAAGCAGTTATATATAATTGTGTACAATTAGACTTCACGCTACCTCTCCTCACCCCTCTTTCCTAGCATTTTTAGGCTATAATTCCAGTACTGAAGTCACTGAGTCAAAGAGTAAGGTTGACTGTAACTTTTATTGTGTATTGCAGATTGCCCACAAAATGATTTTACCAATTGTGGCCCTTTAAACAATAATGTAATAAAATATGTATTTCTACATAACAGCAAATTTTACTAATTTGAATTGCTTTTGCCAACTCAAAGGGCATTACTCTAAAGTTATTTTGATTTACATTTCTCGAGGGTCTGAACAATTTTCGCAAGATTAGTGCCCTCTCTGGATTACCTTTTCCAACTCTCACCTGCAGGTTGGACCTCTCAGAGGATAACTACCTAATTTCCAAGTTGTTCTGGGACTCTGTACCCCTAAATCTGGTCCACAATACAGCATTTGATAAAGGAAGGAACTCCCTAGTATGACCTCAATGCTAGTGCTACAAATTTACTGATAGTGTGAAAATGGGAGACAATCAAATGTTCTCTGAAGTGGATTCACATTCAGGTATTGTATTAAACTAATTGACCTCTGACATCCCTTTCAATCCTCTCATTCTTCTTTCTAACTTCCTTTGTCATTTCTAGAAGAAATATAGAAGAACCTGTTGGGAGAAAAGTGATAATTTGGGGGGGGGGGGAAGTTAATGAGCTATTTCTTTCATTGGAGGTCTTTTTGAGATTTTAAATGTTTTTATTATAGTTTTTAACATAAATGCCTCTGAGTTGAATTTTTAGGTTTCTTTTAACTTCTAGTTCTGAAAATTCTTTCTGGAGAATGTTACATGTATATTCTGAAACTTTTCATGGACAACTTACTGAAATGGAGTGACCAGATTAATTTCTTCTTCAGTATTTCCTGGGATTTCAGTAATTCTGAAATTTTATCTTCTCTTTAATCTTGCCCCTCAAATCTATCACTTTCATCTGGATTGTCTCCAAATTATTTTCTAGCTATTTTCTGTTTATTTTTCTGCTGTGCCTGTGTCTTTTTTCATCTTGAGCTTTACTATAGCAATTCCACTTGTAGCTGGGTCCATTAATGTGTTTAATTTGCCTCTGTTATTTTCCATTATCTTTATCATATCTCTGCCAAAGACATGATAGCTGCTTTGGATTCTTCCTTTGATTCTTCCTGAAATTTCTTGGTATAACATTTGGTTCTTTTAATTCTTCTCCTGTCTTTCTCCCCATCGCTTTAGTTTTCTTTCATTCCTCAGTTTTTTCTTGCCTGGTTTCTGACAGTCCTTCTCAGTAACGTTTTAGTCCTCATTTCCTCTTCTGCTTGTCTTACTCCATAATATTTCCTTTTAATAACACCGGAGCTTGTCGTCAGTTTGCTCATTTCTTTTGGGTACATCTTAATTTTATTATAGTGATTTCATTTCTTTTTAGTGTTTCTGCTACATCTATGAGGGAGGATTATGAGGAATATGAGTTCCATGAGACCTCTCAACAATGATTTGTTGCTGTTGTTTTTTTGGTTTTGTTTTGTCTTGGGGGCATTTTTCTTGCTAATATTCCTACCTTGAGATTTCTTATGCAAGGAGAAGCAGAGAGAACAATATTGACTGAAATGTTGTCAAATTCATCCTATGTCAAGTTACAGATAGAACGTAATAAAGGTTCTTACCACCTAAGTCCTTGATGTTGCCAAATGGTTCAACAGCAGATATAGATATTGCTCTAACAATGGAAATGAAATTAAGGAAGGTACAAGACCATGTGCTTTGCCACTGTACCCTAAGAACCACATGGCCTTTCCATCTGATTTTCAGATGAAGTCTCATCTATTATCTATCCTTATTATTAGAACATGAGCTCCTAGAGAGTGGAGAATAGTTTCCTTTTCTTTTCTGTCTCCAACTCTTAGCATGGTGATCACTTCATGATTTATTTCTTTTTTCTTTTCTTCTATTTCTTGCTTTCCCTTTTTCCCTTCTTTGGCTCTTTTGCTTCCTTCTTCCCCTCCCTTCCTTCTTTCATTCTTCCCTTCTTTCCTTCCTTCCTGTGTTCCTTCTTTCCTCCCTTCCATCCATTCTTCCTTCGTAACTCCATCCTCTCCTTTCCTTCCTTCCCTCATCCCTTCCTCCCTGCCTTCTTTCCTTCCTTTTTTCCTCCTCCTTCCCTCTCTTCCCTCTTTCATCCCTCCTTTCCTTCCTTCCTCCTTTTGTTCCTTTCTCCTTTCCCTTCTTTTTCCCTACCTTTTTCACTCTCTCCTCTCTTTTTTCCTTTGTTCCTTCCTTCTATCCTTTTTCCCCTCCTTCCTCCCTTTTTCCCTCTTTCCGTTCTTTCTTTTGTGCAAGTCACTTAACCTCTCTGAGACTCAATTCTCTCTTGTGTAAAATAGGTCATTACCTATCTTACAGGGTTGTGGTGTAGATCAAAAGAGATAATGAATATAAAGTACTTTATAACCCAAAAGTGTCATGTGAGTTAACTATTATTTTTCATATCTGCCTTTTCCTTACATCATTCCTTGTCAAAATAAGATCTGAACAAAGGACAGAGGTTGGAGAGATAGAGGAAGGGATGGCTGGGCTAATTTCCCATTTGTCAAGTAGCCTAGAAGACCAAGCCCAGCATTATGTCAGATGCATTCACATGACTCCTCAATGGCACTGCTACGCACCCATTCTGATGAACGGTCATGAGTGGAATGAATCTTTTCTCTACTTATGGATATCTCTTAGACCAGGGAGATAGAAGTAAACAACTTGAGTCTTTCATGTTGGCTTCTGATGACATTTATCATGTGGAATAAGGAAAGCCCTTTGGGCCTCTATCCTATGTAACTTTACAGGAACTCTCATCAGAGGAGAGAATCCCTGTAAAATCTCACAACTCTGGTTGTGGTTCTGGGCTTCCTGACTAAGGAGTCAGGATGAAGGGTTTGCCTCACTTGCCGTCAGTGGCTAAGGTGTTTTTTGTCTGTGTTGCTTGCCTTGTGACTATTTTTATCTTTACTGCTCAATATTTGGATTACTTTAATTTTAAAAGTTAACATTTTAATTGATCCATAAAGATTTTTAAAAAGCAAAAGTGACCAAGTAGCTTACTTCTGTGGGAGACTCAACCTAACCCTTTCAGAAAGTCCACTTTTTCATCTAGTATTTTTGATTGGATGAAAAGTCAATGTCACATTTCATGAGGGTGAATAATAATAGTAGTAATGAGAATAGTGGATGTTTTATACTAAAGGAGAAAGGGTTGCAATACTTGAAACAGAGCATGGGAAACTAAGGACTAAAGGCAAAGAAACTGCTCTCAACGGCTCCCTTACCTCACAGGGGTCCATTTGATTCCTAATTGACTTGAATGACAATATTTTGTTTTGTTTGGTTTTTTTTCACACCTTTTTCCTTCTGCAGCAACTTCTGTGAAAATGATTTTATTCAGTGTAAAGAGTCTTTAGCATTTCCTTCTCTCCATTTCTTACATAACCAAATCACATAAAATTCCCAGATGATCTTCAGATCATAGCCTTATTGAGCAACACTCATCGCTGCACACATTTATGAAGAAGCCCTACCCTCAGGCTCATACATACCTACTATATAAACTGCTTTAGATTTGGAATGGTTATGACCAAATTGCCTTAACCAGAGTTGGGATGAGGCCAGATTCTGGCTTACCACTTTATAAGAAAAGTCTACTAAATATATAATAAGATGATAAGTCTCAGTTTCCTCATCCTTATCTTTAAGATGAAGGGGTTGGACTATGTAATCTCCATGATGCCTTACAAGTCCAAATCCTATAAATTGTAACCCTGACCTATTCTCAACAACATGACATTTATATTTCACCCTGGACTGAAATAGTCAAGTACTTTGTTCATCTAAAGAACTGTAGGCTCTACTATCTGGTCTGGTCATTGTACCAGATAAATGACCTCACTTATCCCTGATGTTCTGACTGCTTATTAGTTAATGATCCTTGGACTGGTATAAAATCTTGATGAGATCCTTAGTCACAGATCTGCCTTGGCATCTTAAAAATCACTCTGAGACTACAATGAGGCAACAGGACCCTTTGAGTTGCACTCTGGGATCATTGCCTGGTTTGGAGAGGACAAAGAAAGCATGGAGGGAGGAGATACCAGAATGCCTCCATCCTGTGAGAGCCTTTCAGATACTCCAGGGAGAAAATACTTCTAAAATATGTCAATGGAAATGTTCAGAAGGCTGTCACATTTGGTTTAGCCCTTCTCTCCTTCTCAACATGCCCTTATCTGGGTTTTAAATCACACTTTGGGCTTTACTTAATGAAGTAATCTTTGATCAGATTTGATTGCTGATATTATGGTTTCACTACCAAGGAAGATAGATGAGTCCCTGAAGTACAGAATGATTTTCCCACTCTCGAGTAAGTTTCATATCAAATTTTCTGTCAGTGATGCCTTGGTTTTCTCCTATTCCTCTGCTTTACTGATGCTCACAGGTGTCACTGGTCCATCGAGGGAATTTGAATGCTGTCACACTTCCATCAAGACATTCCACACTTCAGAAACTAAGGATCCTAATCCTAAGACTCTCCAGCATGGAAGAAATTAGATTTAGACAATGCTTCTCATCTAATACAAAGGCAAACTTCAGATGGATAGATGACCTAGATATAAAATGTTATATCATAAATAAATTAGAGAAATAAGGAAAAAATATTTATCAGATCTATGAATAGGAGAAAAGTTCACTACCAAACAATAGACAGGATCATAGAAGATGAAAGAATAATTTTTAAGGTCTTCCACAAACAAATCTAATAAAGCTAAGACTAAAAGAAAAAACAACAGTGGAAAATATTTGCAGCATTTTTTATAAAGGTCTAATTTCTAAAATATATAAGGAATTAAATTTATAAGAAAAAGAGTCACTTCTTGATTTATAAATGGCCTAAGAATAAGTAGAAGAAATTCAGACTGTCTATACCCATGTGGAAAAATGCTCCAAATCACCACTTATTAGAGAAATGCACGTTGAAGCAATTCTGAGGTTTCACTTTATATCCAGTAGCGTGACGATGATGTCAAAAAAAGGAAAATGATGCATATTGGAGTAACTAATGGGAAATCAGGTATATTAGTGGACCTGTGAATGAGTATAGCCATTCTGGAAAACCATTTGGAATTATACACCAAAAACTAGGTGAATAGTTGATTCATATTTATTATAATAAATTTGTTTTTTCTTTTCTTTTTATGAATTGGGAGAGGATTGGCAAGTAGAGAAAATAGATTTCTGTTAAAAAAAAATAGGAAGCTGTGAAATGTTACCTTCACTTTCAGATGAGGACATTGTATTATTAAATTTTGCTTAATTGCTTTATTTGTCACTAGAGACCTCTCAAGGAGTGTTAGTAATCTATAACTACATGTGATATGTAGACAACACATCAATAAAACTTCAAGTAACCCGCCCTCAAAGAGATTTAAACCTACTCAGAGACTGTAAAAAAAAAATCATTATATTACCTTATCTGCCCTCTCTCCCATTGCCCAGTGCAAGCTCTGTGTTCAAAGGTCATGAGCAGTGGGTTTTCATACAGTGCCTTTCAAGAGGAAGTGTAGTGAGCTTGTTCCCTGAGAAAAACCCAGTAATTTTAAAAAGGTTGATCTCCAGGGACTTGAGAAAGCAAAGGAAAATAATTCTAGTGCCAAGTACAAGGCACACAAGATAGGAGGATAACAGGTTGACCTCTGGAGGAGACCTTAGATGTCTTAGCACTGTCTTCCTCTGATAACTGGGCAAACTGAGGCTCAAGGATGTGGGACACCCCTTAAGCAGGAGAGAATGTTCACTGAATTTCTCTTCATATTTGTACAGCTTGAGCAGACATCTAGGAGTGCCAGTACAAAGGAAAGGTTTCTCTTGATACAGCGATGAAAAGTAAATGGGAGGCATTGCTTACTTTAGCAGCAGCCCTCCTGCAAAGACGCCACACAATGGAGGAATTGTTGGGAACAAAGAACAAGGAGATATGAAAGAGAAAAAAAGAGGCAACCTCAGTCCCCAAGCTCACCATCAGAAAGGGCTCAGCCAAGTGTAGAGAAATTCTATACCTGGTAAACACAGACACTTCAAAAGCCAGCCCATTGAACTGTTAATTAGGCAATAATTATGCAAGGAGGCAAGGTTCGGAGTCTGTGCACAATTCCAAGGTACCTGCGGGCAGGATTTCTTTTGAAGATAGCAGCAAAAGCTCTCAGTTATTCCTACAGGGCTGGAACACTAGAGTGGCAAACTGCACACTCTGACCTACCAAATAAATAGAAAGAGATCAAATACTTTCTGATAAAACGATGGCATGAAACCCTTGAATACTGGCACAGAGACTGTTTCAGTTACACAGATTTCCTGCTCCCGCCCCCCCATGCACTCACCTACAGCATCTTCCTAGGATCAGGGCTTGGACAGTGACAATCCCTGACATTGTTCCTTGCTAGAGACTTTGGGGCTTCTGTGGGAATCAGAGATGAAAGTAAGATGATGCTCAAATCCCACTTTGTCATCAGGCGAGAAGCAGGAGCCAGAAAGTACAAAGCTGGGCTGTGTGTCTTTTGTCCTTTCCTTCCTTTTATTCAAATCTCTACTTGGAATTGAAATGCAGGCTGGACTAGTGGGGGGAGGGCAGCCCCTGCACTCAGGACATGTGACCATAGGTAAATTAGTTAACCTCAGGGAAGCTAGGTGACTCAATGCACAGAACATTGAACTTGCAATCAGAAAGACTCATTTTTTTTATGAATTCAAATCCAGTCTCAAATACTTACTAGCTGTGTGACCTTGGGCAAGTCACTGAACCCCATTTGCCTCAGTTTCCTTATCTGTAAAATGAGCTGGAGAAAGAAATGGCCAATGACTCCAGTGTCTTTGCTCCCCATCCCCCCAAAAATGGAGTCATAAAGAATTGGACCAGACTGAAAAGACTATAATAAGAAGCTCCCTCCCCCCCACAACCCTTCAATTAACTCTAGCACTTAACCTAGTGTTTGGCACCTAACTGGCACTTGATAAATACTTGATGATTGACTGATTGAGCACTAGGGCTAAGTTAAAGAAGAGTTGCTGATCTTTTGTGAAGGAACGTTTGGCCCTGGAAATTCACCCATGAAATCACAGATCTAGACCCATTCCCACTAAAAAAAATATCCTTGGATTTGTTCCTTAGGAACATCACAAGGTATCTTCCCTCCACCTGCCTTCTTCTGCAAAAGGATCTATCTCACTTCCCTTTGTCCTAGAGTGTTTTGCCCACACTCTTCTTTTGCTCCTAGCACTTTCTGCCTCTCACATTTGCTTGCGAATATGTGGTATCCAACTCCCCCTTTTCCTCTCCGGTTAAAAAAGAAAAAAAAGAAATATTGCATTATTTTTTTTCATCTTTCTGCAGCCCCCGCTTTAGATCTTTGATGGAGAAGGTCCTTTCCCACCCATACCCCCATTTCAGAGGGGAGACAAATATAGTCTGATCATTCCCTGTCACTGAAGGGAACTCTTTTCACTGGCTGTAGAGCCTCGAAGTCCAGGAGGACTGATGAGGAGATGCTTTTTCTCTCCATCAGGCTTTTGAGCTGAGGCCTTCTAGAAGCTCATGGCCTTCTAGACAAACCTGTACCTGAAATGGGGACACCTCCATTTTTGTCTTCTATCTTTTGATACAAGGTGTAAAGAGGAAGGCAGCTGGGATCTTTCACCTCCTGGGCACCTGAGTAACAGGGTACTGGTTGCTCGAACAGTTTTGAACCATGAAGCAGAAGGGGTTGACTTGCTAAGCAGGCTTTATACCTTGAGGCCTAAAGGAAGAAGGCTGAGAGGGCAGGATTGCCCTTTAGTATATCTACGGGGTTCCAGTTCAGAATCTAAGGGAAAGTGGCCTTGTAGCTGACCAGTCGCACAGAAGATGTTTGGCAGGTATGTTCTGATATGAAGGGGGCTGGGCCAGTAGGAGGCTCCCTCCATCACTATTCCCAAGGGTGCTACACTGACACCTCTGGCTGAAGTTTATGGTATCTTGGACCCAGTGGTTACTTAAATGTGTGTTTGGATCTAATTGCTTTCACCGCAGTAAATTTGAGGTTGCCTGATTTTTTCAGGAAGAAATAACTGGGCTTTGGACAAGGGATTGAAGGTATTTTGACTTTCAGTGGCCTTGTTCCTTCCCACTGATCTCCTTGGTACCTTGTCCTAAGCGCCCAGTTACCTAAGTGATTTCTAGAAACCTCTTTACTCCCTAATTAGAAGTGTAGGTGGTATGCATCCATAAAAGGCAGCGCAATCAAATTGATCTCCAGCTATGGGTGTTTATTTTACTAATTACCTGTCAAAAATTAGATTACTTTTGCCACCTGGCAGATTACTTTTGGCACCACGTTAATAAGAAAATTCAAGATAAGACTGGTAAATGTTAATGGAATGAAGAGATTGACCTATTCCACAACTGCCTAACTTCAGGGGAGCAGTCTCCCCAATGAGAACATTTAGCAGAATTTGAAGTTGAAGTCTATGGAGAACAGGGGAAGACAAAAGGGTGGGGGGGGGCATAACAGACCAGAAAATGTCTCCAGGAAGGTCCCAGGTTCCACATTTCAAAACTGACTAGCAAAACTAATCAATTTCTAAAATCTCATTCAGTTTGAAAATGTTCTAATTCTGTGATTCTGTGGAAGCTAGAATTGATCAGGGGGAGAAAGGGGACAGGATATCATTTTCCCATAAGTTGTGTAAGTGGAGAACTCTACAGAGGGAATGCTTAGATAATTAGGAGTAATGCGCATTGCGTATTTCTAGCAACCCAGAGCCCAGGTGAACCTCTTGGGATCAGATACTCTTTCTTAATGTTCCCGACGTGTGTCCAGAATATGAGTGAATATGTAGTTCTTACCAAGGAGAGGTGGAAGATAAGCCCTCTCTAACATCTCAGGCTCTGGGGACCTTTCGATTTATTTAACCTTGTTTTTCCTCCAAAGGAAAGCTCACACTTCCTAGCCCCAGTCTCCACTTCAGAGAAAGTCTCCTTCCTGCTTTAAAAGAAAAAAAGTCTTTGCTTCCCTTCTCTCCAGCCATTAACGTCAGCAGGACTGTCACTCCCTCATCAATGATTTTACTATGAAACCTCCTGTTGATTCAGCCCCTTGAATGACTTCTTTCAGACCGTAAGGATTTCAGCTCTGCAAAGATAGGTTTCTTTCATTTTAGATGACTAATCATTGTGTAGGGGGTTAGAGTCCATCTGCAGATCTCTCATCCTATTACATCTCTAGTGTAGAGATTCTCAAACTGGGGTCCATGGTCTATTTTAGGACATCCAGGAAAATTGGAACTTTATTCTCATGAATCTCTATCTGAAATTTGACATTTCCTTTAATTATTTAAAACTGTTCTGAGGAGGGGCCCAAAGATTTCACGAGACTGTCAAAGTCCAAGACAAAAAAGAAGAAATTCTGATGTCATTTATTTTCAATCTTAAATTGGGCCTAATAGTCTTGATGGGGGGGGGGGGGGGGTAGGGAAGAGGTGTTAATTGTCCTGAATAGCTGTATTCACATGGGCAGGGCTATGGTAATGAAATGGTAATGGTAATGGTAATGATAAGAAATGCATGACTTAAATAGGGGCTGCTAGGTGCTACCATGGATGGAGTGTTGAACCTGCAGTCAGGAAGGCTTCTTTGCTTCCTCAGTTCTAATCTGGTCTCAGACACTTACTAGCTGTATGACCCTGGGCAAGTCATTTAACCTCTGCCTCCATCAGCTTCCTCAACTAGAGTTAGGAATCATAAATGGGAATTATAATAATCTCTATTTCACAGGGTTGTGAGGGTCTAATGAGATATTGTTAACGTCTCTTGCAGGTAATAGATGTTCAATAAATGTCTGCTGTCTCCCACCCTTCCTGATGGATTTTATTTCATTTATTCTGTACACTGCAAAGCATGGGTAACTTCTCATTTGTTTGGCCAATAGACCTCTTTCAAAGGGAAGTGATTCTTCACCTGGCTTCTAGTAGGCCCCAAGTTGGGCAAGAGCAGTTAGCATCTGCAGAGAGACCTTGCCATCACTAGGGCTCATTCAACGGGAAGTCAGCTGGTGCTGGGGAGCACTGGACCCAGAGGTCAGTTAACTAGAACTTCAGTAGTTTGGTAGTTTCAGAGGAAATCCAATCAAGCAAGCATCTGGCGTCATAAAGGGCCAGTAGGAGAAAACAGGCTAAAACTTTTAGCCAGTAGGTTAATCATGCAGCAAGGAGATACAAGAAAAACGAATGACGAGCAGATGTTCACACTCGTAGGTTCTCGATGTCAATGAAATGCGGCGGCAGTTAGGAGGTATGTAGCCACAAGACCTGGGATTTCAGACTCATGGATTCAATTCCTAGAAGGATGAAAGGCCCAGAGATAGAAGAAAGATGAAGGACCTCAGTTCCAAAGGCATAAGAAGACCAAAGAAGAACTAACCCAGTTACTCTGAGGAAGCTAGGTGGTGTAATTGGGCAGCATGCTGAACTTTGAAATGGGAAGCTCTAAGTTCCATCCTGCCTCAAACACTTACTAAGTGTGTGACCCTGGGCAAGTCACTTCACCTTTGTAAGCCTTAGTTTTCTTATCTGCAAAATTGGAACAGTAATAACACTTACTTCTTAGAGAATCAAATTATTCATATTCTTATATATGAATAATCTGATTCTCTATCTAATGTGTACTACGTAGAAATATGACATAGGAATGCATGATACATGAAATATATATTACGTAAATATTCATATATTATATATAAATATAAAAATGACATGTAATTTGATCCTCTCTCTACACACACACACACACACACACACACACACACACACACACATTTTGGAAAGAGTGGTGTCACATAAATGTTAGCTATCATTCCTAGAACTGTAGTATCAGGCAGGGCTTTCATTAAGTTGGAACAATGATCCCAAATTTATTAGAATGAGGATTATAAGATAAAGTCAGAGCAGGAGCAGCAGCAAAGCGGATGCTCAGTCAGTGAATTACTGGCCTGGGACTCATTTTCTTCCTGTTGCCTAGGGACAGGATCTATTCTTGAGTCTCAGGCAGGGTTGAGCATACAGGTGGGGATTAGGTGTCCCTAGCTTCAAAGGCTACAGGAATGCTAAAGCAAAAAGGCAGGCAGATCATCCCAGGCTGCGATGTGTCACATCTCAGTACATGTGCCCCCTTCCACCTTGGGGACAGGAGAGTGAACTCGACTGATGAAATCAAATACTCAGCTTTGGTATTAAATCGGGACCACAGCTCACTCTGGTTCAGCTCTCCTTGAGGGGAGATGGGGAGGTTAGGAGGCTGTCTCTGGGTTCTGAAATAATACAAGCACCCAGCCACAGGGCAACCTAGACACCTGGAAACCTGTGCATCATCTCCCCCAAATGTGGTCTGTGCTTAGTAGCCAACTACACAAAGGAAAAACCATGTGGGGAAATCCAGGGATTTCCAAGTCACCATGGGTATGTTTCTGTAAGGCCTGAATCTGTTCTTGACTCCTCAGAGGGTCCAAAATCTCCCACACATTGTACTAAGTTCCTCACATGTTGACCAGTTTGAAAACAAAACTCTTGACACATTTAGAACCAATTGTGTTCAGATCCACCATCTACTTAGAATTATTATTCACAAAGTTCTACTTTCCTCTTTCTCCCTCAGTGGACAGAATGGAATTCATCTATTCCATTCAACAGGCTTGTGTTACTCTGGGTAACACATTGTGCTAGGTTCTAGGGATACTAGGGGGAAGACAGCATGTACATAAATAAATAAATACAAACCATATGCAAGGAATATGGAGTAACTCTAAAAGTGAGAGAGAAAGGGAATCCCATAAGGCATTGCACAAGGTGGTACCTTTTGAAAGAAAGGGCAGTTAGGTGATGCAGTGAATAAAGCACTAAGCCTGGAGTCAGGAGGACCTGAGCTCAAATTTGGCCTCAGACACTTGCCACTTACTAGTTGTGTGACTTTGGGCAAGTCACTTAACCCCAATTGCCTTACCTCCTCCACTCCAAAAAAAAAAAAAAAAAGAAGTTGGGGGCAGTTCCTGCATGTGAGTTTCTCTTCCTTTATCTCCTGTCCCTCGGGGCCACTTTAACTTAGACCTGGTTGCTGTCAGCACTGCTACAGCTTCCCATAAGGGGTTGAGCCTGGAGTGGATAACAGCCACAGCTCCATAGGCAAGAGGTTACAGCAAGAAGTGATGACCCTAGTGATGACTGGAGACAAAGAAACTTCTGCCTTCCCAGAGTTACACAATCTCTGGGGTTAAGAGATTGTATCCATGGGCAGCTGGAACAGCATATGAAGACCTGAGTCACAAGCTCTCTCTGGAGTTTCCCAGTGGCTCCCAATATAATGCCCCTACTGCAAAATCTGCCACACCTGGTTACCATGCTAGTGCAGACACCCAAGGCAATATCTGTTTGGACATCCTCAAGGACAAGTGGTCAGCTCTGTATGATGTCAGGCTCTATCCAGCGCCTGTTAGGAGAATTCAGCATTGATAGAGCTTCGAAGCCACACACTTCTGAGCTTTGGACAAACCTCACAGTCTTTAAAAGGTACCTGCTGGAAAGCTACATGAAGCAGATGACTAGCCTAGAGACCTGATCCTGGCTGCCCAGACTTCTTTCCCTTCACTTATGTATATGTGTGTGTGTGTGTGTGTGTGTGTGTGTGTGTGCGCGTGTGTGTGTATGTGTGTGTGTATCTGTTTTCTTTCCTTATAATCTGTGTTCTCCCTTTTCTCTCTTCTGTACTTTCTGCATCATAGACTTTCTTTTCTTCTGATGTTTTTCTTTGATTTCCCTTAAACTAATACTTGTCTACCCCTCAACATTAACGTGTAAATAAATTTTGTGGTTTTTTTAAAGAAAAAAGAAGGAAGAGAGAGAGACAGAGAGAGATTCTGTGAGATCAAAGTGCATTCTAGACGCAGGATACTAAACCTCTACCTTAGACCAATGGTTCTTAACCAGTGCTCCATGCATGTTATTTATAACAGTATTTCAATAAAAATAACTGGTTTCCTTTGTGATCCTGTGTATCTTACTTTACATATTTAAAAACATTCTTAGAAATCCATAGATGTCACCAAAACATCAAAGATTCAAGACATCAAAGACGTTAACTCTTGCCTGAAGCATGAGTTTTTAGCCTGGGGTCCACAGATAAATTTCAAGGGTCTGTAAATTTGAATGGAAATAGAAGTGACACTTTTGCTTTCTCAAATTTGGCATTTAGTTCAATTATGGATTTTTAAAAATGATTCTGAGAAAGGATCTGTAGGCTTGCTGAGACTTCCAAAGGGATCTCTGACTCAAAAAATGTTGAGAAGCCCTGCTCTAGCAAGACAGGGTTGAGCTGGCGAGCCCTCTGTTCCTGATACTGCACCATAATTGCTACTGTCTACACTAAATCTCCACGGGCATTGTTCCTGGGCACCCTCACTTCCTCAATACCCTCCATACTATGGCCCATGTGCAAGTGAGGGCTGAGAATTCATCTTTGCCACCCAGACTTCAATCATGCATTCACCGCTACGTACAAGCAAACGTTTATGACAAGTTCCTTCTTAAAATTTCTGTCATTTGTTAAAAATGGAACCCAGCCCACTATATTCACAGTGTAACAGTGGACATTGTAATAATACAACTGGACATGTGTGTAGAAGAGGTTAGGACGTCATTTCCAGGGTGTGATTTAAGGGCAGATGTTGAACACCTTCAACCCCCAAATATCTCCTGCCAACCTACTAGAGCATAATGCCAGAAATTCCCACCCTCAGTCATTCTTTTGGATTCAAGTCTTTGTTAAAACTCTCATGTTACCTGGGAGGGGTAGCGATTGTTCCCGTTAGCTAGCCAGTACTCTAAGTGGGAACATGGTGGGGAATGAGAAGGAGGCCCTGAGGGAATCAGTCATGGTACAGATAAATTTGAGGAAAGGAAATGGAGTCAGGAAAAGGGGGGAATCTGGAGCTTTCTCATGGAAATTAGACCCTGGGGGAAGAGAGTGGGGGCAGGGAGGGAGAGCAGGCACAGTGGGGGGTCACGGGTATCCAAGGGACAGCATGGAGTGAGCTGCCAAGATAAAGGTTTCCTGGGGCCTGTCCAGGTGATAATAGCAGTTGATATACATCTGAAAAATGAGTCTTGTACACTTGCCGGTTTCATAGAATACAGTTCTTTTGTCCCTGGGAAATGAGGCCATGTTATTTAATAGTGTTCCATGGAGGCCAACACTTAGGGTCACTATTTTGGAATGCTAAATACTTTCCTGCTCCTCCTTCTCGTCCTTCTCTTTCTCCTCCTCCTTCTTTTCCAAATTGCCTTTCTGCTTAAAAAGAAATGCAAAAAGGTTTTTAAGCTTCACAAATGACCACAGAGAGACACGCTCATGCCATTTTGAACTGGGACTGTGGAGAAACAAATGCCTGTTTTCATTTTAAAATGTTTCTTTGGCTCACAGAGGTGACCGGGGGAGGGGGGAGGGGGGAGAAGGGAAGGGAGGGAGGGAAGGAGGGAGAAAATAAAGAAGGAAAAAAGAAAGAAAGAGAGAGAAAGAGAGAAAGGAAGGAAGGGAGGAAGGAAGGAAGGAAGGAAGGAAGGAAGGAAGGAAGGAAGGAAGGAAGGAAGGAAGGAAGGAAGGAAGGAAGGAAGGAAGGAAGGAAGGAAGGAAGGATTTGAAAGCGTTATGTTTATCCCTGCGGGGGGCGGGGGGGAGAGGGGATTTGTTCTTGATACAACAAAAACACAAGGCAGCCACAGAGGGGGCTGGAGCTCTCCTCTGGGGGCCCCATAGATGCTCTCCTGGGAACATCAGCTGATGTTTACAGGACACTGGAAGGTATGCAAAGCACTTTATCTACATTATTCCATTTTTGAACCTCGAGCTGGATGACAGGATTACTATCATCATTTTCCAAATGAAAAAACTGACTTAGAGAGTTTAATGAACTTACCCAAAATCACACAAGATTTGAGGCAGAACTAAAAATCAGATCTGTCCTCTTTCCAGGTTCAGGCCCATCTCTACCCCACCAAGTACTTTTAGGGTCTCCCAATTTCGAGCACAGAAAGTGAAGTTTTGTCATCTAAATCAGCTGAGAGACTTGGGGCTTATTGACCATAAATATTAGTCTACAGACCTCCTCCCTACCTCTCTTAATGTAAGCAAGGGGGTCTCCAAAGAAATTCAGATATAGAGCTGATTAGAAGTATGAAACTGTCAGACTCTTTTATACTGGTTTGTGGGAACAAATCTATGTACTTATGGCAGTCAGACCATAGACTGAGAGCTGGAGCCCCTTCCTTTTACCCTAATACCCAGAAAAGTTACTTCACTGGCTCAAGGTCACACATATTATAAGTAGCAGACTCAGGATTTAAACCCAGATCCTCGGATTGCCAGTGGAGCATTCTTTTCACTACATTCATAAGTTGAGCCTCTTTTGCTTACTAACATAGGAATGGCAGGGGTGTGGGGGTGTTGGGTAACACTGAGGGCAGGGAACTGATACAGTTTTTGCAGAATTAGTGTTCTCCAAACCTATCTGTGAGTTTGGTATAACAGACACAAAGCTTGTTCTTTAGACTTTGGCTGAATAAGGAATCTGAGGATGGGCCTTTCTGAGGAGTGGTTTCCAGAGTTTTTAATCAGTTACTCAAAACTGTTTGACATCAACCCAAAAGTGACTCTCTGTCTCTGTCTCTGTCTCTGTCTCTCTCTGTCTCTCTCTCTTTCTCTCTCTCTCTCTCTGTTGTTTTCAAAGCTGAAGTAAAATCATTTCAGCCACATCTGAGCTCCAGGAGAATGGGGAAAAGGGAATCTTTGTGCACTGCTGGGGGCTTTCTTGCCAATGAAGCTCAGATATGGCTGACACTATAAACCTCAAATATCAAAAAATTAGAACCTTCTTTGAGGGAGGAAACAGAAATCTAAAGAAAAGCTGACTTAGAAAAGACTAAACTCTCCTGCCATCATTGTTTCTTTTGCTCAGGCAACATCACTGATGTTCTACAAGCAGGAAGAAAATAATGTGACTTGTATTTTCCATTGGCTTTTCTGTTTGTTTTTAAAAGGTTAGCAGATTTCTAAAAACAAAGTAGGTCCTGCAGTGACAGGTTTGGAGACACTGAAAAGGACGTTTGGTTAGCTTTACCCGGTGGACAAAGGGAAAAGGAAGATCTGCAATCTGAAGGAAAGTTACAGGATTTAGGGATGAAAAGCTCTTTCGAGATTATATTCTCTAGCTCCCTCATTTGATAAGGAAACTGAGGCCCAGGAAGTTTAAACAAAGGTCAAACGTAAATAAACAAGGTTCAAATCCAAGTCTTTTTGTTGTTCAGGCATTTTTCAATCGTGTCTGACTCTGGGGTTCTCTTGGGTTTGCCATTTCTTTCCCCAATTCAATTCGCAAATGAGGCCACTGAGACAAACAGGGTTAAGTGACTTGTCGAAGGTCACGCAGCTAGTCTAGTGTTTGAGCCCAGACTTGAACTAAGGAAGTTGAGTCTTCCAGATTCCAGACCCAGTACTCTATCCACCACACCGCCTACCTGTTCGCTACACCCAGATCTACCCATCCCAGATCCAATTCTCCTTTTTTAATCTTTTTTTTTTAATGTGAACCTAAGAATCACCAACAAACATAAACATTTCAATATATAATGAAGAAGAAAGAGAAAAGCTATATGAGTAGAAAAAGCTTCAAACTTACTGTCCTTAGCCCCACTATCAATGTCAGGCATCCAGAATTAATAAAGAGCAATTGTTTCTCTTCTACCCAGGAGCCCTGTGGGTCTCCCCCTCACAGTTTGATTTTTTTTTATTATTATTAAAGGGCCCATCCCTTCAGTAACTACTTAAACAGGCCTATTCATTGAATGGGTGTACCTCACTCAAAGTGAGAATCTGTTAAGACCTGAACCTAAAATAGTCAGAGTCTCCATTGCATCATGGGCCATTTCCAGTCGTCCTGATGAATATCTGGTCATTGGACCCAGATAGCCCTGGAGGAGAAAGCGGGGTTGATGACCTTGCGCCACCCTCCCTCCCTCACTCAAATCCAAGTCAGCTGCAAGTCATGTCATCATCTTGATGTCATGGTCCTCTTCAATTTAAAAATTTTAAATTAATTTAAAAAGATATCACAGTGGGTTAAAAGGAAAGGATTCACTTGTAGACAAGACAGTTTTGTAATCAGGTTCACTCGACCAATTAAATGAGCCTGAAGAAGTCTTTTCTTGAGAGCAGACATGTATAGTGCCTACTCTGTAGGCAGAGGAATAACTGAATGTCAGTAGTTCTGATGACCAGGCAGAAGTAAGAGAGGGACCCCTACAGATATGAAAAATTGGGAAAATAAACAACTGACAATCCTGTGTGACAACTGGTGGATTTTCCTCTTATTTCTTGGGCCAGGCTTTATGTGATGATGGCTCAATGGCAGCTTTGTGAATATGATAGGATCTGGGAGTTCTGAGTTCATGGAAGCTGCTAAATACATGTCTATGACATTTACCTAAGTCCATAGGAAGTTTTCCAGGGACAGCTAGGTGGAGCAGTAAAAAAGAGTGCCAGGTCTAAAGTCAGGAAGACATCTTCCTGAGTTCAAATCAGAACTCAGACACTTAGTAGCTGTGTGACCCTGGGCAAGTCACTTAGCCCTGTTGGCCTCAGTTTTCTCATCTGTGAAACGAGCTGGAGAAGGAAATGGCAAACTGTGCCAGTATCTTTGCCAAGAAAACCCTAGATGGGGTCACAAAGAGTCAGATATGATTGACAAACAAGTGAACCACAAACAGAGGAGGGGAAGTAGCAGAGACAGCAGTGGAAGAAGTCCTCAAGGGATCTTTCTTGGTTGGTGCCTGTTGAGATCAGGCAGTCTCTCAAACATCTAAAATAGAAACTGATAACTCAAAATTTCCTTTATGTGAAGTTAGGACAAGCATTGTAGGGTGCTATAAAGAATTCTCATCTTGAGTCCGAAGGCCTTGGCCATCACCCTGGCTCTGTCATGAATTCTCTGTGATCAGCATAAATTATTTGGTGTTTCTTAGATCTGTTTTGTTTTTCTATGAATGGGACTAACAGAATCACAGATTTAGAGCTGAAGGCGACCTCCGATGTCCCTAATCCAACTGCTTCCTTTTAGAGATGAGGAAATTGAAGCCGAACTTCCGTCTTCTGACTCCTGTCAGGGTTCTTTCCAATACTGCAACTTCAAGTGCTTCACGGGGGTAGAGGAGGAATTTTATAGAAGGTCAGATTTGGAATTGGTTAGACCTGAGTCCAAGTCCTGACCCACACCAAGTGACCCAAGGGAAGTCACTTAATCTCTCTCAAACTCAGTTTCTTTGTCTGTAAAGTGGGGATAAAGATACAGTCCAATGAGGTAATACATGTGAAATATATATATTGCAAGCCTTAAGGCATTCAGTAAATGCTAGCTTTATTATTGCTATTACTGTTATTTACTGAAATTGCTTTGGAAAGAATAAAGCCCCACAGGAACCTAAAGCATGATGGCTCTTTACCTTTGAGGAGAATCCTTGAAGAATTTCCCAGAATGATGACGCAAGAGACCAAACTTAGCGCAGCAGAGCTGTCTCATCCGAGAACTGCCCTCGGTACCTGAAGTCTCCTAGACCTGCAGCTTCTAAGCCATCCCTGCAGCCCTCTCACCCTAGGACATAAAGCTCTCCTCCTTCTCCCGTTGGTGAACTGCTCCTGGGTCCTTCATTTTGTAAAGAACCCCAGGCTCATTAGCCTGCTTTCCCCTCCCAGCCTTGTTCCTGACTTCCTGGATTTAAACATCATGTTCCATCACCAGTGACCTTCATTTCTCATCCTTCTGCGCACACACAGACACACAGACACAAACACAGACACAGACACAGACACAGACACAGACACAGACACAGACACACACACACACACACACACACACACACACACACACACCTTTTCAACTCCCTTGAAGATCCTTGAAGGCAAAGATTGTCTTCTTTCTGTTTTCATTTATATCTCTAGCACTTAGCACAATGTCATATAAGTGCTTCAGAAATACTTGGTTGGTTCCTTCTTTTCTCTCATCTTTCTTCCCTCTCTTCCTTTTTTCCTCCCTCCCTCCCTTCCTTCCTTTCTTCCTTATTTCTTTCTTCCTTCCTTCCTTCCTTCCTTCCTTCCTTCCTTCCTTCCTTCCTTCCTTCCTTCCTTCCTTCCTTCCTTCCTTTTCAGTTGAAAGTTTGTATAAAGCTCCTTTTAGGAAAATGCTTCTTTGGAAGACTTCCCTCTCCCCGCCTCGCCCCACCCTCCCACTTCAGGCTGCTAGAGAGATCTGCCTCAGTTGGCAACCGCTTCTCAAAAGTGGCAGAGCTCCCTTCTATAACTCCAGTTCCCCTGGAGTTTTAATGAGTTGCTTGAATTCTGAACTTTAATGTTGCAATAACTTCAGTTTGCTTTAATAAGTTATAAAAAGAAAGTTTTATTAAAATAAGCACCATTTTGGTACTTATTTTCATATCCATAGCATTTGCATATATGTGGCTTTTGGTAAACTTTTTCCACAGCGCAAGGAATGAAAGTGCTTTACACTAATGCAAAAATATGGAATCTATTTCACCGGAGACAATTCCTAGACCAACTAGGTTTCAAAAATTTTCAAATAAAAATACAGAAGTAACTGTAGACTGCTTTGTGAAGATTATTCATTGAAAAGCAAAGCAATTTGGAAAGCAGATCATTAGAGTAAGTTATATTTTCATGTATTTATGTTTATGTCATGTTTTGGGGAATTCCTCTCCCTTCCTCAAATAGCAATGAAATAAATGACAGAGGCCTCAGGCAAGAACTCTTTCTTGGTTGCTCCTGCTTTAGACATAGCAATCTGGCCAATCCTGGTGCTGAGAATGCAAAATGAACCCCAGAGTCCAGGACTCCCCACACTCATAATGCCACTGTCCCATGTCAGCAATTCTGCCTTCAAATCAAAGGGGCCTTATCTGAATGAACAGGGAGAAAGAAGAGAGGAGAATGACTTAGTTCACTGCAGACAAATCAATGGTTTTTTGCTGGATCCTGTAGGGGAGGACTCCAAAATTCCTCACTATTGGGGTAGGATGGACAGATGACATTGATTATTGTTGGAACACTTTTCCTCCAGATTTAATTTAAAATGGAAATTCTAAGATGGGTCCAAGGGAAGTCAAGCTTCACTGTGGGTGGGTAGGGATAATATGCTGGGCCTGATGCCCTCTCCCCTCTTCTTCCTCCTCCCTTTCCTTCTCTTCTTCCACAGTGCCAAGGGGCGCTGAAGCCAAGGAAGGGATGGGCTAAGGTACTTCACAACCCTTTTCTCTCGTTCTTCTTCTTTATATGTATCTTGAATGGAGATTATAATCTATTTATTTTGTTTTATTTTTATTTACCTATTGTCTCCCCTATAGAATGTAAGCTCCTTGAAGTCAGGAACTGCTTTTTGCATTTCTTTGTATTCTCCAAAGGCATAGCACATGTGGGCCAGGTCTGGCTCATAGTGAGCACTAAATAAATATGTGTTACCTGACTGACTCTACTTCACCCCCACTCCCAACCCCTTTGAAGGAGGACCTAGAGAAACTCTTCCAATGACTTCCCTTGGGAACTCCAAACTATGTCAGTGACCTGGGAATTCTCACAACCTGTCTCCCTTGCTTGGAATTCTTTCCTTCCTCATTTCCACTTCTGCCCCCAGCCTTCCCTGACTTCCTTCGAATCTCAGCTAAAAATCACACCTTCTACTTGAAGCTTTTCCTGATCCTCCTTTTAGTTAGCACCTTCCCTCATTAGACTATAAACTCCTAGTACAGACTAAGTTTTGAAGTTTTGTTTTTGATTTTCTGCAGTGCCTGGAACACAGTGACGTTTAATAAACACTCGTGCACTTGACTCGGAACCCATACGTGATGAATTCCTGATCCAGGATATTGTTCTAGTCTTCAATATACAGGAATTCTATAGATGTTTCATATGGATTATCATTTGGTTTCTCCAGAGATCTCAGGCTACTAGAGAACTTGGACCAGATTCTACACTTCTCATGCTCCCTACTTCTGAAATGACAGTTACAGCCACAAAACCACCAAATGCACACAGAGCCTGTCAGATTGCCAAGAAATATTTGGCAACTGATTGGTTAATTAGATATGTCCTACCTCCAGAACTGAAAATCATTTAACGGAAGTGTAGTCTCTAAATACATGTTGGTTGAATGAATTAATGAATAATCTTTAACCACCTCAAATGGGCCCAAATACATTGAAAAACTTCAAAGGAAATTCTAATCCTGTTTTTCTCTGGTTTGGGTAAAGTATCTTAAAAGTCAGAGCTTAAACTACTTTTCTTGAATGATTATTGCCTTGATTTAAATTGTTATAACATCTACCATGAGAAATTTAGATTAAAATTAGGGAAGTATTTTCTAATAATAGGAACTGGCATACATCTCAGTAGCCAACCAAAGAAAGTAATAGTATTTCCTACTTGAGCCTTTCTCTCTGTCTCTCTCTGTCTCTGTCTGTCTGTCTGTCTCTCTCTCTCTCTCTGTGTATCTCTCTGTCTCTATCTCTCTTTGTCTCTGTGTCTCTCTCTCCCATAGAATAGATTATCATCCAGTTAAGATACATTTTGATGCTATTTTATGTGAAAGTAGAAAGAATATCCTCCTTAAAAAATGGTCATACAATCTGGTTCTGGAGAGGGATCTTGGAAAACATTTAGTCCACCTCCTTCATTTAAACAAATGAGAAAATTCCAGTCTAGACAGTAAGGAGCAGAAGCACAGTTGTTCTCCTTGGTGTGAAATGCATACTCTCCTGTCTCATCTCAACACCCTACAATCCCTAGCTTTTTTCAAAGTTCAACTAGCTAGCTCAGGTGGCACACTAGGCTTTTTCTTATCTCTTGTTATTAGTGGTCTCTTTCTGGAATTCATATTGCATTGTTTTGTGCAAGCTTTATGTTTATTGAATTTTATAAATATTGTATCACCCCCTCTTCTCTCTCCCCCTCCCATCCTGCTCATGTAAGCTCTTTTAGGACAGAGACTGTTTAGTTTTTGTCTTTTTATCTCCAGTGTCATACACTCCCTAGGAGTTCTTAATAAAGACTTGTTGAATGGAATTGATTTTTAAAATCTGTATCCTTTGATCCCAGATCCAGGCCATATTCCAATACACCATGCTGCCTTCCATGATTCCACCTAATAGCATGATTCTGAGATCTTGAATTCTGTCTATACAGGAAAAAGAAATACATATATTTTCTTTCCCTGGTTATCTGGCTCCTTTGACTATACCACCAACAAAGCTGGATATTTCAAGGGGAAAAGACCCCCCCCCCCCCAAAACAATAATAACAATTCTCCGTATGGTAATCCCATTTGGCAGTGTTTGACCAACTCCTTGAGTTAGAACAAACTTCCACTTTGCTATCTTGTGGAGATGAAGTTTTAAGTTTCCTCTCAAACTCATTAAACTACTCATTGTAATAAAACATTTTTAAAACTCATAGGGTACATGGTCTTATACTAGAAACTATAATCCTCATTAATCCCTATACTCTATAGAATAATCCCCTTCCCCATGGTCATTTACCCTTTCACTTATTTTAGGATTTGTATAATCCTTGGAAACTCATGGGCTTGGTTCTCTTTTCTAAGTATAAAGAACTATTTAAAACATGCTGGTTGGAGAATTAATTTATTTGATAAAAAACAAAGACTTTTCAAAATGGCTGTAGTCAAATCTTCTTACACACCATCTGTAGTAAGAGGAAATTCCTTAAAGCCATAATTTCATCTGCCAACATGGCTGTTCTTTCTTCCTCTGGTGTATACTATGCCTTGTGTTTTCCAGTGTGCCTGATTCTAAATGGGAACCCCAAAGTTTAGCTTGTTATGATAATAGCGCCTTACCCTCCAAGCATTTTCACACACATTACCTCATTTGATAGATCAGAGGAGATAACATGGGTAAAATGCTTAAAGCCCTATGTAATTATTTTTATCGGAACCTTACAGACAAGGTCCCTAGAATGAGAAGAAGGTTGGAAAGGCAAAAAGCAGTGGGTTGGTCTCAGGCAAAAAGGTGAAGCAAGTTACTTTCATTTACTTGTTTCTCTCTCCATTTCATTGTCTCCTCCCATTCTTTCCTCCATCTCAGAACCTTATGTTAGTTATCAGGACCTCTCAGTGAAGCATGGTACCTGATCTTGCTTTCTGGTAAAAACTTCATACTCTAGACCTTTCTTTCCCTCTTTCATTAAGGAACCACTGGAACCACATCCAATCTCAGTATATAATCTTATTAGGCAAAGGGAGGTAGCTAGCAATAACTCATCATTGTTAATAGCGTGAGTTGTTTTGAGTTTTTTGTCTGGATCATGACACCCAGTATGGAAACTCATTTCACTAATGTACGTAGGACCAACTCTTCTGAAATTTGCAGTGAAGCATGTAAAAAACCAAATTACCTGTCAGATCTACAGCTAAGGGAAGAGTTCATGACCAAACAAGAGATAAAAAGACTTATTTCAGGTAAAATAAATCATTTTGATTGCATTAAATTTAAAAGATTTTGCACAAAACCCATGCAGTCAAATTTATTAGAAAAACAGGGAAATGGGAGGGGGGCAGAAGGTTACAGCAAGTTTCTCTGATAAAAGTCTTATTTTTCAAATATATAAGGAACTGAATCAAATTTATAAAAATAAATGTTATTCCACAATTGATAAATGGTCAAAGGATGGAAACAGGCAATTTTTAGAAGAAGAGCTAAAAACTATCAATAGTCATAGAAAAAGTACTCTAAATCATTAATAATTAGAGAAATTCAATTTAAAACAACTTTGAGGTATCACCTTATGTTCATCAGATTAACTAAAATGACAAAAAAGTAAAGTTACAAATGCTGGAGGGGATGTGGGAAAATAGGTAGACTAATACACTATTGGTGAAGCCGTGAACTAGTCAAATTACTCAGGAGAACAATTTGACACTATGCCCCCAAAGCTATAAAACTATATACACTCTGACCTAGCAATATTGTTAATAGGAATATACCTCAAAGAGGTCAAGGAAAAAAAATTGACCCATGTGTAAATACACACACACAGAGCAGCTCTTTTGTTGTGGAAATGCCCATTAATTGGGCAGTGATGTACAAATGTGACAGAATAATATTGTGCTATAAAATGTGATGAAGGGGATGGTTTCAGGGGAGGGAAACTGAGAAGATTTATATGAACTGATACAAAATGAAGTGAGCAGAACAAGAAGAACCACATACATAGTAACATGAATAGTTAAATGTCCATCCATGGTGAAAGACTCAACAACTCTGATCCATGATAACACCAAAGGATTCATGATAAAATGCTTTCTATCTATAGATAGAGAACTATTGGATGCAGAATGAAGTCTGAAGCATCTTTTGTTCTCTTTATTTTTCTTACTTTTTTTTGGCTAATTGGAAAGTATGTTTTACATGGCCTCATCCATATAATGGGTATCATATTTCTTGTCTTCTCAATGGATGAGGGAGGGAGGAAAGAGAAGAGAATCTGGAATTGAAAATTTAAAAAATTTTAAAACCTTAAAATAGATTAGGAATTGAAAATTTTGGAAATAAGTGAACAAATTATTGTATATGAATGTAATGAAATATTGGTGACATGGTGCAAATGAAAAATTAGAAGTAGAAGACACATAAAGTGGTGCTTTATGAAGAAAACAGTACTTGAAGAAGAATATATACGTTGAGTATAACCATGTAATGACAAACAAGAATAATAGTGATGTCTGTGTTACACATGCAGATAAGAAGGCCACAATGGCTCATAAAAACAAGGACAGTGTAGGTACAGTTGGGTTAAAGTCAATATACACATCTTTAGAATTGAGGCTAATAAAACAAAGGAATCTGGCAAATGTTTATAGATATATGTATATAATCATTTTAAAATCCCTTTAAGATTTTATTTTTTTTTGTTTTATTTCCTTTTTTGGAGTTATTTTTGAATAATTTCAAAGTTATATTTGAATATTTATATATGTCAAATGAGATTGATGTGTATATCTATATCTATATCTATATAATATATATAAGACGCGCCTCTCTGTGTCTTGTAGACCATTGCATTGAATTTTTTTTTTAAATCATTAAAGACCAACAAGGACAATGATTTATTTATTGTAATTGTCCTTCATGGTGTGTCTGGTGTTACCCTGTCAAAACAGTCTAAGGATGATAGGATCCATCTGTCCTCTCAATCATATACTTGCCTGGTATATACTGGAAGACCCAGGTAACTCATTGTTTATCATCCCTTTACCTGAATAATGAACAGTGACTTCCAATCTGCACTTCTCATTTACACCGAAGTTACTGGAGAACAGAAGATTATTTTTTTAATTTAAGACAATGGATCCTTTGGAATCACTCCCATCTAATGTGCGTCTGCGCTTAGGAAGTTGACTGAGAATGTTAATACTATAAAAGAGTCCATTCCCTAAAGCCAGCCAAGTTGCTAGGCAGTCTCCCAACTTTCTGGATTCTCTCTAAGGCAAAACAGTCACCAGTAAGACTGGGAAGGAAGACAAGATAAAAAACAGAGGATGATTAAAGCAGGGCAAAACCAAACAACCAAGTAAATCCCGGGAGAGAGTAGACAGTCAAACAGAATTTATTAAGCACCTACTATGTGCCAGACACTGTGTTTGGGATGTGAAGAAAGGCAAACAAGGAGCTTTCTGCTCACAGGGAATCCACGGTCTAAAGGGAAGGTCAACATGCAGATAATTATGTCCCAATAAAGGATAAATTGGAGGTGATCAGGCATTGATTTCTTCAATACTGGTTGAACAAACTGAATGACATATAAAGATGGGAGAAACCTAACAGATTTTTGCCCCTCAACCCTTTATGATGCTTTTTAATTTCCTGAGTACAGGCCTACTAATGTCAAGGCAAATAAAATAAATAGTGAAAGAAGCTTCCAAATTATCTCATAAGATTTATAGCTGAAAGAGACTGAAGAAATCATTTAGTCCACTCCCTTAGAGTCCCCTGGAGAAGCCAAATATCAAAAGGATAAGTTCCCAAGGTGGGTAACACTGCTCCCTGGGGGCACTGGAACAATTCAGGGGGTGTAGGAGTAGCCTCGGGTGCAATTGAAGGGTCATTAAAAAAATAAACGTTGATGGAAGCCTAAGGAAAGAAGAGAAGAAAATTTTGAAAAGGCATTCATACGTATTTCATCTGTTGGGTAACAGTGCTAAAATCATAGTGGTCACATTATTTTCCAAAAAACACCCCAAATGCAAGGTATAACCAATCAGTGGTCAAATCCACCAAGAGGTCTTAACAAGCAAGTGTTGGCAGGTAAGCATGTGGGGAAGTCAAGCCCACATCAGCAGGAACATGGGCATGTAATGATTTGTTTACAATATGATACTATACAGTTACATGACACAATATTGTTTCATCAAAATTTCAATGCAGGAAAAAAACTCACAAATTTATAATAAATTATTAAATTTAAGATGCATCAGTTTTAAAAAAGATTTAAAGAAAGTAGATTTCCAGGGAGGCACTGTGTATTTTTTTTTTTATTATTGAAAAGGGGTTGGTAGGCCAAATTAGTTTGGGAACCTCTGGTCTAGAATATTAAGTGATCCCTGACTGACTTCTAGGTCCTGTATCACAGACCCTGTCTTTCAGACTAAGGAAAGGAAGTGGGTTCACCAGAACCTTTCCTAGCAGCTTCATCTTTGTTCTCTTTTCTCTCTGCTATATACCACCCAAACATTCACAGAAATCCAGAGTTGGAAGAAATCACCAAGTTCATCCAACGCAGATTCCTATTCAATACAAGGAATTTCTCATTCAGACCCCACTTTTCTTACACACTTATATATTATTTTTCATTACAATTATCACATGGGTTTCTAATCCCCCATCTAGTCTATGAATCAATGGAAAAAGCATTTATGAAACACTTATAATGTGTCAAACATTATGTTAAGTGTTGGAAATACAAAATGGAAACATGAGACAGTCTCATTTCTCACACCCAGACCTCACACTCTAACTGGGGAAGTGTAACACCACAGCAGCCACTATGGGTATGCAGGTGTATTTCCAGGGTAAATTCACAAAATATAAACTCTCCTCCTCAAAGACTAAACCAAGACATTATTCAAACACCAGAAAGTCAAATCATACTAACAAGGAAATATATATACATTATCAATGCAGGGAGCACAGTCATCCCCAAGTCTTCCCTCCATTAGGCCTCCCCACAAACAAGCTCCCTTAGGCAAAATCGCTCTCTCTCTCTCTCTCTCTCTCTCTCTCTCTCTCTCTCTCTCTCTCATGCTAGCTGCTCTGTCCAGCTCTGCCTCACTCTCTTTCAGCTCTGCCTTTCCTGCTTCACCTGTTCTGCAAACTCCTCCCACCATCACCTTCATGACTCAGGCTGCAGACTGGGCCAAAGCTCAAAGCAGGTCACATGGGCCTGTTAAGGGGCAGGGAAGATCTTCAAATTCCCTTAACATTACAGGAAGACAACATATAAGGAAAGGCTCCAAAACAAGGTGGATGGTAATGCCCCCGGGCACTTCAATAGTTCAGATAAAAGTATCTGGCATTCTCGAGTGCCCAGGAGCAGAGCCAAGAGGAGAGACTAGGCCTTCATTCCAATATTCGGCATGGTGCTCTGCACATAGGTAGTATTTGATCAGCTTTTGTTGAATTGAATTGATTACAACATCCTTAAGAAGTAGTCAGCCAGGTTTGGCTTGGCTACTTCCATATTTTATCTAAGATACCCAGTGATACAACCTCTTATTTTTCCTCTCTCTGAACTCTCCTCTCAGATCTCTTTACCACACTCGGGTTCATAGATTTGCATATAAGTATACGTCTAGGTTTGGTACTGCTCCCTTTCCTCTTCTGTCAGATGTTTTTCTTAAGCAATATCTACCTGGAACACCAACGAAGGCAGGCAAGGTTCTCCAAGTACTCCAGTAGCCACCCATTAGAGCTGGAAGGTTTAGAATCACAGCAAACCTCCCCACTTTTGGAATGTGGGTAGAGGTTGGAAGAATTTCCCCTACTCAGTGTCTCCACTCCACCTCTAATTCCATAACAGAGCAGATCCCCAAAGGGCCAAAACTGAGGATAAACTTGCCTTTCACTCACGCAATAAAACAGTGATCACCGTCTCGCTTACTCTAAGTGCAAAACACAAATAAAACAAAAACAGACCCAATTTTACTCTGCTTTGGAAGGTTTTTCATAAATTAAAAGATCAAAACCATAAGAATTTCTTTCATTTGGATCCATCCTCCAACTAGGAGTAAACCTGACACTTCAGCCAAAGTTCAATCTGCCCTTTTTGAATCTGTACAACATAAGCCACTCACTGATCCCTTTCTTTCAATGCCTCCTGCTCCACCCTCATTCGCACGTTAGGATGTACACAAATCAAAAGCAATTGTGATTGAACAAGTTGCATCTAGTCAGACAATTCAAGTTACACAAACAGAAATCATAAACATAAATTTAGAAAACAGACGTAAGTTTCAGAATCAAGGCATGTCCTACGGGTGCAGGGGTGGGAGAGGGTTAAAATGTGTCTCCATCTTCCTCAATTCTCCTGACAAAGAAACGGTTCACAAATGTGGCATTTCATTCTAACCATACACCTCCTCAGGAGCCTAAGAGGCAGTCATCAGCTGATGACTACCCAGTCCCCTATTTCAAAGTCCATTCCCTCTCTGTACTTTTTGCTCATATAAGTCCATTCTCAATGTGAACTCAGTCTTTCATTCCCTCAAACTGAAAACAAACTCCCACCACTGAGGCTTCCCAGTGGTACTCATCATAGTCTCAGTCCTTTCCAGGACAAGAAGGAAAAATAACTGTCCATCTGGACTCCATTTCACAAAAGTTCATGCAGCTAGTCTCTGAAGACTTCTCTCTGCCTTCAGAGATCTGTCTCCAAAAGCCTGCTATACTATTCAAAGAGAAGACTGTACTGTACTCATCATATTGTGCCCCACAATAATACTAAAGTATTCATTATTATTATTTTATGGCATTAGTATAGTCTACTTACTTGGTAAAATCCACATCAATAGGAAAAAGATAAATCTGATCATCCGTTGTGAGGAAACACAATGAATAGAAAATGCATCCCTTCCAGGATGAGACAATGCAAAGGGATAGACATCCCATTAATATTCTATCAGGACATATATCTTAAACAGGCACTGTAAAGGGGGAATGCACTGGGCTCAGAATTGAACAGGAGGAGGAGATTAGTCTTGATCACATTTTAGAAAGGGTACAACCATTTTATCATCCTTTTTCTGCCTTAAAAGTCTATCTTTTAAATCACACAAGGTTTCTTTTTCCAGTGATGCCAGACAGCTGCAAATCATAGAATCCCAAGCCCTTGGAGGGACCACTATGACAAATAACCAAAAACACAGTGAGGAGTTCTGTAGTGGGTGGAAGAAATCTGCAGTATGTTAACCAAAGAAGAGTTGCACACAAGAAACATCTTCAGAAAAAGAGCATTGAAAGCATTTACAGAAAGAAAAGCAGGTGGTCAAGAATGACACAAGAGATGGGAGGATAGTTTGGAACCTCCAAGCTCTGAAGAGATTCAGAAAATGGTCCCCCATTGGGTTAGATTGGTCCTATATGTGGGATTTCAGTGGGAGGGGGGAAGCCATGGGCATGAATTCCACAAGATGAGAAAATCTGTAGTGGTTGTGATATGTATTAGTACCGCAATGATTCCAGATCTAAGTGTATAAGGGTAAAATGCCCCTCCTGACTTCCAGTCATGAGTCGCTGCCTGCTAAATTAAACATTCCCCATTCATTTCACATGCTATGGTTGTTGCAGATCCTATGCTGGGTGATGAGGATACAAGGAGAAACAAAACAGAAGCTTTGATTCTTCTGGGGGTGGGGGGAAGCATAAACACAGATATGTGAAAGTTAAAGATACATCAAATCAAACTAAAATATTTTGGGGGTAGGTTTAATAATGGGGGGAATCAGGGCTCTTGTAGGAGATGCTGTCTGAGCTGATTGTTGATGGGAGCTGGGAGTTTCAAGGATTAGAGGTGAGGAAGACAAGTACTTTAATCATGAGGCACACTCTAACCAAAAGCACAGAGAGGAGATAGAATAGAAATTTGGGGTTTGGGGCTGTTATATAAAATGTGAGAAGGGGAGTAATATGTAATCAGCCTGGATTCCAGGCTGCAGATGGGTGTGAAAAGTCTAGAGTTTGTAGAAGGAAATAGGGACTGTCTTCTGAGGATCCCACTGGGGAGAATATACAAAAGCCATACTCTTCTCCCTTTGGTTTTTCCATAAGCTGCCTCTTACCAAGTCCAGTTTCATCCATTTTCTTTCAAAATAAACTGACAACCATTTGGCCCTCTGGTTGGTCTTTTTTTTTTTTTTTTTTTTTTGTCCTAAGAGAATATCATTCCTCACTTTTCTTTCTCTATAATTAAGTAGGAACTTCATTTTCCTGGTTTCGAGTTGCAGCATGACATCAGCTGGGACATTTCATCACATTCAAACTATACAACTGAGCAAGCTCCAGGCAGTCAGTGCACATGGGAACATATCCTTTTCACATTTGAGAGGATTCGTATAAAGAGGAAAGAGAAAGGCGGCATCTGTGACCACGGCCACAGGAAACGCGTAGCTTATCTCAGGGATGTCATCCAATGTCCAACCTGACAAAAGGACCATTTTTAACACTCGTATCCTGCTTACTGCTTTTTCGTTAATCAGCAGATTTCTCTTCCCTTTTTATCCTGCTGGTGGACAACACAGAACCTGCATCATAGGCTCACCATGACATACAAGCTGTTGTTCCATGTAGTTTATTTTCTTCTCTGTACAGGTTGGAATCAGTGACCTCTAAGGTCCTTGTCAGCCCTGGGGTGGTGTGATTCTGCATTTCTGTCACTGCTGTGTTCAGGTGGCCTGACCTGACTTGGTCACGCCATGCCAGAGCCCTACTGTATTTACTGAGCCTCCCCAGTGTGGAAGGTCTTATACACACTATTTGTGTTGACAAAATACAGTCACAACATGGCCCCTGACCTCTCGGAATTCACAATACCAGGCAGCCTGACACTTACCCTTCACCCATACAGTACACAGATCAACGACCCAGCACCAAGTCATTCCCAATGGACAGCTTTTTCAATGGTAGTTTTATATTCATTTTTGCTCCCTGACTTTTCTTCTTGGGTTTTTCCCCTTATAATTTGATTTTTAAAAATTGACTTAATTTCTGGAGGAATAGCTTTTCCTAGGAAGAGCTTGAGGAAAGAAACAGACTTTCCCCTCTCTCTTTCCTGACTTCCCACCACCTGGGAGAATTAAGAGTCTGTTGAAAAGGAAGGCCCACCCAGCTATCTCTTTCCAGTTCTCTTCAACCAGGGAGGTATTGAATCTTGACCTCAAGGACAGCTTGCTTTTGACCTGACACATGAGACTGGAATTACCCTTATCTGTCTTAGATAATTGTATAGGGCTCATGAAAGGGCTCATGAAAGCAATCAATCCCTTTATATTCTTTCAGACTCAGATACTTGCTTCTCTCTGATACGTGCTGTCTGAAGCTGTATGTGCTGGGAAATGAGCTTTTCTGATAGTGGATTCTAGTTTGGTGAGTCTTGTTGGAGCACCTGGCCCCTACCCCTGGGATGAATGCTTGCTGAACACAGGAGATAGCTGCCATCAGCACAACCACTGATTGCAAGGGGAAGGGGAGTACCTGGAGAGCAGTCAGATGTCATCATGTGATGAGGTGAGCAGTTAGAATAATGAAGTAGCAGCTTTGGAGTCCCAGAGATATTCTGAGAGAAAAGATGTGGGGTGCACGTGTTTGCCAATATAATACTTCAAAAATTCATTTTTCCCAAGCACTGAAGAAGGCTTTCAGGGAAACAAGGAGGCCCATTTGACCTGAGTCCCCACCCTATATGGAGTAAGGCTTGCCAGTTTTTCAGTCTGATTCGGCAGAGGATGAAGTTGCCAGGCAAAATCACCTTTCATGAGGAAATAAAAGGGTTGTAATGAAAACTGTAGAAATGCCAAAGGGGGGCGGGGGAGGGAGCTCATTTAAAATACTGGAAATATTTGCCAGAGCATCTGCTTGAAACAAAATAAAAGATGTATTTTAATGGAAAATGTTTTTAAAACTTTAAAGGAAATAAAAACCATTGCAGCCCTGTGAATGGAGTGGGAGCCCCAATGAAATCAGCCTTTATACAATCTTCAGGATCTCAGCAGAGAGCAAGGCAAGGTCTCCTGAGATGTTCCCTCTTGGCCTTTCCAGACAGTAAGAATTGGAGCTGGGGGGGTGGGGGGAGGCGGTGTTAGGGATAAGTAAGCAAGCCAAATAGTCAAACAACTTTATGCTGTAAGACCTATGTTTATATGCCCATACACACCATTAAACCGTGTTGTGAATGTTAGGGAATGGGTCAAGTTCCAAGGACAGAAGTGAATCACACCTGATGCAAGCCAGGCTCTGTGCACAAACATACTTTGTGGGGGTAACTGAACCACAAGTTAAGAGCAGGAACCATTATCCAAATCCTTCTCCTCTGCTTCCTCCTCATCTTCCTCATTCTTCTTCTCCTCCTTTTCCTCCTCTACCTCCTTTTCCTCTTCCACTTCCTCAGAATTGATATAGTGGTTTCTTTCTGATAAAGCACTTTGTTAACATTATGCCTGTGAGGATAAGTAACGCATGTGTAACAGTCTCTGTGCATGTCTACACACACACACACACACACACACACACACACACACACATTCCCACAATGGATACTGTGGGCTCCTCGCATCCTCCTTTGGCTTGTGTCTCCCCTCAGACTCTCCCCTCAGGAGCCTCCCATTTTGGTTGGTGTCTAAGGCCCTGGTGATGAAGAAAAGACTTTCTGTTGTCATGTGAGCACTCCAACGAACAAGGGCACAAACCAGGCACTGTTTCACCTTGTCGTGTAAATGGCAGGCCGCTCAAACCCATTTACAAACCAACTTTCTTTCCCTCTCCCGTGAGTCTCAATTCCTGGAGATCTGCACAGTCCTCCAGAATTATCCAAAACCTTCTTCAAAGCTCAGTTCAAATACAGCTTCTTACATGAGTCCATTACTGCTATCTGCACCTTGTCCCTCCCCCACATGCTGGTACATTCCCCTCAAATTACGTGGATTTATTCTGTATGTATTTGTAGGTTTGTATGTTGTCTCCCTCAATAGATTAGCACTTTAAATACAAGTATTGATTTTCTTCTCTCTTTGTGTCCCCTACGGCTAATAAAGCGTCTGACACATTTAGGGTTAGGGTTATGCCAAAACTGTGATCTCCTCAGTTTAGGGCAAGCCTACTAAAGAAACTTCCTCCGCAGGGCAGACCAGCATCAAATCTGCAACTTAGAGTCTTAAACAGCTGCCTAGGGCACTCACAGGTTACCTGATCTGTCCAGGTAGCAGAAGTACATACTAGGTTCTGAATAAATGCTTGTTGATTGACAAATTGGGGATGAAGACCTCCTGAAAGGGAAAATTCTCACTTGGCATCACTAGAGAATCAATCCTTGCCCCCTGACCCCACAGGTTCACCTTGCTCACAGAATTATTGAAGTGAAGAATTAAAGTCCAGTTTTGCTTTCCACACATTAATGCCCTGGTTCCTACTTGGTCCAGGAACTCCTCACCTTCTTCCGGGAATGACTGTTTAAGAACTCTTCCTCTGTGTGTGTGTACACACACATACACACACATATACATATATATACATAATACACATGCACACATACATATGTTATATGTATGTGTGTATTTATGTATATTTATGTGTGTGTATGTACACACATATACACTTACATTTCTTTTCTATAAAGCACTTTGTTCATATTAAACCTATCAAGGTAAATAATTAAAGTATAACGATATTATGTATATGTTGGTGTGTGTATACTCATGATACATGTATGTGCATCTTATAATATACATATAATATATGTATGGGGGTTATATACACATATATGCAAGCGTGTGTATCTATATATTTGTGTGTATATACACACAAACACACATACATATAATCAAATGTTCCTCTGATGTCACTGATATGAATTTCAGCGATGAAAGAGCCTTCCTGTATGACTTTAATTCAGGTCCTCACACTAGTTCACTGTGGAGTTGACCCAGCATGCTAGGAAGCTTCCACACTTTCTCTCGACATCACAAGAATACAAATGGAGCACAAAGCTATGTGTGAAGATATATATATATGCACAACCATATACACATATATATACACATATATGCATGTATGTATGGGTGTACATATATGCACATGTGTATTTATATGCATGCATATGTGTTTATGTATGTATCCACCTATATGTACACACACATCCCTTTCTCCACTTGACCAGTCCATCTTCTTTTTCATTTATGTGAATATGTCTGTGTGTATGTAATATATATGGATAGTATTGAGTTATATATATACATAATTGAAATAATTATCCATAAAGATAGTTCAATAATTTAAGGAATCTGCAATCAATCAGTATTACTAAGTACCTTCTATGTGCCAGGCACCATGCTAAGCAATGGGAATAAAAAAGAGTAAAATAATTCCTACTCTCAAAATATTAACATTATGTAACTGCTCTCATGATCATTACCATTAGATAGCCTTAAGAAGGGTTTAGATAAACTGCTTCATATGGTCACAGATCTTGAGCTTACAGGGTCCTTAGATCATTTAATATGGCTTTTCATCTGATGAATGAGGACACTGAAACCTCGAAAGATGAAGTGACTTGCCCAAGATGACCTTGGGGAGCTGATAATGCACATGGTGAGAGGCAGGCAGTGGATGGCAGATGGAGGATTGGACCATAAGTCCAAAACTCTGAAACCAGTACTGTCTTCACACCAGTGGTCTTGACTTTAGATGTGCGTGTGTGGGTGTGTATGTGGATTTCAACATCAGATAAACTGAATTATAGGCAATGGTGGATAATCAATTTCATTAAAGTCATCCTGGTGGAAATCACTTTGTTCATTCCACATGCTATATATAATCAAACTCTTGTTATTATTATTATTTGATAGAAAATGGGACTATTTTGACCATTCCCTTCTCCTGCGTCTATTTGCTCTACTTTGGGTATAATGAACCATGATGAAAAATTATCATTAGACATTTTTGAAGAGAAAAGCTATCTCTACTTTCTCTAGCAGTATAGACCAATGATGTGGACCAGAAGTATCAAATTCACTGTTGGCAAAGCCGTAGCAAAACTTGCAGTGTGGCTCAAGTCAGATCAAAACACAATTAGAATTTGTTACAAATACAATTTTCAAGTCATACATGAATTTAGGAGATATTTTAAAATAATCACAGCTCCTATGTATATAGAACTCTAAAGATTATGAAACACTTACTTTATATTATCAGCATCATCATTCCCATTTTATAGTTGAGAAAACTGAGGCTCCAAGAAACTAAAGGCCTGAGGGAAAGTATCAAAGCTCAGACTGAAATCCAGGGGTCCTGACTTTAGGTTGTTATTTTTACATATGATAATAATAATGAAAGCTATCATTTATATGATAAATTGCGCATTTATATCTTACTTCAAGGTTTGCTCAGTACCATAGGGTGCTTCATTTGATCTACCTATCCATTCATTCAACAAACACTAAGTAACTGCCATGAGGATGTCAATATCTAGGTGCTAAGAATACAGAAAGAAAAAATGTACATATACATTAATCCTTATTTTAGACCCATTTTCTTGGGCAAGTCATTCAATTTCTCTGTGACTCGTCTGTCAAATGAGAGGTTTGGACTAGAAGGTCTCCTCCAACTCTCACAATCTCTGATCATAACTACTTTAGAAGGCTATATAGTTGGATTGGGGGTTGGGGGGGCCTTTTTCCTTTTTATGGGAAACAATTTCAAACTCTTTTTTAACTTTGAAAATTCTTGAGATAGCTTTGAAACACACACACACACATTCTCTCTCTCTCTCTCTCTCTCTCTCTCTCTCTTCTCTCTCTCTCTCTCTCTCTCTCTCTCTCTCTCTCTCTCTCTCTCTCTCTCTCTCTCTCTCTCTCTCTCTCTCTCTCTCTCTTCCCTTTCCCCCCATTTTATCCAGTAGAGCTTTCAGGTGAGCTAGATATTAACATCAACCAAAATTACTCTAATGGGAGATATTTTGAGTAAACTGAAAGTGCACATGTTTCATATCCATTAGCAAGAACTGTGCAATGAGGGCTGCGTGCAGACTGAATAGTAATATCTTGATTCCAACCTAAAAGCTTACTAAGATCCAGTAAATTAAGAGCATTTAAAATAAAAGTATAGGGATTTCTTTTTTTGTTCTAGTTATTACCTATCCCAACCCCTCTCCCCGAACCGAACACACATTTTCATGACATAAGGTTAAAGGGAAGAGAGGTTAGAAAACTGGACCGATGTCACAAACACCTCCAACATATGACCTCTGACTGTAGGATCCTGGACAATTCATTTTAACCTCTCATTGCCCCCAGGCAGCTCTTTAAGACTGAACTTTGCTGATGGAAGCTGATAGAAGGACGTCTTCACCAGGACACCAAAGGAATCTTGGCTCTGTTCAAAACCAAAATACTGTCGAAAACAAAAGCTAAAGAAATTCATAATAGAGAATCATTCACGCATAGCAAGCTAGCTTAGGCATGTTTTCGAAGAGTCCTGTCTCCAGAAGACAGACTCCCCTAGCTTCTCACTCCTTAAATGTAATCTCATCCTACCTCCAAAACAATACAAGGGGAGCCAGACTCACTGTCAGGAAGCAGGTTAAGAGGAAGATAAGGAGGTAGAACATCAAATGATGAGCACTTCTAGGGGAAAAAAATATTTTAGAAAAATTTTTTTTAATGAAAACTGTCTTCTATAGAAAAGCAATCATTGGTAAAAAGGATGCATAACTATCTTTGAAGGCATTAGAATCTGAGCTCCTTGAGTGCAGGGGTCTTGTCTTTGCTTTTTTTTGTAGCCCCAGCTCTTAGCTCTCAGCCTGGCCCATAGTAAGAGTTCAATGTATGCTGGTTCACTGACTGTGACTGATTGACTGATTATGTTGGCTTCCCTGCCTGGAAAAACTTGACTAAAGGTACAAGAAGAGCCATAGGTACCTGGCATACTTTCCTTAGTGTACTGTCATTCTGTTCATAACTACTGTGCTCCTGTGCTGGAGTGTCTAGGAATAAGAATTATAGACTAGCAAGAACCTTAGAGATCTTCTCCAGGGTGGCCTTCTAGGTCCTCAAGTGCAGCCTTTTGATTGAGTCCAAGTTTTACAGAACAAATCCTTTTATTAAGGGGGTTTGTTCTGTGAAGTTCGCATTCAGTCAAAGGGTCCCACTTGAGGACCTAGAGGGCTACATATGGCCTCGAGGCTGCAGATTCACCAGCCCTAATCTAGCCTAATCCTCTCCTCCGTCAAATTGGAAAAATAAAGCATAAAAATGACAGTTAAAGTGAGCTTTGTCCAAGGTTGCACAGGGTCAGAGTCAGCACAAGACTCCAGGTACCACATTTCCTGGGTCAGTGAGTTTTCTGCCACGCCATCTTCTTTTCTCTCTTAGTGGAAGCCTCTTGACCAAAGGGACTATTGCTTCTTTTGTATTTGGATCTCCAGAGCCTGCCACAGTGCTTGACACAGAACAAGTGCTTCAGAAAGGTGTTTTTCATAAATTCTTTCTCTCACCCTTTCTTTCCTCCTTCATCTCTCCCTCCCTCCCATACTTCTTTTCTTCCTTCCTTCATCTTTTTTTCCTTCCTGTCTTTCTTTCTCCTCCTTTTCCCCTTCCTACCTCCCTTCCTTTCTTTTTTCTTTCCTTCCTACCTTTCTTTACCTTTCTTCCCTGTTTCCTTCTTTCTTCTCTTTCTTCTTTCTTTCACCCTTCCCTTTGTTCTTTCCTTCATGCTTCTCTTCCTTCATCCTTCCCTTCCTTCCTTCCTTCCTTCCTTCCTTCCTTCCTTCCTTCCTTCCTTCCTTTCTTTCTTTCTTTCTTTCTTTCATTCCTTTCTCCACTATATAAGGCCCTTCCATTGAAAGTCACATTTTCTTAGCTCCCTCATTTATTTTCCCTACATTCCAGGAACTTTGGGAGGCCCTAGAAATGAAAGAGCCAATTATGTTTCACTTCCAACAGCAATTCCTAAGGTAGTTCTTTGCTTATAGTAGATATATACATTTTTTAAAGCTCTTCTTAGCCAAATATCTCCATTCATTCCAACCACATTTTATAACTTTTATTTAAAAGGAAACACATATTAGAGAAAGGCTAGTTTAGAGTAAAATAGGTCAACCATCATCTACTCAGAAAAAAATGAGTAGATTGGACAAGCTGAAAGAGAGAGAGAGAGAGAGAGAGAGAGAGAGAGAGAGAGAGAGAGAGAGAGAGAGAGAGAGAGAGAGAGAGAATGAATCAAGTTTGTGTCAAGAATGTTGAAATAAGCCTAGGGCTTCTTCTGTTCCATTAAGTACAAACTAAACTCGTCCTGGTCATCACTCAGTTCTGTCACTGCTGATAATATTGCTTTGTGTTTATTATTTTAATTAGTCATAGCTTCACAACAGGCCTTATAACATAATTCATTTGTTCAATTTTTCAGTTAACACATTTATTCAGTCCTTACTATATCCAAGGCATAAATGTGTTGAGCAAGATACTGGGTACTTGGAATCCAATGATCAAAATGAAAAATGCCTGTATTCAAGGACCTCCCATTATAGTGAGCAGTGAACAAGTAGATTGGAATTATCTATTGCTGGGAGAAAAGTATATCATAAATGCCTAGAAGTATCCATTATTTTCCAAATTGATGCCCAAAATTGAGTATAGCTACGTCATGACAAAAATCACAAAATTATAGCTTAAATCTCAGCACTAGAAGAAACCTTGTAGATTACACAGTAACTGACTAGCCCAGCCTATCCATCGTGGGAGTAAATTGCTTTTGCATCTTTAACACATGAGGCAGCTGGTAATACAGTATAGTGAGGGTTGGAGCAGAAGTCACAAAGCCCTGACTTCAAATCTGGCCTCAAACACCAGCCATGTGGGGGCCTGGGACAAATCATTTAACCTCTGTCTGCGCAGTTTTCACAACCCTTCCATACCTCATGCTGTAGGATTCTTGTCCATGTCAATCTAACTCATTTCAACAAACATTTAGTAAGCATTTTCAATGTGCTAGGCAATGGAATTAGAAAGACAAAAGGAAAGAAAAAAAAGAAGACAAGAGAAAAAAAAAAGAAAGAAAGGGAAAAAAAAGAAAAGAAGAATCTCTGCCTTCAAGGACTTCACACTCTCCCAGGGAATAAATAGAAGGTAAATAGAAGATAACTGGAGAAAGGAGAGAGTTCTAATATTTGAGAGATTTAAGAAAGTCTTCCCAGAGAAGAGGGCTCCTCAGCTAAGAATTCAAGAAAAAGAATGATTCTGAAGGCCAAGGATGATGAGGCAGTGCATTAAAGGCATCTGGCAAAGTTTTGGGAAGTTTGGGAAAACATCATGGATATCACCAATGCCTTATTAGAATTTGCTGTGTAGTAGAGAGTGTAGAGTGTTGGACTCAGAGACAGGGAGACCTGAGTTCAAATCCAGCCTTAGACATGTATTACCTGTGTGACTTTGGACAAGTTCTTTAACCTTTCTCAGTCTCAGGTTCCTCATCTGTAAAATAAGAATAGTAATAGCACCTTCTTCACAAGCTTGTCTCGAAGATAAAATGTAATAATATTTGTAAAGTACTTTGCAGAACAGTAAAATGTTATATAAATACTAGCTATTATTGTCTTATATATCCTCCATACAGACTTGGGGGATGGGAATGAATTCCAGGCATCAGGAATAGGTTGTCCTCCTGAATGTCCTCCATATAGGCTCTACCAGACATACTGTAGGCCTTTTTCTAGGTATTTGTGGATAACGATGCAAAACTCAGACGGTCCATCTGTTATCATCCATTCTTGCTACAGGACCAACTGGCCTTTTCTAGTTAGGAATGTCCTTGATAATATGTATTCATTATCACTGGTAGTATGTTGTAGGCTACTGACATCCATGGTTGGATGCACATAGTTGGATCCAGAGGTTGTCAGTTTTTTATTTTTGGGGGGAGGAGGGGCGTTGTTTGTTTGTTTTTATCATTCCAGTCAGCAGTCAGGTTGTCTGTGTAGCCTGCTAAGGCCTGGGTGTGATGGAAGGGAAGGGCTTCTTCTCACTTTCCCTTTTGTATTTCCTCTCCATTTTTCCATGGATAGTTCAGCCTACTGTTCTAGATACTGGTTTCTCTAGGGGCCTATTCAAGGGTCTCTCTAAGGGCAAGCTAATTAAGAGGCCAGAGGTGTTTCTGTCGCTGAAAGTATAAGAAGTTTGGCCTGGGGAGAAATGTCGTTATAAACTTCACCTTAAATATCATTACTACCCTTGGAACGCCTTGCTGATTGGTGTGTCGATTCTGAAGGAAGAGGAAAGGACTGCTTTTATCTTTTTTAGAAGCTTTGTTCTTTCAATTTTCTTATCAGTTTAATTTTTATTGCATTTTATACTCTCCTAGTGCTTATTCCATTTTAATCCTTAAGCCTGAATCACTGAGTTGGCCTAGTCTAGGCCAGGTCTAGAACACCTAGCAATATACTGTTCCATTACTGTTTGGGTCCCCTGATATCTTGGCTTTCCTAGAATCATGATCTTCTATGATTCTAAGCCATAAAGCACTATTAGCAGGATATTGGTATTAGAAAGGTGGCCTTTGATAAAAGGAAAATTTCTGGGATCACTGAAAATACTGTTCAATTTGTTATCCAGTCCACTGTTGTCCTCCTATCCAGTTCTGAGCCCAAGCTGTTGTCCATTTGTGACTTGTCTCCAATACAGACACAACAATACTCTCATTTGATGGGCTGCCCATTCAACTGCATGTCATCATATAGACAGTATGCCTTCTCCATCTACTATTTTTCTCTGTAGATTACTAAACCAGTTGCTTTTAATGACCATGGGGATATTTGAGCAAGCCTTATACATTCCTTAACTTCCACAGTGTCATCTGCAAACAGTAGTCCCTAGAGAATCTCATCATCTATAGGAAATCCCTCTTTCTTTTGGGTTTTACATAGGTTATGAGGGCCATCTCCAGTTGTCCTGATCTATATCTGGCCACTGGACCCAGATGGTTGCAGAGGAGAAAGTGAAGCAGGTAACTGCACAGTTCTCCCTCACTTAAATCCAAAGGCATCACCTTCCTAATGTCATGGTCCTCTTCCAGAACAAAGGACAAACAAAAACAACATAGATTGTATTCCATGATGTTGACAGACAGCTTTGATGAGCATGCACTTCCATGTTTTATGCTTCAGTAAATAATCAGAGAATTATAAAATCTCTGTGGTTACATCTATCAAGGAATCATTTACAAACCTAATATATACAGGAGAGGCCCTTGGAAAAGAGCCTTTAAAACTGCATTTTGCTCAGTTAATTTTTTTTTTTTTTATAATCAAACATCAGTAAACACAGAGTTAAGATTTTCTATACCTCTCCAGCAATTGTGTGGCTATAAAGACATGATCTGTCTTAGACAATTGTTTGTGAAAGCCTTCCAGTTTCCTTTTCCTATTTTCATAAGCAGTATTCCCAATATGGTCATATATCACTCTCAAAAGAATTTTATAGAGGTAAAGAGTAGGTAGAGAGGCAAAAACAGAATCAAAGAAAGCTTTGCAGGCCTTGAAATCATGATGACTTCAGTTCAAGTCTAGTTTTGTTCTGTTTTTTTTCTGAAGAGGCTTTTTGTGTTGGTCCTTCATTCTCAAAGAGGACCATGATATTGGGGAGATGATGACATGACTTGCAGTTGACTTTGACTTGATTGAGGGAAGGCCATGCAAGGTCACCAGCCTCACTTTCTCCTCCAGAGCTGCCTGAATCCAGTAGCCAGATATTCATCAGGATGACTGGAGATGACCCAGGATGCACTGGGAGACCTTGGTCCTTTTAGGCTAAGGTTTTCTTAGTTCTAAAGACAGGTGCTGGCTGCATTGTTCACTCTGCCAAAGAAAGCACCCCAAAGAAACGCATCCTAAACCATAGTTTCAAACACATTTTTCACTGTCCTTCCCTATACTCACCCTTTCACAAAAGTCACAAAATATCAAGATTTATATTTATTTGGTTTTGAGGATTTTTACCAAGTTCTTCATAGAAGTTTTCTACTTAATTCTTTGTAACTGGCACATAAATTGGAATCATGTTGGCATTTCCTAGGAGCACTGGAAGGTTTAGTAACTTGCCCAGATTTCCCAGAGAGTATTTGTTAGTAGTGGAATTCCCAGGCCAACTCCTTATAAATCTGTTTTAAAATCATGCCTATTATGTATAGTGTATGTATTACTAGTTTTATTAATAACAGAATTTCTGTTCTCTTGATGAAGACTCTTCCTATGACTCCATCTTAAACAGATTACAGTTGTTATTTTCAGAACTTCCACAAACATTTCTTAAACATCTATTGTGTAACAAACACTGTACTAGACACCAAGAAAGTTACATGGAGTTAGAAAGGCATGCTTCCCACCTTCATAAAGCTTATAATCTAGGAGAGGATAGAACATATGTACAAATAACTAATTCAGATGCTGATCTTTTATCTAGAGATAGAAGGGACATCATAGGTCATCCAATCTAATTCTCTCATTTTAGAGTTGAATAATCTGAGGCCTAAGGAGATTGTGCATTTTGTGGAAGGCCACAGGACATTAAGTATAGGAGGTAAGCTTTTAACCAAGGTTTTCTTCACTACATCCACTACACCACTTTGTCTAACCCTAAAAGCTGAGGCTAACAAAAAAAAAATTAAAAAGAGCTGGCAAAGAAAAGAATTTCTAAGTATTTGCAAAGCATAGATGGTCATCACAAACCACATATTATATGTGAACCAAGAAAGGAAGGATCAGAAATCATTCCTGACTAGAGTACATCAGGAAAGTCTCCATGAACAAGACTGTATTTGATCTGGACCTGAAAGGAAGGGTAGGATTTTAAAAGTGAGGGAGACCTTTTAGGCATGGACAACTGCGTAAGCAAAAATACAGGGGGCAGCGTGGCATGTAAGATCAATAGGGAGCACAGGAACTATTTCTAAAAGCCTTAGATTTGTACTTATTTGTACTTATTGTACTTTGTCAGTTCACTTTTGAAGACTAATTGTGGGAGCACAATCTTTGCAACAAGTAAGCACCCCAACATACACAGGGGGGCCTGCTATCACAATTTCTTAGATCTACATTCATAAAAGGAAAGCAATTTTCAAGGGGTTAACAATCACTTTAGTCAAGCACATGTATCATTCCTTTAATCAAGTACATAGATCATTCAGTTAGTGCAGGGGAGTCAGCACCCTGAACTTCAAAGAAAATATAAAGAAATCAGCATATCAATAGACATGGTTTCCTCTGCCTGAATTCAACAGCTGTCTGACCATAGTTACCAGAGAGGGAAGCACCGACATCTGGATTTTCAAAGCCAGGGGGCTCCTTTAGTGGCTTCCCAGAGTCCATGTCTGGCCAAACAAACACTTTCAGTCAGTAAGCCCCAAAGTAAAACCTCAACTCAGAGTATTTATACCTTTTTTAGAGCCAAAGGGCATCCCAACCCTTGAGAACCAGTGCTTCATTAACAAAAGGCTTGGGCCTTCCCACAAACATTCACTAATCAAACTCCCCTTAACAAGCAGGCCCATTAATGTGTGGGGAAAATCTTTAATCAAATTGAATTAGTTAACAATTATTATTGAAATATTAACAATTATTGCCCAGCCCTGGGCAATCCAATCAAAGAATTTATCCCCACTCAAACCTGTGTTGAGCACAGTAGGCTCCCCCAAGGAAGATTAAATTCCTGCTAAGGTTGGGTGGGGTTTGAACAAGATTGAGGAGACAGTTAACTCAATCTTATTATCAGTAATGTTCTTCAGAGACTGCACAACCTACAGGCTTTTGAAAAAACCCTGGTCCGAATTCAATAACTGATTATTAATATGAGGAGAAATTATTTCTCTCACATACATACATTTCTTATATATGTGTATACACATATATACATACATGTGTATATGTGTATATACATACATACTTTATATGCCTTATGCATATACATATATGTATGTATGTGTGTGAAATGAATTCTCTTTCTTTGCTAGTTGCACATCAGTCTGGATGCAACACGAAAAATGCAGTCAGTCATCTAGATGTCTTACCTGCATGGTGCCAAACATCTGGACATTTGAAAGCATCTGTTTTTTCTCCACTTTTCATCTGACTGCTTAGCATTGTGTGGCCACAGCTGAAACATGGATATTTTCAGGAAAGCACTGACTCCACTTCCCTAGGAATTTTCATTTACTTAAAGTGATAACAGAATCAGAACTGGTCAGGGCAATTGATGTCTCACCCTGATCCTTGTAAAAAAAAATGGTTGGAGTATTTTCAGCCTCTCACATTGGCTGACCCTCAGTTATACAGCTATCACAGCTTTAAAAATAACACTTTGAAGCATGAATTTCCTTGACAGGTAAAAACTATTTGATAAACTTCAGGTTGTACTGCACAGAGTTAGAGATGTCCAGCACAGAGAGCTCTGAGCCCTGCAAAGGAATCATTTTGTAAATGGAAATCAGGCCTTTAATATAAACCAGGCAACCATCCAATCACTAAATCTGGCTTTGTAGTCACTGTCTAATCCATCCAGTACTTTCTCCATTTCCATTCAGTTGGCTTGATCTACTAATTCACTTCCCCTCATTTTGCTTCCCAATAGCTTATTTTTCTCCCTTTCTCACAGCTCAAAATCTGTCATTATAATGGTATCTGTGCTTAAAAGGAAGCCATTTGGTTACTTCAGGATTCAAAAGCCTAAGAAAAAGCCACCTCAAATAGAACATTCACTCACATTTTAGCTCATTTCTGGAAATTTTCTCAATTGAAAACCTAAATCCAATGCAATTTGCTTTGCAGAAATGGAAAGAGAGAAGTTCCTACTACCAAAGTCCCCCCTACAGGGACAAAGCATAGAAGTCCTCAGGCAAAGGGCCCATGACAGTTCTATACCAAAAGAAATTCCTGCTCCCATCTTTCTAAGTTACCCATGGTCTATTGGGTAAATGTGTATGCAGATAGGCGGATGGGTGGGGATTGTGGTTTTTAACAGCTCAGTCCAAACCTTCTAGCTACCGCAATATAATAAATAAATAGAAAGGAAAACAGCCTATTTTCTACTAATGATGAGTCAGAGGTCTAGGCTAGTTGTCTGAGGGATTATTCTGGAAAAATCAGGCATACCAGAGACGAACTTAAGATCTGACCATGAAAACGGTTCAGGGTTTTGGAAAGCTCAGTTTAGACCACAAATAAAAGCACGGCCATTGGAGTAGCCTTCATCCTCCAAGGAAAACTAAGCCAGCCTCATAAATGGCAGGCCAGCATTAACATTCAAATCCTATAATAGATCAAAGGCAAATAGTCAGAGGGGGCCAGTCTCTCATAGTCAGTCTAGGAGAATAGGTTCTGGCCCATCATAAATAAGTGGTTTTGTGTCTTTTCCCCTACAGAAAAATAAAGAAGACCAACAAAGACCTTCTTATATGGTTTGCTTCTTCTTCTCCTGCATGCCCAAAATTATGTCAAATGGAGTGCAGCCTTGGTAATGAACACTATACCCAAGAGACTAAGTATTTCATATGCTGGTTCTAAACAAGTAGTAGAAGTCACCAGTGTTCTTTTAACATAATCTTGAATAGGCTGATTCCACTTCCTTCTGTCCAAGCCCAAAGTTCAGCCTTGAAGCTCACCTTCTCTTGAGCATAGATGGAAAACATTCAGCTACTTCCTGTTCCTGCAAGTGGCCATGTTCTTGTTAGGGCTTTGCAAGCATAAAAGAGTAGGAAAAGTCTAGAGGATGGAATAGGTGAAAGAAATGCAAGGAAAGGCATTTGGGGATTTGGGGATGGAGGTTCTTTGAGTTTAATCTTCCATGATTCTTAGTCACACCAAAATTCTCTTTCTATTTCTTTGGCTCCTTTTCTCTCCTTCTACCTTTTTACTCTCACTCTGACTTTATCTCATTCTCACTCTCTATCCCCACATACATTTGACTATTTTTTAAATTTATTTTTAGTTTATAACATTCAGTTCCACCAGCTTTTGAGTTTTAAATTTTCTCTCTCTCCCTCTCCTCCCCCCTCCCCAAGACAGCATGTAATCTGATATAGCCTCTACATATACTTTCATATTAAGCATGTTTTCAAATCAGTCATGTTGCAAAGAAGACTTCTGACCAACGGAATGAGTCACGAGAAAGACACAAAACACAACAAAACAGAAGAGAGAGAGCAAATAGTTCGTTCGATCTGCACTCAGACTACATACTTCTTTCTCTGAAGGTGGGTAGCATTTTCCATCATGAGCCTTTTGGAGCTGTCATTGAAAAGAAGAGCCAAGTCTATCAAAGTCAGGCATGTCACAGTGTGGCCATAACTGTATACAGTGTTCCCCTGGTTCTGCTCCCCTCTCTCCATCTGACTTTTCTAAAGCACTGAGTGGTTCTTTTAGTTTTCTGCTTTTTTCCCCATCTCAGTGATGTTTAGAGATTTATGTCATCTTCACCACCACACCTAGCTGGTGATATGCCATAGATGTTTAACAACTGGTTCTCTTCCCCAATATGCTGGTAAATGTTTAACAATCAGTTCTCCCCCTGCCAAAAAAGAAAAAGTATCTGTAACAAACTTTTAAGTTTGATCTGTAAAATGAGCATTTTCTCCATCACTTTCCCAAGTGTAAACAGTCAACAAAGCGACACATCAAATCCTGATTTGCAGCATTATTTCCAAGGTATAAATGCTCACACTTAAAATTTTAGAATCACCTCTCAAAAGTTCATCTGGCTCCAATGGTGTCCCTGTCCCCAGTTTGTAAAATGGGAAATAATATAGGGACAGATCTTCTTCACTGCAATTAACCAAGCATTTATTAAGCACTTACTAGGTACCAGATGCCTAGGATATATCCAAAGACAAAAAGGAAACTTTCCCCCTTGAAGAGCCTACCTTCTTCTGGGGGAAATTCAATCCCTAATGGACTTCTACAAATCATGATCTAAGTGTCTTGAAATCCTGTTGTTTCATCAGCCCCTCCCTCACTAGCCAAGAACTAGAGGGACAGGAAGCAAAGCTCTGGCCTCATGCCCCGAAGGGAACTGGATGCATGGCAGCCGTGCCAACCCACCTAGCAGAGTTTCAGGGAGTATCAGCGAGCTTGCTGCTTGGCACTTTGATCCAAAGGTGAGTTCTGAGGAGGAACTCTCCATGGGAAGTTAGGCAAGCACCTAGACAGCGGTGCCTTTGGGGGCAATTTCTAATTGTTTGTCAAGAAGAAGAAAAAGAACAGATCAAGGCAACTTCTGGTTTTCAAAGGCTTTGGTGAAATAGAGAAAGGTATTTCTTTAATAATCCATCAGACAAAAAAGGGGGGGAAATCCTGTGTATCATTCCTGAAAGTTTTCCCAAGTCTAAATGTTTATACTTGAAAGTCCTCTCCAAGGCTTGGTTTTTTTTTGTTTTGTTTTGTTTTGTTTTGCTTTCATTACTTGGCAATTCCTTCCTCACTCTTTTCTTGATGCCTTGAAAAGAAATACTACTGGCCAGAGAAAACTTTTAAAATATGAAAATGAATTCACCAGGGGACATATATAAAATGCAGTGGGATGGAATAGTGGAAATCTAATCAGGATATCTACTTTTTAATGACTGTATCATTTTGAATCTATGATTCAAAAATTGATTCCTCTTTTCCCGAAAAGGCCCAGAATATGTGTGGTACGAGCCAAACTCTTCTGTAAGTGCTCAAATTCAAAGGCACAATACAAACAGCCAAGAATCCAGGTTTCCCTCTCTTTACCTGGAGTTTCTTTCTTTTGACTCCCTCTCTGTACTAACCCCTATTTCATATTCACAGATTGGGGGGAGGGAATCAATTACTACCAGGTTCCAGGTACTCTGTAGGTCTGTGCTCCTAAATACACAGCTCTCAAGCCCGTCAGTCCATTTACGTTCCATCACCAATGAGTTGGTAAAATTAGCTCAAAGAAAAGGCGCTACAATGATGCAGCATGAATGACAATAATAATTAAACATTCTCCTTCATAAACTAGGACACAGAACATACACAGTATCAGTGGGAAGAAGGGGTACACACATACACATACATACACACACACAGAGAGTAAGCACACTAATACAGAGGTATACATATAGGGAACCTACATGGCACAGGCGATTCATACCTCTACCACGGTAGGGCTCCATGGTCTTCCCATGAGATCCTCATTCTGCTCCCATCCAGTGCAGCATTTCTCTTGGACAGGTCACTCAGGTGAGTTCCTTAGCAATATTCCTTTCCAGAGTCTGACTCCTGATGGCCAGGGATAACTAACTAACTAACTAATTCTCTCTCTCTTTCCACAAAACTCCATTGTTCTCATGATGCTAAAAGCCGAGCCTGATTCAGACTGGTCTGGTGCTCTAGGTTCACATTTAGATCACAATGAGACCCTCACAGACTAACAGTTAACAAAAGATAATTGATCAATATCATCAAAAAGATATTGTGAGAGCATATTGCATGGATTCTGTTAGGCAGTCTCCTTGCCTCTGCTTTGCAGTAGTGCATTGATGGTCAAAAGACTGTACTTAGACCACCAAGAAGTTATACCAATGACATGGACCTTGGGTTCTTGGGCCAGTTAAGTCTCAGGAAAAGTTTAAATGCCTTTTAAGAAAAAAAATCATCTGACCTACATGAGGTAGTGCCTTAGGAAAAGCTAGCTTAGCCTCCATGGCAGGCCTCAAGAAACATTTCTCCTTCCTCACTGCATTGCTTGTGACATGGTGCTAAAAGCTTTCTAGAGAAACTTCTACCACCCCAATGGTCTCAGCTCTGTTTCTATACAACCCTGACTTTAGGGACGTGAGAAGCTTGGCATAGACCACCTGGGAAGAAGAAAAAAAAGCTAAACCTAAAAGACAGCAAAAAGACAACTGCCAAAGTCATGGCCCTTTGGGGGACTGACCAAATATGGAGGATAACAAAGATGGCACTTTTGGGGGAGGAGGAACCCAAGCTACACTGGTTCTAACCATTGTTCACACTGCCATATCTCAGGCCATGCAACTTACTAGCCCATAAGATACCATTATATTCACAGACTATACCTCAGAGCAAACATCATTGTCACTGGAGTGAATGAAGTGAGCAGCTAAGTGGCACAGTGGATAGAGCACTGGGTCTAAAGTTAGGAAGATCTGAGTTCAAATCTATCTTCAGACATTAGCTGTGCAACCCTGAGCAAATCACTTAAAAAAAAATCTCCATTTGCCTCAGTTTCTTCAACTGTCAAATGAAAGTAATAAGTGTCTAATTCATGGGGTTATCGTAAGAATCCAATGAAAATGATATTTGCTAAGCACTTAACACAGTGCCTAGCATAGAGTGAGTGCTGTATGAATATTACGCCTTTCCCTTCACCCTCCTTATACACTCTTTTAGTGCAGAGTATGTGACAGACCAAGCCTGAAGTAGAGTGTGGGTAGATACTCTGCAAACCCAAGTTTTCCCTTGGGAAGGTGAACTTTTATAGGCTTCCTTCTTCATCTCAGAATTAAAACCCACCACCCTAAAAGATGTATCCTTCCAGGCAGAAGACAGATGGCAAGTATATTACAGAGCCTGAAAATCCAATGCTGGGTCAGATCTGGTTAATATTGGGGAACAGGGGAATGCAGAATATTCTATTAACATGCATTGGCTCTTAAGAGATTTTTTCCCTATGAAATTTCAAGAATATAGTGGTTGATCATTCCCCTAGGAGGGGAGGGAGGTATGAAGGATGTACAGATCGAAGGAAACATTGAAAAGATCAGCTTTAAGACCTGAAAGTAGCGGTGAATGTTCTATGTCCACTGGTTCTGGGGGAATCTGTCGTGGCATTCAGCTAATTAGATGGTGCTGGTGTGGTCAGCCAGGACACACTGATTCTTGGGCAAAGGGATCTACTCAGGAAGGGTTGGTATTGGCTGCAACTGGTATTGAGAGAGGGAGTTCCTCACTGGGAGATCCCTATATCATTAAAATCTGTTCTACTTTCCCCCCCCAATGAAATAATGAATTTTACCTCTTATTTCTTTAGGAATATTTCACATGCAAATCCAGCCAGCATATTTAAACAGACATGCAGGTATTTGGTTTTTGAAGTTGGGGCTCTATTAGAAAACAAAGAATCAATTTCCTAATTGTCTTCTGTTCAGGCGTCTGTGAGGTACAGTCTCCAGGGTGGCGAGTGTTAAGCTATGTAACTGATGCCAAAGGAACACCTGAGAAGGGTAAAGGGGACCTGAAAAGGATTGATGCTAATGAAGTTTTTCTTTCAAATTTCTTCTCACTTTCCTTTAAGGTGCTAACAGGGTAGGTGGCCCTTGGACATAGAGGGACAGCTGCCTTGCGTTTTCCTGGCACTGTGAATCTCCCTCCCCCCCCCGCCGGGATAATGGAGGAGCAATGGGGGAAAATGGCATTCTTTATCTGTACTCTCTCATGGTGAAAGGCCCATCAACAGAAAAAAACAGGAATCTTGGGGAGGTGAAGGGGCCTTAAATGTAAGCATTGTGAAGCTGCCATGGAACAAGAAAAACTTAGAGTCTCAGAAAAACATTTCAAAGATCATTTTGCTTCCAAAGGTATGTTGCATGATGCATACAAACATGCATATGTAGGTAAGAAGGCATGTATCTGCATGTGCATGCATATAAGGTGTTCCTTGTAATCTCCCATATGTGTGCATGCATGCATGTCAACATGTACGAATGGATGCATACATGTCCCAAAAGTCTTAGTGCAGTTTAAGTTACTAAAGCTTAAAGCTTCACTGGTTGTTGTCCTTCATCTTCAAAGAGGAACAAAATGACATCACCATTGTAAAGGGAAATCTCAATGTGTCCAACAGTGGCTGATCAGCCCAATATGAGCTCGGAATGTTCTACCGCAGGTTGGGCAGAGATAGTCTGTGTGAATGTCTGGGGTGAATATCCCCAATTTGCACATCCCGCGTTTACTTTGTGCTGTCTCAATTCTGCTTTGCTCAAAGAGCACAGCACTTTTTCTTATTCTGAGTGGTCCTGTGCCAGCGTCTCCAATGTTGCACAGTCAAATCCAAAGTTCTTGAGAGAGACCTTGAGAGTGTCCTTGTATCATTTCTTCTGGCCACCATGTGATTGCCTGCCCCATGAAAGTTCTCCATAAAATACTCTTTTTGGCAAGCATATATTTTGCATTTGAACGTGGCAAGCCCATTGGAGTTGCGCTCTCTGAAGCATACTTTGAATACTTGACAGTTCAACTCAAGCAAGGACTTCAGTGTCTGGTACCTTATCCTGCCAGGTGATCCTCAGAATCTTCCTAAGATAGTTCAAGTGGAAGTGATTCAGTTTCCTGGCATGGCACTGGTAGACTGCCCATGTTTCACAGGCATACAACAATGAGGTCAGCACAATGGCCCTGTAGACTTTCAATTTGGTAGTAAGTCTAATACCTCTTCTCTCCCAAACTTTTCTTCAGAGCCTCCCAAACACTGAACTAGCTCTGGCAACGCGTGCATCAACCTCATTGTCAATGTGTACATCCCTGGAAAGTATACTACCAAGGTAAGTGAACTTATGCACAGTATTCCAAACTTCTCCCATTTGTTGTAACCGATGGTTCCATATATGGATGGTGTGGTGGTGGCTTATGGAGCACCTGCGTTTTCTTGGTGTTAATTATTAGATCAAAATGAGCACAGGCAGCAGAGAATTGATCCATTCTTTGTTGCATCTCAGCTTCAGATGCTGCATTGAGTGCACAATCATCTGCAAACAGAAAATCATGCACCAGAACTCCTTCCACTTTGGTCTTTGCTTGCAGCCTTTTCAAATTGAAGAACTTAACATCAATACAGTAGTTGGCCTTGATGCCATGTTCATCCTCACTGAAAGCATTTGTCAACATGGCTGAAAACATCATGCTAGAAAGCATGGGAGCAAGCACACAGCCCTGTTTTATTCCATCGGTGACTGGGAAGGCATGAGAGCATTGTCCACTATCCAGAATCTGGGCAAACATGCCACCATGAAATTGATGTACAATATTGATGAACTTCTCCAGTCAACCAAGTTTTGACATAATTTTCCACAAGCCCTCGTGACTAACAGTGTCAATGGCCTTGGTCAGATCTACAAATGTTGTGTATAGACCTGGCATTTCTCCTGGAGTTGTCTGGCAGCAAACACCATATCAACCAACTCAGCCCTTTCTGAAGTCACATTGGCTCTCAGGTATATACCCATCTTCCAGGTGAAAGATTAGCCTATTAAGGAGGACTCTAGCAAGAATTTTGCTAATAATGACCAAGAGAGAGAACCCCTTGTGATTGTCACAGGACAATCTATTTCCTTTACCTTTATAGAGTGGAGGCATCCTTGAACTCCTGGGGGATAACCTCCTCTTACCATATAACATGGAAAATTTCAGTCAGCTTTTGTATAAGTACTGGTCCCCCTACCTTGTAAATCTCAGCTGGAATAGAATCAGCACCAGGTGCTTTGCCACATGAAAGGCCCTCTAATGGCCCTCAAAACCTTTTCTTCAGTTGGAAGTTCAGCTAAGGAGGGATTGACTTCAACCTGAGGTAAGTGGTCAATGGCTTCAGCATTGATTGATGATGGTCTTTGGAGAACACTATGGAAGTGTTCAGCCCATCTCTCTAGGATCATGTCCTTATTACTAATCAATGTGACTCCATCAGCACTGAGTAGTTGTGATGCACCATAGATTTTTGATCCACAAATAGCTTTCAGGGAATCATAAAAGCGCTTTGGATTGTTACTATCAGCATAAAATTGAATTTCATCTGCCTTCTTAGTGAGCCAGGAATCCTGCATCTCTCCAAACTTTGCTTGTGCTTTGCTTTTGATGGAATTAAATGTGGCCTTCTTAGAGGTGGATGAACTATCCTGCTGGTAAAACCTGTGGAGTTCTCATTTTTCATTTAGCAGCTTCTGAATTTCCCCATCATTTTCATCAAACCAGTCTTGGTGTTTGCGAGTGTTCTGACTCAGATGAGCAAATGCAGTGCTGTACACCAACTCTCTGAGAGCTGCCTACGTTTTTCTTTTTCACTGTTGCCAGCTGTATCTTGGCTCAACTTTCCCTCCAAGTTAGCAACAAATTGTTCACACTCAGACAAGAGCTCTAATTTGTTGACATTAATTCTTCTGGTAGTCCTTTTGCCTTGGGGGAGGTGCTTTTGATGAATGCAAATACTTAGCTTGGAAAGATAAGTCTATAATCAGTCCAGCACTCTGCACCACACATAGCCTTTCACTAAGATTTCGGGGACTATCAATTTATCTAATTATCCATCTATTTATCATCTATTTACCTATTTATCTACATACACATATATGCATATATACACGTGTCATGCATGTACATATATAAGTGCATGACTACACATGCATATATAATGTGTATACATTCCTATTTTGTATATACATTCATATGGTATTCATATAACATATGCATATATACATGCATGTGCATATAAGCAATATAATAAATACATTGTATATGTATTACAATATGAAAATATGTATATATATGCACACAATATATATTATGTATGTGTTCTGTTTATCTGGCTATGTATTGAAACATAAGTGCATACATGCACACACATCTATTTGTCTATATATTTTATTGATATTTTGTCCTTAGGTACATATTTTCCAATCCCTAACTCAGACAGAACTCTCCTTTGTGACAAAGAAGAATAGCTAAGAAAAATAAAGAGCCCATTTCTGAATGTGTGAGTGTATATACACATGCCATACACATTCGCACATTCATACTCTACCCAACCAGCCTGCATCTCTCATCTCTGCCGTGGTGGAAAAGTGTGCTTGGTTATCTCTTCTCCAGGACTTGCATGTGTTTTTCGTTATTCAGCATCAGCCTCCTTTACATGATCTTTCCATGTGCATGTCTCTGCACACTCTTCTCTCAGTTCTGCTTATCTCACTCTGCTTTGGGTCATCCAAATCATCCCACATATCTCCAAATTGGTCCCAGTCATCATTTCTTAATCCACAATAACATCATATTATATTCACCTTGGTTGGTCTATGAGGATCCCCTTGATTTCTGGTTCTTTGCTGCTGTGAATATTTTGGCATGTATCAAGCCCTCATTTCTGCCTTTGGCTTCCTTGAAGGCATCTCCTCAGTAGTGGGACTGTTGGGTGAGATGGTAAGAAGAGCTTAGTCATTTTCTTGAATTATTCCAAATTGAAATCCAGAAGATCTGGAGCACTTTAGAATTCCACCAAATACGTGTAGTGTAACAGTTCTTCCTAAGCCCTTCCAACACTATTTCCACCTGTCTTCATTTTTGTCAATTTGCAGAGTTATTTTAATTTGTCATTTTCTTACAATGAATGATTTGGAGCTCACCTTTGTGAGGTCATTTCAAGTTGGCAATTCTTTGAAAACTGTAAATATCCTTCAGCCATATTTTCCTCGCCACCATGCCCCCCTTATCCTCACCTGGAACTATACAGACCCCCTAGGCCAGACTTCCAGAGGTCATCCTGCTCTCCCCAAAAGAGTTCATCTACTCATCTGAGCAGCTCTAGTTGATGAATGAATCCAAATTCACCTAACGCCGTACAGGCATATCTCATTTTATTGCGCTTCAATTTATCACACTTTATGGCTAGTGTGTTTTTGTTTTGTTTTGTTTTAACCAGTTGAAGGTTTGTGGCAACTTTGTGCATCTATTGGGGCTCATATTGTGACTCTATGTCACATTTTGGTCATTCTCACAATTTTATCTGTCGTGATCAGTTGATTTTTGATGTCATCTATTGTAATTGTTTTGGGAGGCCATGGACAGTGCCCATATAAGATGGTGAACTTAATCAACAAATGTTGTGTATTCCAACTGCAATTTCCCATCTCTCTGCCTCTCCTCAGGCCTTCCTATTCTCTGAGATACAACAATATTGAAATTAGGTCAGTTGATAACCCTGAAATGGCCTCTTAGGGTTCAAATGAAAGGAAGAGACTACCAATGGGGCAAACTTAGAGCTGTCTTATTTTTAGAAATTGCTGCAGCCACTCCTACGTTTAGCAACCACCACCCTGATCAATCAGCAACCATTAACTTGGAGGCAAGACCCTCCCCTAGCAGAAAGATTAGGACTCACTGAAGGCTCAGATGACAGCACTTTTTTAACAATAAGCAATTTTTTTAAATTAAGATAGGTACATTGGTTTGTCGGGTTTTTTTACACATAATATTGTTGCCCATTTAATAGACTACGGTATAGTATAAATATAACTTTTATATATACTAGAAAACCAAAAAATTTACGTGATTCACTTCGCTGTGATGTTCCCTTTATTGCAGTGGTCTGGAATGAAACCCACAATATCTCCAAAATATGCCTGTATATTCAATCGGTCCAAAACCATGTTTCATATTAAAGCCACTTATTCACAGCAGATACTTTGCCATTTGTCCTGAAGCTGGTATTCTCTCTGCTTTCCACCTCCTGCCTGGGAATGATAATCAAATTAATGCTATCACTAATTCTGGAACAAATATGACCATCAGTGGTCCAATGTCTCCTTTCACCAACCCAGTGACAGTCTGGGGGTTGGTAAACTATGGTCCATGGGATTACCTGTTTTTTGAACTATAAATGGTTTCTACATTTTAAAAAAATGAAGTTTTTTGTTATTTTAAAAATGTAAAAAACATTCTAAGCTTACAGGTCTTACAAAAACAGGCTGCAGGCAGGATTTGGTCTGAGAGCCCAATTTGCCAATCCCTAGCCTAGACCAAAGCTTCCTTCCCTGGCCATCTGCTCCTATAGATCTATTGTTTTTGATGGTACAAACTAATCTCCTTGATGATAGAGGCTACCTCACTTTTGTTTTTGTATTTGTTTTTCTATTTTTATCCCCAGCATATGCCATAAAGCTTGACACAGGTTCGATACTTTGTAAGTGCTTTTTCATTCATTCGTTTGCTCATTCCTTTATCATCTTTCAGGCATGGCTAGGTAATGGTGACAACAAGTTTCTAGCCCACTTCTACTGATTCTTAGTCTAATAGTTGTCCACTACAATAAACTGCCTACTGTCCTACCCACACCCCATCCCCTCACTCTCTCGATTGTTTCACCTCCTCCTTAACAGCCTTTCCTACCAGTCAAGAAACTTCTGCCCTGGTCCCTGATCTTCTGACTGATGAGTCCCTGGGCAGGATGGCCATTTCATGAGGAGCCCCAGCCATATTCACTTTACTTCCCATTTAACTCACTGTGGAATTTCTCACCTCCCCAATTGCAGTCATTTCCCTGAATAGGTAGCCTCTTCTCCTGCACATACGCAAAGTCTCCTCTATGTTGTGTCTTCCTCTCCTTCCTCCCTTAAATATAAGGTCCCTGAAAATACAGACCATACTTTTTTCTTGTATTTGTATCTTCTATACTTAGCATGGTGCCTGGCACAGAATAAGTACTTAATAAATTCTCTATCATCTCTATATTTTTTCATTCTCTTGGCTTTGTTTTATTGTCTCTTGATATCTCATAAAGTCATTAGCTTCTACTTGCTCCATTCTAATTTTTAAGGAATTATTTTCTTCAGTGAACTGTTGTATCTTCTTTTCCATTTGGTCAGTTCTACTTTTTTAAGTTCTTTTCTTCAGTAAATTTTTGTGCCTCTTTTCCCATTTGGCCAATTCCTTTTTGTAAGCTGATATTTTCTTCAGTATCTTTTGTGTCTCCTTTACCAAGCCATTGACTCTTCTTTCATATCTAGCATCACCTCATTTCTCTTTTCAATTTTTCCTCTACCTCTCTTACTTGATTTTCAAAAACCCTTTTTGAGCTCTTCCATGGCCTGAGACCAATTTATATTTTTCTGGGAGGCTTTGGATGGAGGAGTTTTGACTTTGCTGTCTTCTTCTGAGTGTGTGTTTTGAGATTCCTTGTCACTATAGTAACTTACTACAGTCAGAATTGTTTTTCTGTTGTTTTCTCATTTCCCCAGCCTATTACTTGACCTTTAACTCTTTGGTAAAGTAGGGATCTTGCTTCTAGGGTGGATTGTGCACTATCCCAAGGTTCAGGGGCTTTGTGCAGCTATTTTCAGAGATTTTTCCACAGACTTGTAAGTTTTCTGTTCTTCCAAGGTGATATGATCAAAGGAGAGGGGTGTTTGCTATTCTCCTGCTCTGTACTATGGTCTGTGAGTGACCATGAGCACTCTTTTCATCCTGGAATTGTGATGAGGGTGCCTTCTCCACTGTGGCCACAAGCTCTGGTGTGCTTGTGCTACTCCTTGCCGTGGGACTGCCACCCAGGACTGTGACCTGGATCTGAGTATGGGTAAAGCAACAGAGTCCTGCCCCCAAGGTCAGAAAAGAGACCCTTGTAATCTCCTTCTGACAAGTTTTTCAACCCCCTTACGATCTGTGAGCTGAGAACTCTGGAAGCAGCCATTGCCACTGCTGCTGCTGATTCAGTCACTCCCAAGACCTGCTCCTGGTTTGCTGGGGCTGGGTCTGTGCTGGCACATCCTGTGCTGGACTGCACTCCACTCTCACCCTGGTGCACCTTCTAAGTTGCCTTTGACTAGAAAATTGTTTCACTCTATCCTTTGGAGGGTTTTGCCTCAAATTTGTTTGGATGCAGTATTTAAAGTTGTTTAGGGGGTTTGGGGGGGAAACTCAGGTGCATCCCTGCCTTTTCTTCACCATCTTGGTTCCTTCAAGAAATTGTTAAGAAAAGTTTCTCTGAAGTTTTAGAACTAGAGGGTAAAATAGACATTGAAAATAACCCACCAATCACCACCTGAAAGAGATCCCAAGATGAAAACTACAGGAACATTATAGTTCAGTTTCAAAGCTCCCACGTCCAGGACAGCAACTACAAAGAAATCACTTAAATACTGTGGAGCTACAGTCAAGACAGCAAGATTTAGCAGCTTCTCCATTAAAAGACTGAAAGGCATGGAACATGATACTCTGAATAGCTGGATTTACAACTAAGAATAATTTACCTATAATTTTTTATATATGATATAATACTACAAGGCAAAATGGATATTTAATAAATTAAAGGACTTTCAGGTATTGCTGAGAAGAAGATCAGAAGTGAATGGAAAATTTGGCCGATAAGAATCAGCAGAGCAATTTGGAACTATGTCCAAGGGGCTACAAAAATGTGCATACCCTTTAACCCAGCAAGATTGCTTCTAGGACTGTATCCCCAAGAGAACAGAAAAATGAGAAAGGATCCCCACATGTACAAAAATATCAATAACAGCACTCTTTGTGGTGGCCAAAAACTGGAAATCAAGGGGACGCCCATTAATTGGTGATTGGCTGAATAAATTGTGGTATATGAATGTGATGGAATACTATTGGGCTATAAGAAATGATGAACAGGAGGACTTCAGAGAGGTCTGGAAAGACTTATATGATCTGATGCTGAGCAAAAGAAGCAGAACCAGGAGAACTTTGTACATAGTAACAACCACAGTGTGCAAGGATTTTTTCTGGTAGACTTAGAACTACATTGAAATGCAAGGACTTAACAAATTTCCAATGGTCTTTTAAGCAAAATGCCTTCCACATCCAGAGAAAGAACTATGGAATTCAATCGCAGAATGTAGCAGATCATTTTTTTTTTGTATTACATTTTGGTTTGTTTTATGATTTCTCCCAAACATTTTAGTTCTCCTATGCAACATGATTATGGTGAAAATGTATTTAATGGGAATGTATGTGTAGAACCTATATAAAATGATATGCCATCTCAGGGAGGAAGAGAGGAAGGAGGGGGGAATGAAGGGGATGGAGGGAAAAATCTAAATTATATGGTCAGGATCGTAGAACACTGAAAATAAATAAAATTTAATAAAGAAAGAATCAGCAAAAGCAGTAATCAAAGGAAGATTTATATCTCTAAATGCTTACATCAATAAAATAAAGAAAGAGAATTTTTAAAAATTAGAAAAAGAACAAATTAAAAATCCCTCATTAAACATGAAGTCGGAAATCCTAAAAATTAAAGATGAGATTAATAAAGTTGATTGTAAGAAAGCCATCAAATTAATAAATAGAAGTAGGAGTTGGTTTTATTAAAAACCAATAAAAATAGATAAACCATTGCATAATATGATTGTGTGTTCATCCTTCATTGATGAAGAAGGCCATGCCATCAGAGAAACGATGACATGACTTGCACTTGACTTTGTTTTGAGTGAGGGAGGGCTGTGCAGGTCACCAGCCTCACTTCTCCTCCAGAGCCATCTAAATCCAGTGACCAGATATTCATCAGGATGACTGGAGATGACCCAGGATGAGGCAATTGGGGTTAAGTGACTTGCCCAAGGTCACACAGCTAGTGAGTGTCAAGTGTCTGAGGTGATATTTGAACTCAGGTCCTCCTGACTCCTGCACTGGTGCTCTATCCACTGCACCACCTAGCGACCCCCTTAATATGATTAAAAAGAGAGAGAAAAGAATACCAAATTACTGGCATCAAAAATGAAAAGGGTGAAGTATCACCAATAATGATGAAATCAAAGCAATTATTTGTTGTTATTTTGCCAAAAAATATGCCAATAAATTTAACAATTTAAGTGAAATGGAAATACAAAATAAAAACTGTCTAAATTAATGGAAAAGGAAATAGAATATCTAAATAAACCTATTTTAGAAAAAGAACTCATAGAAGATCTTCCTAAAAAAAAAGCATCAGAACCAGATGGAGTTATACATGAATTCTAGCAAACATATGAAGATCAACTAATTCCAATATAAAATAAATTATTTGGAATAACTGGCAAATAAGGAATCCTACTAAACTCCTTTTATAAAACAAATATGAAAGCTATGTCACAACGAGCAAAAACAGAGAAAGTATAGAGCAACTTCACTAATGAATATGAATGCCAAAATCCTAAATAAAATACTGACTAGAAGACTACATGTCACAAAGATTATATAATGTGACCAAGCAGGATTTGTACCAGGAATGCAGGGCTGGTTTAATATCAGGAAACCTATTGTCATAATTGATCATATCAATAAAAAATAACCCAAAATTATCAATAGATGCAGAAAAAGCTTTTGACAAAATACAATACTCACTCCTAGTAAAAACACTTGAAAGCACAGTTACACAATGGATATTTACCGTCAGGAAGCATTACTTGTAGTGGGGATAATCTAGAAGCTTTCCAGTGAGATCAAATGTGAAATCCAGTCTCCGCTGTGGCTCCCACCTCCCTCCACGATTCTCGGTGAGGGTCCTGCTGTGGCTGCACCTTGCCACCCAAACCTTGTGCCCCGCTGCCACCCACCTCCTGCAGCTGCACCTGAGCGCACCTGGCCTGCGCTCTTGCACGTGTGAGGTGGGGCTCCATATAGAGAGGGACCAGGCCTCTGCTGAATTCCTGACAGATGAAGTTATAGAGAAGAGGAAAATCCAGAAATACAAATCACTCCAAAAGATGTCTGGGGATTGGGAGCTGGGGGTGCCAGGGACAGAGGCCAAGTTAGTCCAGAGATTAGCGGGCCAAAGGATCGCAGTCACACGTAATATCAACATCAGTATCCTACAGACATTTGACGATGATCCAGGAAGGACAGGAGGGACAGGAAGCCCAAGAACTGCAAGAGCCTGCACTATGGTCAACCCCGAACTTGATGGGGAGGATGCGAAGGACGCATTTAGGGTTAGGCCTGCCACCGTCCAGAGGACAAGGCTGGACAAGAAGGAGAGGAGGAGAGTGACATCTTCTCCATCTGGAAGGATACCAACTACACTCTCAACACGGATTCCCTGGATGGCCCTGTGGGACCACTGGATGGACTTCCTGGCTGATCACGGGTGGACAGCACCTTTGATGGAGCTGAGCAAGGCCTGAGAGCACCAGGAGTCCTTCAGCTTTCTGGAAGATCTGAGAGTTTGTCCAGCATCAGTAGGGAGGCCTGAGGCCAGCCCTGCTGGGCACTCAGAACCCTTCCTTCCATGAAAATGTCATCCTGGAGAAAGTGCGGAGAAATACCACCAAGCACAAAGGATGTTCCCTGGACCTTTTATTTCCTTTGTCTGTGGGATTTTTGTACATCACCACAGAATGATGAGAAATAAAATCCTCTGACTCCTCCAGCAAAAAAGAAAAAGAAATGAAACAAGGATACTCGTTGCCACCAGTTCTATTCAATATTGTATTAGAAATGCTAACAATTGCAATGAAAGAAGAAAAGGAAATTGAAGGAATCCGAATAGGCAATGAGGTACTAAAACTATCTCTTTTTGCAGATGATATGATGGTATACTTCAAAAATCCTAGAGATTCAACTAAAATGCCAGTTGAAATAATAATTTTAGTAAAGTGGTAGGATGGGAAAGAGTCCAATAATTCATCAGCATTTCCACATATCATCCATAAAACCCTGCAAGAAGAGATTGTAAGAGATATTTCATTTAAAAATAGCTGTGGACAGCATAAAATACCTGGAAGTATACCTGCCAAGCCAAATTCAGGAACTACATGAATCTAATTATAAAACACTCTTTATACAAATAAATCAGAATTAAAAAATTGGAAAAATATTCATTGTTCATGGGTGGGCACAGTCAACATAATCAAGGTGACATTTTCCTGAACTATTTATTCAATGTCATTCCAATTAAATAACAAAAAAAGAAATTATTGAGTTAGAAAAAATAATAACAAAATTTATTAGGAAGAACAAAAGGTCTAGACTATCAAAGGGATTAATGGGAAAAAAATCTAAAGGAAGAAGGTTTAGCAATATCAGGTCTTAAGCTGTATTGCAAGATAGTATTTATCGAAACTATCTAGTACTAGTTTAGAAACAGAAAGGTAGATCAATGGAACAGGGCAAACATAATTCACAGAAAAAAAATGATTGTAGTAACTTTCTGTTTGAAAAATGTAGAGATTTGTACTTGTGGGATAAGAATTCACTATTTGGTAAAAATAAAACAAAATTGCTAGTAAAACTGAAAAGCAGTCTGGCAGAAATTGAGTATAAACCAGTACCTTACACCATTTAACAAGATAAACTAGAAATGGATACATGACCTAGATTTAAAGGAATATATCGTTAGTGAATTAGGAGAATATGAAACATATTACCTATCAGACTTATGGGAAGGAGAAGAATTTATGAATAAACAAAAGATAGAGAGCATTGTGAGATGTAAAATATATAATCTTGATTACATTCAATAAAAAAAGTTTTGTACAAATAAAATCAATGTAGCCAAAATTACAAGGAAATCAGAAAATCGAAAAAACATTTTATAAAGTTTCTTAGATAAAGGTCTTATGTCTTAAATATATAGAGAACTGAGTCAAACTTACAAGAATATGTCATTCCCCAATTGACAAATGGTCAGTGGATATGAACAAGCAGATTTCAATGAAGAAATTAAAGCTGTGTATAATTATATGAAAAAAATGCTCTAAATCATTGTTGATTAGAGAAATGAAAATTAAAACAATTTTGAAATATCATCATATACATATCAAATTGGCTAAAATAATAGAATGAAGAAATGACAAATGTTGGAGAGGATATACAAAAACTGGGATACTAATACACTGATCAATCATTTCGGAATGATGCCCAAAGAATTATAAAACTTTACATACCCTTTGACCCAGAAATATCACTATTAGGTCTGTTTCCCAAGGTGATCAGAGAAAAATGAAAATAACCTATATATTTTAAAATCTTTATAAGCAGCTTTCTTTGTGGTGACAAAGGACTGGAAATTAAGGGAATGCCCATCCGTTGGGGAATGGCCCAATAAGTTGTGGTACAGGATTGTGATGAAAAACTAATATGCTGGAAGAAATGATTTTTAGAAAAACATGGAAAGACTTGCAAGAAATACAGTTTCACAAGAGTGAAATGAGCAGAGCCAAGAGAAAACTGAATATACAGTAACAGCAATATTGGTCAAAGAATCACTGTGGATGACTGGTTTATTCTGAGAATTATAAATACCCAAATCAGCTACAAAAGGCCTATGGAAGAAGATACTCTCCACCTCCAAAGAATGAGCTGATAAAAAGAAGTGTGCACAGAATGGTTCTACAGATATATGCACATATACATATATATAAGCATACATACATGTGTGTATATACTTATATATATACACATATATATGAATACAAGCACACGTACATATATATCTGATGGCCTTCTTTAATGTGAAGCAGTGAAAAAGGGAGAGAGGAGGGGAGGGGGACAGGTCAAAATTTTAAATAGGACAAAAAAATGAATTAAATTATTTTTTAATGGAATAGTCCAGCTCTGGAAATGGATAAGAAGGGCCAAATCTGAGCAATATTGTTCAAAGAAATTGAGCAGAACTTCTTGATTACAGTCGGAAGAGAAGGAACCGATAGAGAAGGTGGAAACCAAAGATCACTCAAAGGTTGCCTATGGCCCTAGAGGGATGGCAGCACTGGTATTCCTTTATATGGACTGAACTCCCATTAGGACTAGAGAATCTGACACAAAAGAATGGGTGTCTAAGTAAGTCTGGCAAATGAGATAGAGGAGTTGTAAAGCATATTATCCTCAATAGGATCATGAGTTCTGCTCATGAATATGATGAGGGGTGTGTGCGGGTGTGTGTGTGTGTGATTTAATGCGCCCGGGAACTAAAAACAGAATCTACTTTCCTTGGAGGCAGCTAGATGATGAGGATGATGAAGACTGTCAGACCTGGAGTCTGGAAGAGCTGAATTCAAATCCAGCCTCAGATACTTAATCATTGGGTGGCCCTGAACAAGTTTCTTAACCTCCATTTGCCTCCAATTTCTTCATCTGCCAAATGAGGATAATAGCACCTCTTTTCCAGGATGGTTGTGAAAATAAAGTTACGTGACATTTGTAAGGTGTTTTATACAGTGCCTGTCATAGAGTAGGCACAATATAAATGTTAGTTATTATTTTTACTTACAAATCAAGAATATTTTTTTCCTGATGTTCAGTTGAAGCTCCTTCGGGGCATGGAAAGAGGTATGAATTGATGCAGAGTCAAGCTGAGCCAGGAGGAAAAATACGCAAAATGACTATATCGATGTAAACGAAAAGAACGACAACCACAAAGAACTGAAAAACATCAAAAACAAGTTTCATCTCGAAGAAGAGATCTGACAAGACACACGTCGCCCATTTCTTTGAGGAAGTGAGGGGGTTTTAGCCACAGGTCTGGAACACTGTATTCATACAAAGTCAAATTTTTTCCATGTAGTTGTCTGTTTTGATGATTTTTCTTCTCTTTAAAAAAATTCTAAGGGATGACTATCTGGAAGAGAGAGGAGGCAGAATACAGAAGCAAATACATGAGATAAAAAAACAAAAGATATAAATAAAAACCTATTTTTTAGAAGAAAAAATATTGCTCAGGCCTCCAGATTCCTGGTCTGAATCCATTAGACATGCTCCACATTTTTGATACTTAGGCAGTTCTCTCAGAGGAGAAATTGGCCCTTATCTGACTGGCTGGTCAGGCAAGGATGGAATTCACAAAACTGGTTTGACCTTTACATGATTTTGCTAGAAAGTCCAAACATCCCCGAAGGAGGGGAGCATTTGTGAAGGCAGACTTCCATTTCAGTGTTGGGAGAGGGATCATGAGAGGTACACCCTGGAAAAAAGATTCACCATCTTCATGTAGTCTGCAAGAATGATAATCCGTGGTTTAGGAAGGTGCTGCTTTGAGCTTCTCTGTCCTGGTAGATGTATATGTTTGCATGTCAGTGTGTCAGCTAGGTGACTCAGTGGACAGAATTCTGGGCTTTGAAATACTCATCTTCCTGACTTCAAATCTGTCATCAAGCACTCAGAGCTGTGTGACCCTGGGCAAGTCACTTAATCCTCTTTGCCTCAGTTTCCTCATCCATGAAATGAGCTGGAAAAGGAAATGGCAAACCACTGTGGTAACTTTGTCAAAAAAAAAACAAACCCCAAACGGGGTCACAAAGAGTCAGACATGAATGAAAAACAACTGAACCCACTGGGGCCAAAGAGACTCACAAGTTATACTCATGTGATAAACATGGGACCAGACCTTTGCTCCCTCTCTCTCCTGGCCTACAGCCAACATGTTTCTTCCTCCCTAAGGGTCATTCATGATTTTTCATGGGAACACTACCCAGGAGGAGATAGTGGTGTTGCGTGTATATATGCCATGCCCCTTTGGCAATGCAGACCTCTCAGAATCTTTTTTTAAAATATGTACTATTACATAGGACACCAATTACATTTAAAGCAGTTATCGAGTATTTTTCTATCCAAATTCATGAACCCCGTGAAATTCCATGCACCCCTTGGGGAATCTGGACCTCAGAACATTTTCTTTAAATTCCCTAGGCCCCAAGTCAGGCATTTAACAGGCCCTTCAAAGGAGCATTTCCTGGCAGAAAGTACACAATCTAAAGGAAATAAGGAAAATACACACATAGGCACATGTGAGTGTACACACATGTACACACATAAAACACACGTAATAGACAAGTGAAATTTCAAAGGCCAAATAGCATATCTGGTACAGTATTTATGTAATTTCTGTTTTCATAACAGTTTGCAGCACTATGTATTACACATGCTACGTGTCATCGCCCTGTAGCCCAATAACTCACCATTCACACGTCACTCTTGCTTGTGGTCCACTGCAACAGGAGTTGTAAGGCATACATGCTAAAAGGGCACCTGCTTCAAAGATTCCAGTCATAATTATTGAGCAAAGGTAAGCTGTACTCAAGTACATTAATACAGTTTCTCTCTCTCTCTCTCTCTCTCTCTCTCTCTCTCTCTCTCTCTCTCTCTCTCTCTCTCTCTCTCTCTCTCCCCTCTTTTCCTCACTTTATCTTTTTCTGTCTCTTTTTCCCTTCTCTTTTCCCCTTTCCCTCTCTCTTTTCCTCTTCCTTTCATCTCCCTTCTGTTCTCCCTCCCCTTTCCTTCTCCCTCATTGTTTCCCTCTCCCTCTCTTTCTCTCATAGCATGAATTTTCCTGGTGTCAGCACCCAGCTCAGCTTGCTGCAATGATCTGTTGTGGCATTTAATAGGATGTGGCATGTGGGATGCTTCTCAGTTAAGTGATCAGCACAACCCAAGCTGGCGTTCAGGCTCTGACATGCCACACGTTAGCTGGTGTGCCTCTGTCAAAAGGAGTCTGACATGTCTTTTGGTCTATGCCATGAAGCACTCCAATCCTCCCTCACATTCTGCACAAGTCTTTTCCTAAAATCCCATTCTATGACTCCCCCTACTACTGCCCTCAAAAGTTGGAAAACTATGGCAGTGCTGGTCCCTGACTGGTTATTTTAATGATGCCTACTATGTTCTGCTTACCACTCAGGGCATCCTACTCAAATCAACAAGCACAGCAGCTCTATTGATCCATAGGCCTCAGATCCCCCTGGAGATTGGTCTATTTTTAGCAACAAATTAATCTCCCACACAGCTCAATGTCATCAAGGGCAGCTCCAGGACCTGTCGATTTAGGCAGCTTGGAGTACCAGGTGAGAGTGGGGCCTGTCATAGCCATTGTCTAGCATGCTGGCCAGCAGACACCATTAATTCTGCTGCCTGGGGCCCCTTTGGGCAATGTATGTAATAAACACGGGACCTAACCATGATCTGTTGACCCTAGCCTGAGCGCAATTATCATCCGACATTACTATGTCCACAGTCTAAGGGTATATGCCATCCATCCATGGTATCTGGAGTTAGTGTTGTGATGAGATCACCCTAGTAGATTGTTTACACGTGGAACACAAGATCGCATAGTCTGAAGAGGGAGAATCAAGCTTATGGGGCCTCCTCAAACACTTGTAACTTAACACCTTATGTCAACACCAGGGGCTCTGCTGTGCACAACCCCATCTACCCTGCTCCCACCCCATCGTCACTTTACACACCTTTCCCCCAACTGACAACTGGACTACGAACTCACTTCTGACCCTCAGCAGATATTTGTTTGGCCCTCTTACCTTCCCAAACCAAATTAACTTTTAATTAACAAATATGAGAAATGCCCATACATCACAAAGGGGTCATTTGCCAGCTGATCTTTCTGAAGCATATACATCTCTGGTAGAGCATGGGAGACATTTACAACAAACAAGAGATAGAATAACTGATATGAACCCTGTTCTATTAGAATTTTCCTGCTAATACATGTGATACAGTAGGGACATGTTTTGAAAAGTGAGGGGAGAAGTTTTTATCTGCTGCGTCTGTACAAATGTCAGGGGGAAATGAGGACAAACTAGTTCTTGGGTATCTGACTGGGTTTTCTCTAAGGGTGAGAGGGATGGTGATGCAATGCAGTAGAACACACAAGAAAATCTCCTTATTTAATCTGAAGAACAAAATGATCCTCTTGTCATGACCATGTATTAACTCATTTAATAGGTATTTAAGAATCTACTATGTGCAAATGGAAGAAGAAAGTGAAATAAAGTTTTGTTTTGTTTTTTAAACTGGCTCCTGTCCTCAAAGAGCTTAAAATCTATTGTGGGGGAGGGGAGGAGTGAGGAAAAAAGTCGGCCACCACAGTATTGGATTAGGACTTTTTTTTCCTTTGGAATCTGATCTCAGAAAATAAAATGCAGAACCAAGACAACTGTCTAGGTCAAATCAACTTGTTGGATTCTAACCTCAAGTATCCAAGTAACTGTCATTAATTTGCACCTTGTATTGTCTTAAAATTGAGGTTCTCTCCATGATGAGCATGTATACACAAGAACATGTACACACACACTCATGCACGCACGCACACACACACACACACTCACACTCATGCACACACACATTCACTCATACACACACATACACACACACACATACACACACACACACACACACACACATGCACTTCTAACTATATGGATGTACACAGAGGGTACAAGAGTAATGGAGCCCTCAAGTTTGTCTAAATTGGACCAGAAATAGAACATGACAATATAATTGTTGGCAATGCCTAACACTTGGCCTATGGTTTTCTTCTTCCATTTCTTTCTGAGCTAGTCTCAGATCAGACAAGCTTTAGTTTATAAAGATAAATCAGGGCTGGATTCAAACTAGCCCCGGGAGGCTAACTCCACAACTGGAGCCAAAAATGTCTCTTGTTTGAGATCCACAGTCTGAATAATTCAGTTGGCCCTGACTCAGTAAGGTTTGTTAACAGAGCTCTCTCTCTCTCTCTCTCTCTCTCTCTCTCTCTCTCTCTCTCTCTCTCTCTCTCTCTCTCTCTCTCTCTCTCTCTCTCTCTCTCTCTGTCTCTCTCTCTGTCTCTCTGTCTCTGTCTCTGTCTCTCTCTCTCTCTCTCTCTGTCTCTCTCTCTCTCTCTCTCTCTCTCTCTCTCTCTCTCTCTCTCTCTCTCTCTCTCTCTCTCTCTCCCCTTCCCTCCGCTTCTCTAAGAGATGTATCTTCTACTTGTTGAGTCCAATTCTGAGGAAGACAGTCAAGGAACCTAACAAACACTATCTGCTTGAAGGTAATAAGAGCTATAGTTCCATCCTACCATATTTTTACCCATTCATGGCAGTTATGAATAATAACCACAGAACAAATTCCTTTTGCCTTAAGGTAGTGGAAGATTAGTTTCTCATGAGACCACTTGCTTTCCTAAGCCCTCTGCTTACTGTATCAAATTATAAGGAAGTTCCTGCAATGCACATGGAAAGACAAGTTACAAGGGTTGTATATTTAATAGATGCTCAACTGCAGTGACACTTGCAGGAGGTCACTCTGGGCTTGCATATGTTCTACATAATTATCCAGCCTGATGTCTTTCCTGAACTGTCATCCATTAATTTTTCCTATAGAGCACATGAATATATTCTGACCCGCAGACTTTAATGGGAAAAGTTTTGGTTTGGTTTGGAGTTTTACTGTGTATGCTGAATAAAAGACTTGTCTTCATTAAACACTTTCTCCAGTTCCCACTCATTGTCTTTCTTTCTTTGGGGTATAGGAATACTGAGTTTCCACAAAAGCATTTTCTACTTTAAAGACCATTTAGGACAAAAAAAAATGTAGCGTAGAATAGACTGCTTTCTGTTCACTGAAATTGTTAGCCTTTATATCAGAAGGTTGATCCTGTGGACCTCAGCTATTTTCATGTCTGTTCAAAAGTCATCTCCTATATGAGAACTTTTTTCAGCTGCCCCATTGCTACTGCACCCCACCCCATTACTTTATATTGACTTTGAAAATATTTTATACTTACTTTTCAATGCGCATGTATCTTGTCCTCCATCCCTTAACCCAATAGAATGTCATTTTTTTGAGTACTTGAGAAAAGCTGTCTACATTTGACACCTCCATTTCCTTTCTTTTTATCTTGTAAATGAGGACGGTGGAACCTGTGGCCTGGAAGGGCCACACTTGAGCACCTAGAGAGTCACATGTGGCCTCAAGGCTGCAGGTTTCCCACCCTCTTGTAAACCTGCTTATGACTCATTATTCAACTGAAATTTGTGTCTCCAAAGTGAGATGAATTGCCAGATCTAATGATTTATTCTCAGTCTTCCTTCTTCTTGACCTTTCTGCAGCATTTGACACTGTTCTCTCAGTATCTAGGGGTAGTGTCTTCTCACTTGGTTTTCCTCCTACTTGTCTGGTCATTACTACTTGGTTACCTTTGCTGGACCTTCATCCGTGTCATTCCCATCTCTGACAAAACAAGAGATGGAGAGCATTAGAGGAAATAAAAAGGAGAGTTTTGATTATGTTAAATTTAAAAGGTTTTACATGAAAAAACCAATAAGGCCAAGATTAGAGGGAAGGCAGGAAATGGAAAATTTTTACAGTTTCTCTGATAAAGTCTTATTTCTCAAATATATAGAGAATTAAATCAAATCTATAAGAATATGGACATTGAACCAAACTAGTTTCCAGGATGATTGGATCAGTTTGCAAATCCACCAACATTGCACTAGTGTCCCAATTGTCGTTCTCCTTTTCTGTCATATTAGCCAATCTATTGGTTCAAAGGGCTATAAACTGTGCATATCCTTTGACCCAGCAATATCACTAGGTCTGTATTCTAAAGAAATAAACAAAAGGAAAGGAACCTATATGTACAAAAATAGTTATAGCAGCTCTTTTCGTGGTGACAAAGAATTGGAAATTGAGGCAATGTCCATCAGTTGAGGAATGGCTAAAAAGTAGTGGTATATGATTGTGATGGGATACCACTACGCTATAAGAAATGATGAGTAGGATGGTTTCAGAAAAACTTGAGAAGATTTATATGAACTGATGCAAAGTAAAAGAGAAGAACCAGGAGAAGAACATTGTGCATAGTAACAGAAAAATTATATGATGATTGTATGATGAGAATTAGTTAGCTATGCTCAGGAAGATAGTAATCTGTGACAATTCTGAAGAACTTATCATAAAAAATGCTATCTACCTCCAGAGAAAGAACTGATAGAGTCTAAATCCAGACTGAAACATACTTTTTTGTTTTCTTTGTTTTTGTTATGGTGGGGTTTTGGGGTCTATATTTTCTTTTGCAACACAGTACGGAAATATTTTTTATGACTGCATATGAAAATCTATATCAAATTCCTTGCTGTCTCAAGATGGGAGAAGGGAGGGAAGAAGGGAGAGAATTTGGAATTCAAAATTTTTTAAATGAATATTAAAATTGTTTTGCATGTAATTGGAAAAAAATATTTTTTAAAAAAATAATTGTCTTCCTTACCTCTTTTCTAACTTCCCTGTTACTATTGAGGGCACTACTTTTTTCCTATTCACCTGTACATTTGCAACCATAGTATCATCCTCCACTTTTTCTACTGTCACTCACACCATATCAGTGGCCAAATTCTGCCATTTTTTTTCTCCACAGTCTCTCTTCTACGCATCCCTTCTCTAGACTTACAAAGCCACTGCCCTAGTTCAGGACCTCATCACTTCTTATCTAGACTAATGCAACAGCATCAGAGAGGTCCCTCTGCCTAAATCTCTCCTCACTCCAATCCATCCTCCATACAGTTGCCAAAGTGATTTTCCTAAAGCATAGGTCTGCTCACATCACAGCCCTCTACCCCCCACTTAATGTTGTCTAGTGTTTCCTTGAGATATAATAGAATATTCCTTTGTCTGACATTTAACCCTTTTCCCAACACGATCTCCTCCTACCTTTCCATTCTTCCTAAATATTAATCCCATCCTTATACTCTACCCTCTGGCCATACTCCATCTTCCATTTAAGTGATTTTGCACTGGCTCTCATGCCTGGAATGTTCTCCCTCTTCATCTGTACCTCTTAGAATCTCTGACTGCTTTCAAGTCTTAGTTCTAATGAAGCTTTTCTCAGTTCCCTACTGCTATTGTCTTCCTCTATAAAGTTATCTTATATTGTAAAAAAGGCTATGTCTTCCTTACCTATTTATATAGACCCTGTCTATGCCATTAAAATGTAAACTCCTTGAGGACAAGGATGATTATCTTGCTTTTTTACCTTTGTATTCTTAGCACTTAACACCATACCTGGCACAGAGTAAGTAATTAAGAAAAGTTAGCTGGTTGATTAATTAATTAATTAGACAATGTAAGTAGTTGAAAACAGTATTCAAAGCATATCACAAGCTCTTTGAGGAGAGGGACTAGTTCCTTGTTTGCATCCTCAGCATATAGCATACGATAAGGTACATCGCAGGAGCTAAACAAATGCTCATTAAATGAATGGATAATAATTATTGTCTTTGTTGGAGAGTTTTACACAAATTTTAAAAAGAAAGATGAATTGTAAGAAGACAAATATCTCATTCCACATAGGATCGCTCTGCTGTATACACGCTAATAAGAAACAAACAAAGCCTCAAAAAAATCATCCAAGACATAATATTTGTCAGAGTTTCTTACAGGCAACAAATTCCAAAAAGAGGACTCCATTAAGTGAGGGGAAAATAGTCACATTCCTTTCTTATAAACAAACCCATGGGTGTTAGTGCTGCTTCCAAAAATGCATCAAACCAAGGTGAGCAGCATGATTCCAAATGTGTTTCTGGCTATGTGAATGAACTTTGTGACGTGGCTGCTCATTTTTGGCTCACAGTGCACTTTTGTGGCAGCTGCTGGTCAGGAATGTCAATGGCCAGGTCATGAAGCCACCGTAAGCGTTGGAATGTGCTAAGCACCATGGCAGTCATCATCACCTTCATTGAGAAGAGATAGCATTTCTCAAGCACTTCGGAGATGCCTTTGTAGCCCTTCAAGGTTTGCCAGACAATCCTGTGAGGAAGGTAGTTTTAGTCTCATTATTATATACATTCTACATCATATACATTTTGTAATGTACATATATACATTATATTATATACAAATTTTATACACAAGAAATAAATTTAGAGGAATGAGGTGATTTGCTCATTGTTACACAACTGTAAAGTATTAGATCCAGATTTCAAAACTTGATCTGCTGTCTCAATGACTATAATACTTTCATTAATAATGATGATGATAGTAGAAATAATAAAATAATCGTGTCAAAGTTTAACTCATCACCCATGTCCTGAGGAGTATTTACTTGTTGGGGCTGGGGAGGGGGTGTAGATGGGAAGAGAAGAGGAGAGGTTCAATGACAAATAAAGGGAGTATCATTCACAGTGATATTCAGTGAAGACTTGGCTTGCCCTGCAAACACTGGGATAGTTGTAAAACCTTGCAAGGAACCCTGAAATACGGACCAGGTGGACTCTGGCAATACCCCCGATTGGGGTTAGCACCCCACTCAGTGCAATCAAAGTGTTCCTATGAATCTCAGCATTAGATGGAGTGACCTAGGGCAGCAAGCTGGACCTACACAAAATTATCCAGACCATCAGTGTGATATAAAGGCCAGCAGAGCCAGTGATGCTCATTCATGTTTTGGTCCACAAGAAAGCAAGGTTTATTGGAAGAAACTGGAAAAAAACACATGCCCCATCTGCTGAGGATACTTTAGAGTAGATTATACTGACTGCTAAATTGGGCAAACCACAAACGTCCCTGAAGACATGAATATTTGGATTACATGACAATAACATGCCATAACAAACCTGGAAAAAGATCTCACTGGTAATTGTAGAATACTAGTGATACTACTAGTAATAGTAGAAAGAGTGCTGTACTTGAAGTCAGGAAGACCTGAGTTCACACACTGCCTTAGTCATTTCCTAGCCAGTTTGACTGTCATCAAGTCCTTTAACCACTCCGTCCTTCAGTTTCCTTATCTGTAAAATTGGGACAATAATAGTGCCCAGGGCTATTGCGAGGATCACACAAATTAACATTTATAAAGCCCTTTAGAAACCCCAAAGCACTACGTAAATACCTATCATTATTAATAGGCAAGGGCTTCATATTGCTTGTCAATGGCTACCTTAGCTCCAAGTCACGTGACAATGAATTATTGACCAACACAGAGCCAACGTGAAAAATGACTTCATCCCTAAATCTAGAGGAGACAGAAACTAAAGATGAAATTGAGAAGCTACTAAAACCTAAAGAGAAAGTAGTCGCTCATCCTGAAATCTCTGAAAATCTGAATTCAAACTCCAGAAATTATACTCAATAATGAAAAAGATGACCAAAATAGAAGCAAAGTCTCAAGGGACTTTAGAAAAGAAAATGAGCATATTTAAATTGGAACCCTGAGAAGACCTTTTTGGGTCTAATGGCCTGGACCTAACCAGTTTACCAATTATACCAAAGCAAAGCAACCCAAAATGACTGGCATCTGTTCATCCTAAATACGTGCTCTCACTCACAGCGTGTGATGGAAAGTATATGAATATTTCAGAAACTGTTTCATGGCGGGGAATACTCCTAGCACCACTTGGACAGAAACAACTTGAGAGAGCTAGAAAGTTCTGTTAAAGGAAATTAGAGGATCACATCAATATTTAGCAGATACATGCAGTAGAAAACTTGAATGTCACAATTGCCAATTTAAGTGGGAGAGAAGAAACATACCAAAAGAAATATTTTTTTAAAAAATCTATCAGAATTCCAGATTTCCTTAATCAGTGATCAAAGCAAAAATTAAAAAGCTAAGATGATTCTCAGTCTAAGCAGCACTAAGAACACTATTAATTAAATTTTATTGTTAATCAAATATTAACCAATATTCATCAAAAACTTTGCCCAAGAGATGTAGAAGTATGAAAATCAGGGGCAAGACAGGAAAACGACAACAGCTGCTATACATCTCTGATCAACGCAATTAAATTGCTAATTGGATCAAATAAGAAACTGAAAACTTGTTCACTATTAAAACTAATAACACAACAGTTCTATGCATGATGGCGACTAAAACTCTAGCTTCTCTGAAAAATTGGAAAACCAGATAAAATACACCATTATTGGTTCACATGTTTGAAGTGCTGCATGAATTACTCACAGACCACTTTAGTAGCTTCCCTTCTTGTGCAGGCCAGTTCCACCTTTCTAAACAAATGGTACCAGTCTCTCTCACCTCCCATATTTAGTCAATTTCCAAATCTTGTGGATTTTTTCTCTGTAATATCTCTCGTATGTATTCCCCTTTCTTTATAACCATGTCCACCGCAATCTCCACCCCACATTGTCTGTTCAAATGCCAAATCTTGTGGCTTTTTAATTTACAAAATCTCTTTAATCCATTCCCCTATTTCTATCAATATGTCCACCAACTTAATTCAAGCCCACATCCTTTCTTATCTCAGCTATTGAAATAGATTAATAATTAGGCTCCCTGCCTCTTCTGTCCCTTCTCAAGTTCCTCTTCCAGGTCACTGCCATACTAATACTGACCAAGCTCAGTAAAGTACTGTAGCTCTCTATTATCTCTGAATGAAATACAAAGTTCTATTGGGTATTCAAGATCATTCACAATTTTGACCCTACCCTGCCTCTCCAGGCTCAATACACATTGCCCCTTTTCATGTACTTTAAGGTCCAGTCAAACTGTTTTGAATAGTATTCCTCACAAATGACCTTCTATCTCCCCTCTTTGTAACACAAAGGCTGTCTTCCATGCCTTCAGTGCTCTACCCCTCACTTTTGTCTCTCAGAATCCCTAGTTTCCCCCACAGTTCAGCTCAAGGATCTTCTCCTAGAGGAGGCTTTTCCCTACCTCTCCATCATAATGCCACCCTCTAAATTATTAATTTGTATTTAATATCTGCAATGTTTATGTTAACTTTTCTGCATATATATTGTTTTTCCTGAGAGAATATAAAGCTTCTAAGGCAAGAATCATTTTGTCTTTGTATTTGTGTCTGATGCTTAGCTTTTCTGGGCACATGGTAAATGATCAATAAGTGTGCTGATCAATTAGTGGATACATTGATTAGTTGATACATTTCTTTTCCCCATACACTCTTCTGTACTGGAGTACTGGCCAATGAGAGCCTAATCCCCAGAGCATGTATGGATTTACCCTTCCTGGTGGGACTTATATAGGACAGGCAATATTCTCTGCTGTCAAGCCAACCTGAGATAGAATTAAAGAGCCCAGTTTCCAGCTCTTAATAACTAAGTCTCTAGTATTATGTCACGATGAGAAATCTTCTGGTTGTATGAGGAGTCCTAGGTTGAGCTAGGACTGAGTGTCTGCAAAGAGTTCATGCGGATGATCTCATATTTTGTTCCTTGACATGACAAAGACTGCTCTGAGCTGATGAGTGGGGAGGGGATCATAGGCTCCTTCTCCCACCTGGCCACCATGTGTCTATGGATGGTTGACATCTCTGCTTCCTTTGTTTCTACTATACTTGTATTTTGCCGACTGTGGGTAAATATGTAGTATCAAAAGATGAAGTTGACCAGGCTATGACCTTGTAAACTCCAAAAGGTCAAAAGAACTGTTACAGATCCCCAGAGTCAACGAGAAGGACCGTAAGACCTGGGAATGACAGTAGTGAATCTAGGGAGGACCCCTAAGAAGCTTCCTGCTTGACAAAGTCCAGCAATAAACTGATCTTTCAGATGAAACATTACATGCTACAAGGAGCCAGCCCAGATGAGCAAGAGACTCCCTAACCCCAAACTGAACTTGTTTGGAATTCCCAGAAAGGACCAGGAGTCAGGAGGTACCTACCCCTCAGCCCCTTACATCCTCTCCATGTGCGTACTTCAGCACCTTTTGCTTCCAATTTGCTTCATTCTCTTCAAGGACCTAAAGTCCCAGGAGGGATTACAGCCAACTGTTGGATGTTGAAACCAACCACTTTAAATTCAAGGCCACTTTCCCTTCAAGGCGATGGTGTCTCCCAATTTGGGGAAATATGTTTGTATTTATATACTTGCCATACCTTCTCTTTGTAAAAGAGAATTGATATCAACTAAATTAGAGGGAGCACACTGCTTGGTAGCTTGGTAGCTACACTCTGGGGACTCAAGCAAAGAGTGTGAATGAAGACTGGCAGAGCGAGCTGAAGAGGCGTTGCACTTATATGACAACCAAATTGCTTTCCATTGTCTGACAAGTGATACTCCTTCTTTCCTTGAATAATAATCAACATTTCTGTAGCACTTCTCACGCATTGTTTCATTTGATCGCCAAAACAATAGTTTCGAAGAATAATCACCCTGTCTTCTGCCTCATCAGACCTTCTTTGGAGCATTGTGTTCAGTTCTAGGTACCGCAGTATAAGCAAGACTTTGATAAGGTGGAAATGTCCCAAAGAGGACAATGAAGATAATGAAGGACCTTGAGTCCATGTCATCTGATAATTGGTTGGAAGAACTGGTTATGTTCAGCCTGGAGAAGACTTGAAGTTTTGTGATAACAGTCTTCAAGAAAGACTGGCATGTAGGGCATGTAGAGAAAGGATGAATCTTGTTCTGTTTGGTCTCAGAGGGCAGCACCAGTACCCATGGTGGAAGCTTCAAAGAGGAAAATTTATGTTTGAGGCCAGGAAAAATGTCCTAAGAATTAGAGCTGTCCACAAAATAAATGGGTTCTCTTAAGAAGTGGTGGGCTCCCCTTCTTCCAGGTCCTTAAGCAGAGGCTAGTCCACCACTTGTCAGATCTTTCAGAGTCAGTATTTCTTTTGTGTATGAGTGGGACTAAATGACCACAGAGGCCCCTTCAAATGCGCTCACATTCTGGGATTCAGTAACTTGGTGAACAAATCAACAAGCAGTCCAAAGGACAAGATCTCATTTTGCAGGTCAGTATAATAACTTATTCACGGTCCGCAGGGCATACAAAACTGGTACTATCACTGAGGTCTTCTGACTTAAATGACAGCACACTGCCTCGAAAATCCTAGCTCAATATTTTGAAAAAGTCTCTCCTAACCCTTTAAGGAAATTAGAATTACCTCACAATAATGCCCACTAGAGGTCAATTCCTTTCATTTCGGCCTCTCAGTAGTCATAGGTCTCTCTGTCCCCAGCCTGGTCTCTGTTTTGCTTTTAACCAGAAACTTCTTAGTGACACTAGACTCTAATGAGGAGAAACTGTTATCTGCTAGTATGCTTAAACCACTTAAATCCAGGAAAAGGAAAAAAGAGGTGAGGCCAGAACTGAAAGGGATGATTGCAGTGAGATGTCTAGTGATTGCTAGACTCGCTGGATGTGAAGTTGGAGAACAATTTAGAGATCGTTTAGTTCAAGCCAGCCTTGAATAGATGCTTAAAAACAAAGGAGAAATGCCTTAAGGAGAGTGAAAGTTCATGATGGCAAAAAAAAAAAAAAAAAAAGAATAGACACACATTTGGGAGCAAGGGGATAAGTAGGGCATAAATCTGGGGGCTGAGACCATTGGCTTAGCCTTCCATAGTGGGGTAAACATGAGAGCACCACTTAGAACAGGCTGCAACCGTTTAAGCAATACACTCCAATCAAGTCATGTTACTGAGTTACAGATGAGGTCACTGGGCCAGGAAAGGTTAAATAACCTACCCAAGGTCACACAGGGAATATATAGCAAGGAGGGATTTGAATGCTGGTCTTCATACTTCAAATGATCTCAATATTCTGGGAAAGAGGAAATGGATGATTATAATAGGGAAAGGACAGACAGAGGTAGAAGCTAGTTAATTTCTACCTAGCATTCCTGAACAAAAGTAGAAAAAATAATCCCTCTTCAGCTGAGAAAACTCCACAGTGCGTTTGTTCAGGGGGGCCGAGGCCAAATGGATCTTCATTAGGAAGAAAAAGATAGATTAGAAATATTATTTCATGAAGAGTCAGACTCATCCCATAAACCACCCTCATGAAGCTTGTGAATGTACTGGGTAGGAAATTGTGTATGATGACTTGGATGTCACCAGCACTCACAAAATGGTAAATAATACAAAGGCTTGAATCATTTTAAAACTATTTAGCTGTTTCTCATCAAATTTGAATCGAATTTCCTTTCGCAATGGGAACCTCTGAGCTGCCAGTTTGGATGTCTGTACCTCCAGCTGTTAGAGAGTTATGTAAGTGTGAAAGCAATCAGAGTACTTCAGGGGGGAAATGGATCCCTCCACCCACCCACTCTTTTCATTATATGACTCCAGTCTGCATGGGGCAACAAAATTGAAACCAGGACCTCCCACCTCCAGCCTGTACATCCAGATAGCTTTCGTGGGCACTTCGGATAAAGGGAAGTTGAAGGTTCTGTCATCAAATTGAGAAGACCTGTGGTCCTACCTCCCCACTCCCAACGCCCAAGGAAGTTCAAAATAACAGAAACCAATTAAAATAGGAATGATTTTGAATTCTGATTCCATAGTCCTTGCTCCTTTTTTATGTCTGTTTTTTGGTACATAGTACTTTATTTTTTTTTCCATTTGTTTAATTTCCAATATTCATTTTCCATAAGATTTTGAGTTTGAATTTTTTTCCCTCCCTCTCACCCCCTCTCTCCAAGATGGAAAGCAATCTGATAATAGGTTATACATGTACTATCATGTAAACATATTTCCACATTAGTCATGTTATGAAAGAAGAAACAGAACAAAAGGGAAAAGTTACCAAAAAAAATGAAAATGGTATGCTTCAGTCTTCATTCAGACTCCATAGTTCTTTCTCTGCATGTGGATAGTATTTTCTATTATCCATCTTTTGGACTTGTCTGGGATCATTGTATTTCTGAGAAGAGCTAGGCCAATCATAGTTAATCAAGGTACAATGTTGCTGTTACTATGTACAATGTTCTCCTGGTTCTGCTCACTTCACTCAGAATCCGTTCGTGTAAGTCTTTCCAGGTTTTTCTGAAATCTGCCTGCCCATCATTTCTTATAGCACAATAGAATTCCATTACATTCATATACCACAATTTGTTCAGTCATTCCCCAGTACATGGGTATTCCCTCAATCTCCAATTCTTTGTTACCACAAAAAGAGGTTCTACAAATATTTTTGTACATGAAAGTCCTTTTTTCCATTTTTATCATCTCTGAGGTATAGACCTAGTAGTAGTATTATTGGATCAATTCACAGTTTAATTCCTCTTTTGGACATAGTTCCAAATTGCTCTCAAGAATGGTTGAATCAGTTCATTATTCCACCAACAATGCATTAATGTTCCAGTTTTCCCACATTTTCTCCAGCATATCGCATTTTCCTTTTCGGTCATATTAGCCACTCTAATAGATGCAAAGTGGCACCTCAGAGTTGTTTTAATCTGTATTTCTCTAATTAATAGTGATTTAGAGCATTTTCTCATATGACTATAGAGAGCTTTAATTTCTTCATCTGAAAACAGTTTGTTCAGATCCTTTGACCAATTATTAATTGGGGAATGATTGATATTCTTATAAATTTGACTCCATTCTCTATGCATTTGAAAAATGAGGTCTTTATGAGAAATACTTGCTATAAAAATTGTTTCCCATCTTTCTGCTTTCTTTCTAAATCTGCTTAAGTTGATTTTATTTCTGCAAAACTTTTTAATTTAAGGTAAACAAAATCATTCATTTTGCATTTCATAATGTTCTCTATCTCTTGTTTGGTCATATAGTCTTCCTTTCTCCATAGATCTGACAGGTAAACTCTTCCTTGTTCTCCTAATTTGCTTATGGCATCACCCTTCAGATGTAAATCATGTACCCATTTTGACCTTATCTTGGCACATGGTGTGACATGTTGATCTATATCTAGATTCTGTCATACTGTTTTCTAGTTTTCCCAGCAGTTTTTGTCAAGTGATGGGATCTTATCCCAGAAGCTAGAATCTCTGGATTTATCAAGCAGTAGATTACTATAATTATTTACTACTATGCCTTGTGTATCTAACCTATTCCACTGATCCATCACTCTGTTTCTTAGCCAGTATCATGTAGCTTTGATGATTGCTGCTTTATAATATAGTTTTAGATCTGGTGTGGCTAGACCATTTTCCTTTGCATTTTTTCATTAATTCCCTTGATATACTTTTTAAATTTTTTAAATTTTATTTTAGACTCAAACTCCAGAACACAAATACAGAATAGAAAAAAGAACCTCAAACATATCATAAACTGAAATACAAAGTTAAAAAGAAAAACACATGCCATGTGCATAGCAAAACATAAGAAAGGATTCAGATTGTGTAATAAATTTTCATTTCAAGAAAGCCTATATGATAAATACTTGTGTTGAAAACTGCCCATTTTTTCTTTGCTTCCTTGTGAGTTCTTTTGTTATGTGCTGTGCACTTTTTTTTACTTTCTTCTTTTTGTCCTTCCCTCCACCCCATAGAAGGCTACAATAAAATTTAGATATATTTCTCTATAGCTATAGATATAGCTATATATAGACATATACTTTCCCAAACATACTCTACTCTTGATCTTTGTGAGGTTTTATGTTTTAGCATATGTCTTGCTTCCTATCCCTCCTGCCTCCTCTACTTAACTTCTGCCCACTACCTAGCCCTCCTATTACTTGTTCACCCCCTCCAAGTATCCCCCCATCTTCCTATTCCCATAAATCTAAATACTTTTCTATACCCCCCTTTTACCTATTCCCTCCTCTCCCCTATAAAGATCCCTCCTTTGTCCTCTGCTCCCTTCCTATGCTTCTACCTTTCATTTCTCCTGAATTTAGAAGACTTTAGTACTCTTTAGAAATATATGTACTGTTCCCTGTTAAACCCATTCCTGATGAAAGTAGGTTACCAGAACTACCAGCCCTCCTCCCCTATCTAATTTCTCTCTATCCATTCTTCCTTTTGCACCACATTTGTATAAAATACTCCTTTTAGTTGCTCCTAAATGATTTTACTTTTAAAATTCATATCCTACTCAGATTTTCCCAAATCTTACTTATGAGCTACCCAATTATTAATAAGAATCTTAGAAATACATTTTACATTTTATATATGTAAAAAGTAAGCAGTCTGTCCTTACAAATCCCTTATAATCAGTCTTTCGCATGTACCTTACATGGCTCTTGGTTCTTGTATGTGAAATCTTCTATTAGGTTAAGGTTTTTTGTTTTTTTAACAAAGTCTTGAAAGTCTGAAAATTTAACAAATGTTCATTTTTTTTTTCATTCAGGATAATACTTAACCTTGTAGGGTATGATATTTTCAGCTGGTGCCCCAGTTGCTTTGCTCTTTGATATATTATGTTCCAAGACCTACTGTCCTTTAAGGTCTCTGCTGCTAGGTCTTGTGTGAGTCTTACTGTGGTACCACCATATTTAAATTCTTGATGCTTTTAATATTTTATCCTTGAGCTGGGGGTTTCAGAATTTGATTATGATATTCCTATGAGTTTTCCTCATAGGATCTCTTTCAAGTGATGATTGATGGATTTTTTTCTATTTCTACTTTCCCCCTTTGTTCTAATGTTTCAGGACACTTTAATTATTTCTTGAATGTTTCAGTTTGCAATATTCATTTTTTATAAGATTTTGAATTTGAATTTTTTTATCCCTTCCTCTCATCCCCTCTCCCCAAGATGGAAAGCAATTTGATATCAGGATTCTTTTTTGATCATAACTTTCAGTTAGTCTAATTATTTTTTAAATTTTCTCTTCTCGATCGATGCTCCAAATCTGTTGTTTTTCTTATGTTTCACTTTCTCTTCTATTTTTTTCATTATTGATATTTTGGTTAGTTATTTCTTGATCTCTTATAATTTCACTGGCTTCACTTTGCCCAATTCTAATTTTCTTCCTTAAAATTCTAGATTTCCTTCCCTAATTGGTTGACTTTCTTTTCATAACTTTCTTGTTTTTCTTGAGTTGTTCTTATTTTTTTCTTTAGCTTTTCCTCCATCTCTGTCATTTGGTGTTTAAACTCTTTTTAAAGATCTTCTAAGAATTCTTTTTGGCCAAGTGATCATCTGACATTACTCTTTGGGGTTTTTTTACTTCAATATCCTCCTCTGAAGGTCATCTCTATTCCCCTAATGGCTTTCTATGGTTGGATTCTTTCTCCTTTTCCTGCATATTTTTTTGTGGTAATAGCTTAATGTTTATAGTCACCTCTAGCTCTGGGATATGGGAAATGTGGCTTCTTCCTCCAGATCTTCAGTCCTCCCCCTCTAGCTTGTCATCAAAGCCACATCTCCAACCTTCCGTCAGTACCCACAGCCAGTGGCTTTCTGCCCCACTGCTTCTGCCCTCACCTGGTGTGTGCTGGATCCTTCTCACCTTGCTACTCTTCACAGCACAGCTGGGTCTGGTGTTTCTTATCAGCAGAGTAATCTCAATCTTCTCAGGCTCAAAGGTCCAACTCCTTTCACTATCCTGGGGCTGAAAGTTCCTGTGGCTGGGGCCAAGGCATCCTCTTAAACCAACTAACCCCAGGGCTTGCCTCTTGCTGTTAAAATGGACTCTAGCCTGGAGGTGTTTACTCTTCTTAGGCACCAAACCTCATCCTGAGATTTTTCTTCAGATCTTCTCAAATTGTCCTAGGAAGATCCTGGCTGTGCCCCTATTCTTATTTATCTCTACCCACACTTTGTTCACCCTAAATTGTTATTTTAACTCTTTGGGGGGGGGGGGGAATCTTCATATTCTTGTCCTTTTGTTCCTCCAGATGAAATTTGTTATTATTTTTTTCTAGGTCTATAAAATAGTTTTTTGGAATTTGATAGGTTTGCCAATGAATAAATAATTTAGGCAGAACTGTCATTTTTGTTATGTTAGCTCAACCTACCCATGAACAATTGATATTTTTCCAGTTGTTTAGATCTGATTTTATTTGTGTGAAACAAATTGTGTTCATATAGTTCCACACTTGCCTCGACAAGTAGGCTCCCAAATATTTTATATTGTTTACGTTCATTTTTAGTGGAATTTCTCTTTCTATCTCTTGCTGCTAGGTTTTGGTGACCATTTAAAAATGCTGATGATTTATGTGGGTTTGCTTTATTTCCTGCAGCCTTGCTAAAGTTTTTAATTATTTCAAGTAGTTTTTTTGGTTGATTCTCATATCATCTGCAAAGGGAGATAGTATTGTTTCTTTATTGCGTAGTCTAATAATTCCTTTTTCTTCTCTTGCTGTTAAAGCTAATATTTCTAGCACAATATTGAATTGATGATAATGGGCATCTTTCTTTCACCTCTGATTTTCCTGGGAAAGTTTCTAGCTTATCCTCATTACAGATAATGTTTTCTGATGGTTTCAGAGAGACACCAATTATTTTAAAGAAAGCTTCATTTATTCCTATTCTCTCTAGTGTTTTTAATAAGAATGGGTGCTGTATTTTGTCAAAATATTTTTCTTCATCTATTGAAAGAATCATTTAATTTCTGTTGGTTTTGTTACTGACATGGTCAATTACGCTAATAATTTTCCTAATACTGAACCACCCCTGAATTCATGGTATAAATCCCAGCTGATCTTAGTGCCTTATACTGGTAATAAATTGCTAATGCTTTATTTAAAATTTTTGCATCAATATTCATTTGGGAAATTGGTCTCTAATTGTCTTTCTCTGTTTTGGCTCTTCCCAGTTTGGCTATTTGAACAATATCTTTGATTTCTTTTCCATATAATTTATATAGTATTAGAATTAAGTGTTCTTTAAATGTTTGATAGAAATTAATTGTAAATCCATCTGGTCCCGGAGATTTTTTCTTAGGGAGTTCATTAATGGCTTGTTGACTTTCTTTTTCTAAAATGGGGTTATTTAAATATTTTATTTTGTCTTCTGCTAATCTGGGTAATTTGTATTTTTTTGTAAGTATTCATTTATTTCATTTAGATTGTCAGGTTTATTGGCATATAGTTGGACAAAATAGTTCCTAATTATTGCTTTAATTTCCTCTTGATTTATGGTAAATTCATCCTTTTCATTTTTGATACTGGTAATTTGGTTTTCTTCTCTTTTAATCATATTAACCAAAGGTTTATCTATTTTATTGGTTTCTTCCTAAAACCAGCTCTTTGTTTTATTTATTAATTCAATAGTTTTCTTACTTTCAATTTTATTAATCTCTCCTCTGGTTTTCAGGATTTCTAATTTGGTATTTAATTGGGGATTCTTAATTTGTTCTAGTTTTTTTTTTTAATTGCATGCCCAATTCACTGATCTGCTCTTTCTCTATTTTATTCATATAAGCACTTAGAGACATAAAATTTTCTGTAAGTACTGCTTTGGTTGCATTTAATAAATTTTAGTATGTTGTTTCATTTTTGTTATTCTCTTTGATGAAATTATTGATTGTTTCTATGATTTGTTGTTTGACCTTTTCATTCTTTAGGATTAGATTATTTAGTTTCCAATTAATTTTTAGTCTGTATTCCCATGGCCCTTTATTACATGTAATGTTTATGGCATCATGTTCTAAAAAGTATGCATTTAATATTTCTGCCTTTCTACATTGGATTATGAGATTTTTATGCCCTAATACATGGTCAATTTTTGTGTAGGTGCCATGTACCACTATCCCCATTCAATTTTCTCCAGAAATCTATTATGTCTAACTTTTCTATAATTTTAATCCCTTCCTTAACTTATTTCTTGTCTATTTTGTGACTCGATTTGTCTAGTTCTGAGAGATGAAGGTTGAGATCCCCCACTCATAATTTTGCTCTCCACTTCTTCCCATAACTCCCGTAACTTCTCCTCTAAGAATTTGGATGCTATACTACTTGGTGCATATATGTTTTGTATTGATATTACTTCATTGCCTATTGTACCTTTTAGCAAGATGTAGTTTTTTCCTTATCTCTTTTAATGATATCTGTTTTTGCTTTTGCTTTTTCTGAGATCAGGATTGCCACCCATACTTTTTATTACTTCAGGGTAAGCATAATATATTCTGCACCAGCCTTTTACCTTTAGTCTGTGTGTATCCCTCTGTTTCAAATGTGTTTCTTGCAAACATGTTGTAAGATTCTAGTTTTTAATCCACTCTGCTACTCACTTCCATGTTATGAGAGAGTTCATCCCATTCACATTCACACTTATGAATAACTATGTATTTCCTGAATCCTGTTTTCCCCCTTTGTTATACTTTTCTCTCTCCTTTCACTCTCAGCACCTCCCCTAATCTGCCCTCCCTTCTGTCAGTCCCCTTCCCTCTTCTTTTCCATGTAGGAATGTAAACAATTTAACCTTTATTGAAGGCTCTATTGGATTTTTTCTCTCAATCTTTTTATGCTTCTCTTGAGTCTTAAAGATCAAATTTTTGGTCCAGTTTTGGTCTTTTTACCAGAACAGATTGAAAGTCCCCTATTTCATTGAATGTCCAACTTTTCTGCAAAGATTATGCTATTCTTGATTGTAATCCAAATTCTTTTGCCTTCTGGAATACCATATTCTAAGTCCTCTGATTCTTTAATATAGAAGCAGCTAAGTCCTGTGTAATCTTGACTGTGGCTCTTTCATATCTGAATTGTTTCTTTCTGCCTACTTGCAGTATTTTCTCTTTCACCAGACAGTTCTGGAATTTGGCTACAATATTCTTTAGAGTTTTCATTTTGGTATTTCTTTCCAGAGATGATCAGTGTAGTCTTTCAATTACTATTTTACCCTCTTGTTCTAGAATATGAGGGCAGTTTTCCTTGATAATTTCTTGAAAGATGCTGCCTGGGATCTTTTTTTTTCATCCTGGCTTTCAGGTAGTCCAATAATAAGAAACTATCTCTCCTAGTTCTATTTTCCAGGTCCATTGTTTTTCTAGTGAGATATTTCATATATTCAATTTTTTCATTCTTTTGATTTTTTTAAATGATTCTTGATGTCTCATAGAGTCATTAGCTTCCATTTGCCAATTCTAATTTTTAAGAAATTATTTTCTTCAATTAGCTTTTGTGCCTCCTTTTCCATTTGACCAATGCTGCTTTTAAAGGAGTTGTTTTTTCCAATGTCTTTTTCCCCATTGGCAAATTTTATTTCTTAAGGAGTTGTTTCCTTCAGTCAATTTTTGTACTTCCCTTCTTTTTTTAAAATTTATTAATTTATTTCTTTTTAGTTTTCAACAATTACTTCTATAAGTTTTAAATTTTCTTCAGCTCCCTCTGCCCTCCCTCCCCAAGACAGCATGCAATCTTATATGGATTCTACACATACATTCTCAATAAATACATTTTCACATTAGCCATATTGCATAGAAGAATTAAAAAGAATGGGAGAAACCATGAGAAAAACCAAACCAAAACATAACATGAGAAAAAATAGTCTGCTTCATTCTACATTCCAATTCCATAGTTCTTTCTCTGGATGTGGATCATGTTTTGCATCAAGAATCCTTTGGGAATGTTTTAAGTGCTTGCATTGCTGTGAAGGTTTAAGCCTGTCAGAAACAGTTCTCAAACACTGTGGCTCCTACTGTGTATAATATTCTCCTGGTTCTGCTCATTTCACTCAGACTCAGTTCATATAAGTCTTTCCAGGTTTTTCTGAAGTCCACTTGTCGTTCATCATTTCTTATAGCATAACAGTATTCCATTACATTCATATACCACAACTTGTTCAGCCATTCCCCAATTGATGGGCATTCCCTCAATTTCCAATTCTTTGCCACCACAAAAAGAGCTGCTATAAATATTTTTGTACATGTGGGACCTTTTCCCATTTTTATCATCTCTTTGGGATACAGCTCTAGAAGTGATATTGCTGGGTCAAAGGGTATGCACATTTTTGTAGCCCTTTGGGCATAGTTCCAAATTGCTCTCCAGGGTGAATGAATCAGCTCACAGTTCCACCAACAATGAATTAGTGTTCCAACTCTTTCACATATTCTCCAACATTTATCACCTTCCTGTTTTGTCATATTTACCACTCTGATAGGTGTAATGTGGTACCTCAGAGTTGTTTTGATTTGCATCTCTCTAATCAATAGTGATTTAGAGCATTTTTTCTTATGATTATAGATAGTTTTAATTTCTTCCTCTGCAAACTGCCTGTTCATATCCTTTGACCATTTATCAATTGGGGAATGACTTGTATTCTTATACATTTGACTCATTTCTCTATATATTTTAGAAATGAGACCTTTATCACAGACACTAGTTGCAAAAAATCTTTCCCAGTTTTCTGCTTCCCTCCTAATCTTGGTTGCATTGGCTTTGTTTGTGCAAAAACTTTTCAATTTAGCTTCTGGTTCTTTCAGTCAGAAGCTACAGAACTTTGTGTTAAGCTGATGTGTAAAAAAGCTAAAAGCAGGTTTTTGTTTTTTGTTTCCCGGATCAACCCTGGGGTTAGCTTGTTAAGTGTGTGGGAGGAGTGGACTGGTCTTAGGAGATCCCCTCAGCTGAACTGAGGCAAAGGCAAGCTCAGAGGATGGTGATTCCAGCTTCTCTATTGTCTTCCCTTTTCCTCTGGAGGGCTGAGGCATGCCTAGATGCTAATGTGTGTTCCCACCTCTCCTGGGGCTCCTCTCCTGGTGCTGAGGCTTGCCTGGGTCTTACTGTGAGTTTTCTCTGCCCTGGGTCCTCTGTCCTTCTAGTTCACCTCCGCCACACTAGGAGGAATCCCCCTTAGCTATTTTCCTAGCCTCAGGTGTTATGAGACTATTGGCCCCTTCTGCTGTTCCCGCTGATCCAGGATTTTTCTGGGGAAATATTTTATAGTTCTTTCACAGTCATCAGGGGGGGAGGAGAGAGCATTTACTGATCACTCCGCCATCCTGGCTCCCAGAAGTTCAAGTAGGTGACTTTCTGAAGTTTAATCTTCAGGCTGAAGGTCTCAGGAGCTGCTGCGCTGATATCTGGCGCTCAGTGGCTCTCACTGGCTCGGTTTGGCTTGTCTCCCACTCCGCTGGTTCTGCCCGCCACTCTCAGGCTTCTCGGGTCCCTTCTGCTCTGCTGCGCCAATTGCACTGTGCTGTGCACTGGGGGCTCACCCCCGCGGAACAGACCCCTCCTGTGGACCTTTCAGTCTAACTTGGGCTCTGAATCCATCGCAGTCTGTTTCCCACTGGATTCTGCACCTCCAAAATTTAGTCAGATTCTCCTTTCAGAGGCATCCAAAGGAGCTTGTCCAGGAGCTTAGGTGAGTCTTTGCTCTCATTCTGCCATCTTGGCTCCACCCAAACTTTTCAATTTAATGTAATCAAAATTATCCATTTTGCATTTCATAATGCTCTCTATCTCTTGTTTGGTCATAAATTTATTCATTCTCAATAAATCTGACAAATAAACTATCCCTTGTTCCCCCAATTTGTTTATAGTATCAACCTTTATACCAGATCGTGTATCCATTTGAACTTTATTATTAGATACAGTGTCAGGCATTGGTCTATGCCCAGTTTCTGCACACTATTATCCAGTTTTCCTAGCAGTTTTTGTCAAACAGTGTGTTTTTATCCCAAAAGCTGGGGTCCTTGGGTTTATCAAATGGTTGACTGCTATAATCATTGTGTCTTGTGTACCTAACCTATTCCACTGGTCTACCCCTCTATTTCTTAGCCAGTACCAAATGGTTTTGATGATTGCTACTTTATAATACAATTTAAGATCTGGTAGGGCTAGGCCACTTTCCCTAGCATTTCTTTTCACCAATTCCCTAGTTATTCTGGACCTTTTGTTCTTCCAGATAAATTTTGATTTTATTTTTTCTAGCTCTAGAAAACAATTTTCTGGTAGTTTGATTGGTATGGCACTGAATAAGTAAATTAATTTAGGTAACGTGCTTTCTCTTCTAAGTTGTTGACTCTTTTTTTTCGTAATTCTCTTGCATAATTCTCATTTCTTTTCCAAATTTTTCTTCTCTCCGTACTTGATTTTTAAAATCCTCTTTGAGCTCTTTCTTCCAAGATGACTTTTGGGGCTTGAGGCCAATTCATATCCCCCTTTGAGGCTTCATATGTAGGCATTTTGACATTGTTGTACTCTGCTGAGTTTGTGTTTTTATCTTCCCTGTTGCCATAGTAGCCTTCTATGATTAGGCCTCTATTTTTTTTTTTTTTTTGCTCATTTTTTAAAGTTGAGCCCTGCTCCGTATGTACAAGGAGTACTCTCCCAAGCTTTTTGCACTGGAAAGCTAGAGGCCTGGGTACTGGCTATCTGCACTGGGTCTCTGGAGCTGGCAGCTTGCCCAGTGTGCTAGGGTGGCCTGGCCTAGTTGTGCCTGTTGTGCCCTTAGTTCCAGGGCTGACAGTTTTCCTATTATGTTGGGGCTGGAGGCCTCACAGCTGGCCTAGTGTACCATAGGACCTTTGGGGTCCTATGGCACATGGTTGCTAATCTATGCTGTGGGTAAGAGTTTCCCATTATCTTGCCTGAATACCATCTGTGGTGGGCTGCCCTTCCCTTTTACTCAAGTGAGACAGACCTTTCCTGAAGTCCTTCTAAGTTATCTTGGGCTGAAAAATTGTTTCACTCTGTCTTTTTGTGGATTCTGTCATTCCAGAATTCTTTCATAGGCTTGATTTAATGTTGTTTCTGAGGGGAAATGAGGACAACTCAGGCAACTTCCTGATCTCTCTCTGCCATCTTGGCTCCACCCATAGTCTTTGTTCTTAAGATAATGATTTGAACCCTTCAGTCCCAGCATCCAGGATAATCCATTTGGGGAAGTATGATAATGGCCTTTTATGCATTTGAGCATCCTGGTCACCTATGGCTTCAAGAAGCTATAGTATGCACAATATCCAGACCCTGTTAAACTGTTTCAGGAGATGGGCTAAACTAGGTTGGGGGTAACCAATCTACTCCAACCATATGAAGACTTCTCCCAGAAGAATGGGTGAATGAGAACAATTTGTTCCAGTGGCCATGAAGATGGATGAAGTAGATACTGTGGAATACTTAGAGCTTGAACAGACATCAAAGACACCAAAGTCATCTGCTGCATCTCGGGCCATCGCCAGTCATCCTGACTTTTGTCTGAATTTCAATGACTCTGGAAGAGACAATGAGGCAGGTGACTTTGTGCAACTCAACCTCACTTATATCTAATTCACAAGTAAGTCAAGACATCACCCCATGATTATTTGCCCTCTTGGAAAATGAAGGATGGACAGTAGCAATATCAGAATTGTTCGTGTTTAGGACCAAGGGTCATAGTTTAGATCTAGAAGGAACCTTAGAGGACATCTAGTGCAACTCTCTCAATTTGAAAAAAACTGAGGCCCAAAGTAAAAAAAAACAAAGTCATTTGTCCAAGGTTACACAATACGTTAGAAACAGAGGGAGAATTTGAATTCTAGTCCTCTGACTTCAGATTCTTCCTACTCTTCATTGTATCACACTACCTTTATAAACCATGTAACCTATGGAGGTAGGCATATGCCATAAAACTGGATTTGAGAAATAGTAATGAGAGACAACTATAAGATCCATGGCTCCAACATGTTTTCAATCTATGCCATTCAAAATCCAAAATGCTGCTGACTGATAGTAATAACAATAATTATAAGCTCATGATAATTCCAAAACCTAGTGAATTATTTTGAAACAAGGAGTTATCACCGCACTGAGTTTTATGATTGGTATATACCTTTGGATTTATTGAATATAATTGAAAAAAATCCCAGATAGATCCTATAAAAAGGTTGAAATCTCAGGGTGGAATCAAAAGGCACTTTGTGATATTCATGTGAATTTAGCCTATAATATACTGACAAATAAATGTCTAATGAGTTGTTAAGTCACACAGCTTTGTTTGTCAAAATGAAGAGCCTGCAAGCAGAAGGTTAGTAAAGAGTCTATTATAAAAGTTCATTAAAGAGATGGTGAGGTACTTACTGCACTAGGCTGGTGATAATATGAGAGTAAAGGAAGGCACAAATTTGAAATATTCCAAGGAAAGATTAAGAAAATTTGGCAAGTGCTGGGATGTGGGAAGTGTGGAAAGATGGTGCAGGGGAGTGACCGGAGGCAACAATGGCTATGAAATTTTGAGCCTCAGTGTTTAGGAGGACAATGGTGTTACCAGTAGAGAAATTAAGAGGAAGGACAAGTTTGGGGGAAAGGATGATAATTTAATGTTAAGCCTAGAACATGAGTAGGACATTCAAGTGGAGGCAAGCACTAGGTAGTTAAAAATATTACTGATGCAATAGTCCGGGCAGGAAAGAAACAACTGAAGGGAAGGAAGTTAATTCACCCAGAGGTGAGAATTAAACCCAGTCTCTCTGACTCAAGAAGTAGCTCCATTTCCTATATACCATGATGCTTCTTGTATGAAGCAAATTATTGAGTTTTGTTTTCTAATTTAGTATTTTTTTCTTGGAGAATTTAATAAATTCACCTTTAGAACCATAACTATTATAAGGGTTGTATTCTCTTCCATCTATTACATATAATTACATATTGGTATATACATATATATAAATTGTCTTTTCTTTTAACACATATTCTATGCAATTTGTTTTGCTTACACTAATCTATACCCAGTTGCCAACTCTTATCTCCTTCTCCCTCCCATTAACCTGCCCAAACCCAAACCATCTGTGCTTACTTTTATTTTTTTTCCTTTTGTCTCTCTGTCTATATCTGACTTTTTGTCTTTCTGTCTCTCATTTTTTCTCCCACTCATTTATCTAACTCTTCCCTTTCCTAGTTCACATAAAAGTAAAATACCTAACATAATCTTGCCTCAGCACCATCCATTTTTCTATTTCAGTGAAAGAATTTGTAATACTCTTACTCAAGTAATATGGTCTCTTCTACCACTTTGTTATTCCTTGTTTCTGCCACAGTGATTTAGCATCTATTCCCAGGAGCACTACTTGTTGATGAAAGAAGTGGAATACAATGGGAAATCTTCCTAACCCTTATCCCAGGTTATGACCCTGTCTTTTTAAGGCAGTGAGGTGGCACAGTGGATATAGTACTGGACTTGGAGTCAAGAAGACATGTATTCAAATAGGAAAAGATGAACATGCAGATTTCAGAAAAACCTGGAAAGATTTGTATGAACTAATACAAAGTGAAATGAGCAGAACCAGGAAAACACCCTAAACAGTATCAGCAACATTGTGTGATGACCAACTACAAATGTTTCAGCTCTTCTCAGTAACACAATGATCCAAGAGAAGTACAAAGGATTGGGGAAGGAAAATTCTATCTACATCCAAGTAAAAAATTGATGGATTCTGAATGCAGATCAAATCATTTTTTTTACTTACATTATTCTTTTTTGTGTGTTTTTCCCTTTTGATCTGTTTCTTCTTTCACAACTGTGACTAATATGGAAATATATTTTACATGACAACACATGTATAACCTATGTCAAATTGCCTGCTATTTTCAGAAGTGGGGAGGGATAGGGAGGAAAAATTTGAAACTCAAAATCTTGTAGAAATGAATGCTAAAAATTACCTTGAGATGTGATTAGGAAAAAAAAAACTAATTAAAAAAAAACATGCATTGAAATCCTCAGATGCTCACCTTACTAACTGTGTGACCATAGACAAGTCACTCACCTTCCATATGCCTCAGTTTCCTCTTCTATAAAAAGAGGATCATACATAATAGCACCTACATAATCTCCTAGGGTTGTTGTAAGAATCAAATGAGACAATAATTGCAAAGGAATTTGCACATTGTAAAGCACTATACAAATGTTAGCAAGTATTCTTTCCCTTTTCATTCATCCATTTTCCCTTTTGATACCATATAACCCTTTCTTTGATACTCTAAGCCCCTGTTCTACCCTATCAGAGCCATGATTCTCTGGATACCCAAAGCCTCCTCCCCTTAGTAGGAATTAGCATTGAGAGCAATGACTTTGCCTTGCATAAGTTGATCTCCTGCAGTGATTCTTTTCAGCTCTTCCCACTCAAGAAGGGTAACCTACTAGATATTGTCTTACCCTGTCTGCCTCTGGAGCAGTTAGGTGGCTAGGTAAATAGAGTGCTTGGCCTGGAGTCGGGAAAACTTATTTTCATGAGTTCCAATCTGGCCTCAGATTCTTACTAGCTGTGTGATCCTCTTAAACCTGTTTGCCTCAGTTACCTCATCTGGGAAAATGAGCTGGAGAAGAAAATGGCAAACCACTCCAGTATCTTTGCCAAGAAAACTCCAAATAGGGTCATGAAGATCCAGATATAAACTGAACTACAAGTCTTGTCTCTGAGGAGCTGGCTTTGCTGAGTGACCTGTTTCTTCTCTCACCACCCCCCCCTCCCCCCAGTACTGGCCATATCCAGCATTCTTTGAGTTCTGCACCTAGTATAGTATCCCTACTTTTCCACCCCTCCCCCCAAGGCCAGGGGGAACCCAAAGGCACTTGTTCCCCTCTACTCCCTGGCCCAAGTCCTGCCTCCTTCAATCTTGCACTCTGCTCTCCCCATCCAAGAGGTGTCCTGCCATGTTCTCCCACAGGCTATAATATTGACTTATTAATAAGGAAATGAGTTTGTTCTTTGAAGTATTAATTCATTTCCTCTGCATTCTTCTCCTGTTTTTTTTCTTGTTATGCCCATTACTCCTTCGATTCTTTAGCATCCTGTTCATCTCTTTGTTTTTTCACTGCCAGATCACCCCATTTATATCTAAATCATCATATAGATGATTTAGATATAAACCCACATATGTATATATGAAATATATATATACATACACATATATCAAACAAAAATACTTCCTACACATGGACACATTTGTGTCTCAGTCTAGCCCTAGACAGATGAAAATAAATATTTCATTTTTTGGTCTTTTATTACTATCTGTAAGTATTTAATTTTCTGCTGTTTGGTTAGTTGACAAGATATATATATCCTCTTATTTCAAATTCTTTCCTTATACTAAATGTCCTGTTACATCCCAGGCTCTGCCACCTCACCTTAACTCAGTTCCGGAGGAATGAAAAAGGGATTGGATTTGGAAGTCAGGAGAATTCGATTCTTATCCTAGCTCTGATCCAAGGAAACTATACATGACCTTGCGTGAGTTCTTTACCTTGTCTGGGCTTCTACTTTCTCCTCTGTCAACTAATAGGATTGGATAAGCTAATCTTTAAGGTTTCATCCAGCTCTTAGTTTCTGTGGTTCTGAATCATTGAACACTAAGTATTCCAGATGAGTGCAGTAGAAAGAACACTGCATTTGGAATCAGAAAACCTCAGTTCAAAACTTGCCATTACCTTTGTGACTTTGGGCAAAGCATTTTCTTTCTCTGGGTCTTAGTTTCTTCCTCATTTTAAAATTGGGGTGGGGACCATTAAAATCTTAAAAGTATTTACATCTTAAAAAGAAGATAATTGTAAGTAGCAATGCTCAACCCAAGAGCTGAAGTGATGATAGATGACTTGTAGGTGCTGGCTACATACAGGTTGATGGAGAAATGTTACTGGACCAGGACCCTTTCCTGGGTCCCTTCTATTCAGATCACATCCACATTTAGATAGTGCTTATTATGTGCACACACCACACTAAGTGCTTTACAATTATAACCTCATTTGATCCTCACAACAACCCTTGGAGGTAGATGTTGTTATCCCCATTTTACAGATGAGGAAACTGAGTCAAAGTGATTTGCCCAGAATCACATGGCTGGTAACTATCTGAAGCTGGATTTGAACTTGGGTCTTCCTGACATTAATCTCAGTACTCTACCCACTGCACCACATAGGTGAACTTGTCTGTAGCGATAGCTGCAAAGGATGTTTGGGAGACATTTATATGCCACGTCTCTCCCACCCATTCACTTCTTCCCCTGAATGGCTTGCAAATGGTTCCAGCAGACTTGGAGAGCCATTCAAAATGCAATAGAAAGGCTCTATCGGGAGAAATCACCAATCCTTCCAAGATATGTATAGCTTTTACCATGTCAGAACTTCCTGGAAATGGGGAAATTCTGAAATGTGCTCAGCTTGAAGGATAGGACATTTTTGACATAGGGAGGTTGATTATTGCCCAAGGAAGTGGTTCCACTCTTTGGCAACTCAGGAAACACAGGAACTTAGAATCCCTGGGTCTGGCTCAGCTACCCAACTTGTGGATAAACCTCAACAGGACATAATATTCTTTCCTGTTAAGTGACTATATAATTCTGGTTTTGAATATGACTGTACTTGTGGCTTCTATTTCTGCTCATGTAGGTTAGACAGGATTTTGTTCCCAGGCTTCAGAAGTAAACTCTGCCCTTCTCTCATTGATAAGCTATTTCATAATCTGGAGACACTATATCTTTTTGTGTCCACACACCACCAGAGAGATGGTGATTCACCTAACCCATTTTCCTATGTGAGGCCTCCCTAGGAAAACCTAGTAACCTGGGGAGTTATCTCTTATAGGATCCCAGTTTAGCATCATCAGCAATCATTTGACTAGTGGTATGGAAGGACAGAGAAAAGAAAAACCAAGTCCAAGATTTTGAGATGAAGGAGCTGTGAATGCACTGTGGGGGACAAGATTAGCAGGTGGGCTGGCAGGACGAAGGGGCAGCCAACTAGGCAGCCAAGCATAGTAGCAAAGGCCCTTTGACTGGGAATCAAGAGACCTGTGTTTCAGTCCTGGCTCAGCCATGTACCAACTGGGGATCTTGGTTCCTTCAACTTTCTGAACCTCAATTTCTTTAATAGTAAAATGAGGGTGTTCCAAGATCTCACCAAGTTGTGGCTAATTGGCCAATGTTGGTCATTATTTCCCAAAAATCTTTTGAAGGTTTTTGCATTCTACTAAAAGCCAACACAAACTCCTTCTGACTCACCATCTCTATCTCTGCTTTTTTTCTTTCTCTGTCTCATTCTGGCTCTCCAGTCTCTTTCTCTTCCTTTCCTTCTTTCCCTCTTTGTATCTGTCTTGTTTTCATTCTTTTTCTCTGAGATCATCTGTTCCATAGTTGAGCTCAATATGAAGCTGAATCATTTTATCTTATTATATATGGTAGGGATGGGAAACTTGCAGCCTCAAGACCACATGTGACCTTCTAGGTCCCTGAGTGCAGCCTTTTGACTATGTCCAAGTTTTTTACTGAACAAACTCTTTTAAAGAGCTTTGGTCTATGAAGTTTGGATTCAGTCTAAAGGTCACACTTGAGAACCTAGAGGGCCACATATGGCCTGGAGGCCACAGGTTCACCAACCCTGATGGGGGTACAAAAAATCTTGGTGTTGTCTTAATCAATTAACTGCCCTTTCCCTTCTTTCCACTTTTTTCCCCTCTTCCCTCTTTAAACTATTAAAGCTCAAAATTAAAAGCTAAGATTCCTGGAATAGCCCATATGTAGAGATATTGTTTTTTTTTTCACTGACTAAAATGTAACCCCAAGGCAGTCAGGCTCAACTGCAAAGAAATTTGGTCAAGAACAGAAGCTAAGCTGAGGAACAAAGGTCATTATTTGCCATTCATCTGTGCCATATTCCCATTTTTTATACGTGAATTTGTCACCCACAAAGGTCAATTGCTTTGGTAATACTAACCTAAGTAGTTGGTTTTTTTTAATATAGTTATTTCATAACATTATACATTCTCTGTTAGTATTTCATGCAATATTCAACTATTCCACTATAGTCATCTTCTGTTGCTCCCTCAAGCTGTTGGAGATGATCTGGGTACTCTGTGCTTATAGTATACAACGTCCTGGTTTTACAAAGCTAGCAGTCTTTAAAAACAATCCTGAGAATGGACTGTATGTTTATTGTGACGCGAGGACTTCAGAGAAGTCTACTTGGGGTGACTCTCAGTCACCCTCACAGACCATCTAAGTTGCACAGGGTTTGTGATCTCTTCTTGACAGGAATGTCATTAGACAAATCAGTCAAACCCCTTTTTTGGAGGAAAACCCTGGGACAGCTTGAGGAAGCCGAGTCACCCAGCAGGTCATTGAGCTGGAAGTCTGCCTACTTAAAGGTAATAATAGTGTTAAGAGAGGTTTCCAATTAAGGCAAGATGGTGGTAATTCATCAATAGAAACATTTGAAATAAAAGAATCTATTCAATTGATAATCTGAATTACAAAGGTTCCAACTTACATGGAATTCTATGCATAAAAGAACAAAATTTCAAAAAAAAAAAGATTGGATTGAGGGAACAGTTTAGGAAAGTACACTTATGTATGAAAAGGTTCTACTAATGAATAATTGGAAGGCTTTAGCCCATATCTTTCTCTTGTCTGGTTTTTGTTTGGATTGTTGATTTACCAATTTATTAACCTATTGGGAGCTTGAAAGGATCCTGGGGATTACCAATCAACAGCACTGGGCTAGGCACTGAGGTCACAAAGACAAAAATGAAATACTCCCTCTTCTCAAGAAGCTTGCATTTCTATAGGGGGGAAAACATGTGTTTACAATGATATTTATAAGATATATAGATCTGTGTGTATGTGTGTGTGTATGTGTGTGTGTGTGTGTGCGTGTGTGTGTGTACAGTTAATTGTGATGGTGAAGTTCCTGCTAGTATGGAGACTGAGGCTGGTGGTGGATTGTTTCATCTCAGGAGTTCTGAAATGCAGGAGGGCTAAGCTGATTGGTGTCCACATTAAGTCATATCAATATGGCAGCTCCCAGGAGCAAGGGGAAGGGGAGGAGGGACCAGGCTACCTAAGGAAAGGCAATCCAACTCAGATCAAAAACAGAATAGGTCACAGTCTCTATACCAATCAGTAGTGGAATCTGTCCTCTAAATAGCTGCCATACTTCCAGTCTTGGCAAAATGGGGAGACCTTATATCTCTATCAAGATGGGGAGAATATATTCTCAAAGAAAAAAAAACACATATAAAATAAATACTAGGTATTTTATTTTGGAGAGGCAGCACTAGCATCTTGTGAGAATGAGGTTCAAGTCAAGACTCATCCATGGACTATTTTAGTGGTTGCTTTTTTGGGTTTTTTTTTTTTATTTTGGTTTTGGCAGTTCTCTGAAGCCTTTTAATGTCTCATTTTTCTTACCTGTATGATGTGGGAACTTTGGTCTACTTGAATGAATTTTAAAATGCAGTGCTAAGGACACAATTGAATTTCTGGTTAAGAGAGTATGAAAGATCAAGAGGAACCCAGATTTCTCACTTACACTCCAGAAGTGATCTAGAAAAGGCACAAGATTGAATATTGATCAAGAACTCTAAAGAGAAAGTTCATTAAGTTTCTTCATCTCATCGAACATGGCATAAGAACAACCAGAAGCTACAGACCCTGGAAAAGACTCCTCTCCTAGAAAGCAGCCCAGACTTAGGTGAGAGGCTGACAGTCCACAGATGCCTGGACTAGGAAAATCTCAAAGGGGACAGAAACTCACAGCTGACCAACAGGATGGAATAAGGAGCACAAGATCCAGAAGCAAATGAACACAACAGAGTAGCATATAGAGCTCAATAAACTGAAAGACCCCAACTACTAAGTCAAGGTCTTAGTAGTCAATAAAAATTGCTAGGAAAACTGGAAATAAATCTGGTAGAAATGACCTTTAGAAAAGGATGTCACAATATAAAACACAATAAGCTCCAAAACGATGTATGACCTAGATAGAAAGTATAATATCATTTTTTTAAATGGAACAGAGAAGGAGAGGGGGAGAGTTCTAGACTACCTAAGGGAGAGATATGATCACAGAAAATAAAACAGACAATTTTGGTTGCATAAATTTGAAAAGGTTTTGCACATATAAAATCAATGCACTTGGATGGAAAAGAATTGATAAATAAAAGTATGTCTAGTCTAGTTTTACCTATGTTTATAAATCTGTGTCCATTGGTGGCCATTTCTAGTACCAGGTGGGAAGAGAGGGAGGGAAGGAACAGAAACATAAAAATAACAAAAAAAGAAAGAAAGAAAAAAAGGAAAAATAATCAGATGAGTAATGATGAGCTGGAAAAAAAAATCTTTGCATCAAGTTTCTCTTATAAAGATCTGATACATAGACATAGGGAAATAATTTAAATGTTCAAATATACAAGAGCTATTCCTCAATAGATAAGTTTGTCAACAGATATAAACCTGCAGTTCTCATCAAAAAAAGAAAAGTGAGCTATCAAAAACCATACAAAAAAATTATCTAAATCACAAATAAAAAGAAATGAAAATTAAAACAATTCTAAGGTTCTACTTCATATCCACCATATTAGCAAAAATGACAAAAATACAAAATGACAATTATTGGAGGGGATACAGAAAGCAGGCATACCAATATACTGTTGGGAGAGATATTAACTGATTGAGCCATTTTGGAAATCAATTTATAATTATACCCCCAAAGGCATCAAACTATGCAAACTTTTTGATCCCAAAGTACCATCTATACGTCAAAGAGATAAAAGAAAGAAGGAAAAGATTCATACGCACAAAAATATTTATGGCAGCACTTTTTGTTACAGAAAACAACTAGAACTTCAGGGGATAACTGTAGCTTGAGAACAGATAAACAGTAAAATATAATTGTGTCATAAGAAGTGAAGAAAGGGATGAATTTAGAGAACTAGGGAAGACCTACATAAATGAGTGCAGTGCTAAGTGAGCAGAAAGAACAGTTTATACAATGAACACAACATTGTGAAGAAAAAGACACAACAAAAAACTTTGAAAAATTTGAGAACTCTGGTCAATGAAATGACCAATTATGACTCAAGAAGACCAAGGATTCAACTTCTTTTCCACCTGTTAACAGTTGATGAATGAGAAATACATGTTTGGCCGTTGTCAATCACTGGATTTATTGCATCTGCCACATGGTAGATGCTTACTAAATGTTTATTGAATGGTTTATTTGTTGCTTGACTATCCAACTTGTTACAAAATGAGGTGAATTTTGGAGGAGCAGGGATTAGGGAGAGCGGTTGGTGATAGAATTAGCCCCAAAGGAAGAAGGAAATATGTCAATGAGACACTGAAAGGACATTCTCAGAAATGTGAATGAGACCTAACGAAGAAGTGAGATGGCTTTGGAGCTACCTTCCTGAACAGTATTCCAAAGGTGTATGTAATGGGATTTGGGCTTTCTCTACAGTTATCTTTCTATTCTCCTTTGTATGTGGAAATGTTTATGTTTATGGTTGCTTATTAAATTCAGAATAACAGAAAATTAGAAAGAAAAAAGACATGCAATAGAGATTTCTGAACCTTCATGTGCTGGGGTTTGCTCTGAACTTATTGCAACCAAAGGCTTCAAACTCTTTAATAATAGTCTACTGTTCTTTTCTTTTTCCTTCTAGCTTTTATTTCTGTACTCAGGAGACCTACCTGTGTTTGATAGCTTTCTTATAGCTTCTGTACTGCTTTCCTATTTTAAGGGCTTAAGACGCTTCTAAAAGTCAACATTGGCTGGGGAAAATGTCTGCCCTGTTAAGTAGGAACACTTCCCAGTCCTCCAGGGTCAACAAACCAAGGAGATGGAGAGCTGAAAGCAAATAACACAGAAGGCCTTTAAGAGAAAGGTAGGCAGTGATGTTGGGGAGATAGTGTGTCCCTGGTCCTCAGGTCTGGGTCTCTCCTTACTTGGAGGAGGCTGCCTTTCTGCAGCCTCACTTACATGACAAAGAGTTTTGATTTCCTCCAGATAGGAGAATGGCGGAGCACTGGAAAAAAACACTCGTTTTCAGGCATTGTACACATCTTATCTGGTTTGAATTGATTCAGTATGGTTTCTCCAAAGGAGTTTAAAAGCTGAGTAAATAAAAAGCCGACCTCACTGCAGGAGCCAAACCTAATTAATTTCGGTCAGCATAATCCTAACAAATGAAGACGCTGCGCATGGAACATTCTGACTTCCTCTGACCCACTTCAAATGGATGAATGTGGAGCCCCAGCCAGTCCACGACAGCATTCCCAGCACTGCCTGTCTGTCTCTCTCTCTCCATGTTGAATCTGTGCTGGACTCTCCTCTCTGTCCGTTTACAACTCTAACACACGAAGGTACATCATTCAGCCACTCACCCTTGACAAGGGAACTAAATCCTTTGATCATAACTCCCTTGGCCATCCACACAGCATGTTACTAGATCCAGAAAAAAAAAATGGGGCTATTTATTTGTCTTGGCTCTGGGCAGGGAACTAAATCAACACATCACCAAACACAGGCTCCAGAAGATGTGGCATCAGACAAGCATCCCAGTGCTGTCCCAAAGAAACAATTTTTATGGCACATAAAGTTTTTATTGCACATTGACTCTAAATTTATTTTTTTTAAATTTTTTTCAAAGCTATCAGTAGAAGGATGGCTGGCCTATAACAAATTACAGATTATAAAAATCTTTCCACGATGAGGCAACACAATTTTCCACAGTGACTGTGGTCCAGATTCTCACAGTAATGTTCTTACCACACTGGGTCATGGCCAGGTACCTCTGAGGTTACACAAATAGGCCCTGCTAAGGAAATCCTAAGTGACCATCTTGGAACCATGGCTGTTCCCACCTCTCAAGGTACCCAACCTCTAGCTTCCTTGCCACTAGGCCAGAACATGCCATTCTTTCCTCTCTCCTTTTCCAGTCCACTGGCCAGCATTCTGCATTGCTGTTGGCTTCCCAGTTTGGCGCATGCTTCAGGGCACTTGGATGGCCTTGACTAATAAGCCTCCCACAACCCAAACTTCCTGTGCAGACTTCAAACACAAGAAAAACGCCAGAACCAGTTCTCAAAGACAGAGAAAACAACACAAAGCACACACATCCCTCCTCACATCTGCCGGCAACACCCCAATAAAACCTCCCTTTATTGAACCAAGTGGAACAAACCCTTCTCTGACCCTGTCCTCTTTAGATGCCCTGCTCATCTCCCGGCATGAAACACTGCCCATCGATCCCATGCCTCCAAAGTTAAACCTAGATCCTCTTCCAGGAAGCTATTGCATTGACCTCCAGGAGTTTTCCATAAAGTATACTCTCTAAAAAGAACTGGATTCTCTATTTTTATTTCCTTAGTATACCTTCAGTTTCCCCCAACAGCTCATACAAATAGAAAAGATCATGGAGTTTATCTAGTAGGGGCTCTTAACCTGGGATTAGTAATTGGGGTTAAACCCCAAGAGGTCTGTGGATAGGCTTCAAGAGGCTGATGAATGAAGATAGGAAAATACATCTGTATGTAAAAATAATTAGTTTCCTTTACGATCCTACATTACCCTTAGAAGGGGTCTGTGAAACAAAAAAGAAAGGTTCAGAATCCCCAATCTTATCCAACTACTTCATACTACAGATAAGGAAAACGCATCCAGGGAGATGGATTGACTTGCCCAATGCCCCATGCCTAAGTAACAGCAGAGCTGGGATGTGATTACTATTTCCCAATTCTCAGTACAACATTCTTTCTGTTTTATTTTCCCTTATTCCATTTTTTTCAAAGCACAGACTTTTATCAAATGTTTACTTCCTTGCTATCTGCCCCTCCTATTCTTTTTTTCTCTAATTTCAATTGAACCCAAAGTCATTCTTAAAAGTCAGAGTGATATGCCTCCTGCCTGAGATGTAGAACCATGTGCCAATGACTCTTGGTAATGGCTGCCACAGATTGCACAGATAGCTGAAAGCCGCAGAGAACGTGAGAACCTCCAAGTCAGCCGGGAGGGAGGGTTCAGATCCCTCCCCACACCAAACCTTTTGTCAGATCTGTGGTCAAAGAAGCAAAATATTTTGGTTTGAGTGATAAACGTGCCCTCTTTTCTTTTATTAGCCTTATGTAGAAGAAAGAGCCATTTGAGAATAAGAGAAGTTGAGGGACCTAAGTAATCCAATCTCTAGATGAGTAAGGGATCGAAAACTTTCTCAGTTACCATCTAATCCTCTCATCCATACAGGTTAAATGATTGAATAAGGCAAAACATTACAAATACTAAGTAGCAGAATCAGCAAGGACCAACTGTTAGAATTCACACCCCCCTTCCCCGGCAACTGTGGCATTCTGAGGGATGTGGCTTCACCCAAGTCTATCCATTAATGCAGATTGTAATTTCTCCACAGATTCTCATCCTGTGTGAATCTTGTCTCTATTTTCCCATTGCCCATCAGAACACATATGAAGAAACCCAACGTGTAATTCTAGTAGGTTGTGTTGAAACTACATGACCTTAGCACACTCTTACCCTCTTCTCCAGGCAGCCACATGGCACAGTGGGTAGAGTACCAGCTCTGGAGCACAGAGGACCTGGGCTCAAACCTGCTCTCAGATACTTACCAACTGTGGCCTTGGGCAAATCATGTAACCTTGTTTGCCTCAGTTCCTCATCTATAAAATAAACTACAGAAGGAAATGGCAAACCACTCCTATATGTTTGCCAAGGAAACCTTAAATAGGGTCATAAAGAACCAGACACAATTGAATACACAGAATCCTCCCTAGTCTCTGCAGAAACAGAAGGAGATTCTCCCAAACTGAGTTTCATCTTATTTGTTTGTCTCTTTTGTGAGTTTCTGAGGCCAAAACATTTCATCAGCTAACGTCTGTCTGGAAATGAGTCTCTAAAAATTTAGCTAAGCTGGCCTCCACCAGGAGGCTTGATGGTTTGTTGCTCAGCCTGGATTCAAAATCTTTCCCACTAGGTAGGTCCTGTCAGTTTGTGGTCACTGGGATAGCCATCAAAAACACAGTCACCTTCCTACCGTGATAAAACATCAAAGAATGGCATAGGAAATTTTCTTCCCTGAACAGTTTATGTGTCTTTGATTGAAAGATGGAAGCAGAATTCTATGCTCTGGACCACTGGTATCAAACCCAAATAGAAACGAATCCCTGAAGGCCCATATCGACTTCGAAAACCACATATGTTAAATTGTATTTTTATTTATTTTGTTAAACCCTTCCCAATTACATTTAATCTGGTTTAACCCACACTTGGGAGTTGTTTGGCAGCGTGCCCACCTCCCCTCCCAATCCTCCATCCCAGTATCAGGTTTGACTTCTCTGTTCTGGACAAAGGTGGTTGCATTGAATGAAATAGGCCATTGGAATTGGGAGAAATGAAATGGAATATCTGATTCCCTCTGCTCCTGAACCCTGTATAAGATTCATCAAGGGGGTATGAATTTAGAAAGGGACCGACCTTGATAATGTTCTTCTTATGATGATCCTTGAATCTGAATAAAAATCCCAGAATGGAGAAGAGGAGAGGACTTCAGAGGCCATCTGTTTCAAACTTGAGCTGGAAAAGAACCCCAAGCCAATAACTGGTCACCTAGTCTCTAGAGGAAGACTTCCAGTGAAAAGGAATCCATTAGCTCCCAAGGCAGTCCATGTCACTTTGGGGTAGCTCTAACTGTGAGGAAGTCTCCTTGAATTTTTCCTCCTGACTTCAAGCCCGACTTCCTCTCTTGCATTTCTAGTCATTTCTCCTGACTTTGGGGTCATTTGACCAATAGCAGACAGTCCTTACTAGACATGTGAAAGATTCCTCTTATTCTTTTTCCAGCACAGATATTATGCTCATCTCTCCATATTCAAAATTCCCCACATTTAAAAAAAAAAAAGTCTCTGGTGAAAAGCGCCTACATTTCCTATTTACTGCCCAATAGCAGCAACTACTATTAGGACCCCAAGTACTTTTAAGTAAATTAGGATATTAGGGCAGTGACTCCTCAAAACAATGCCTCATAAAACAGACACCACAATGAGTCATGATTTCCATTTATAAAAGTTACTTAAAGTCCATTTGTAAATGAACCAAAAAAAGTTATACAGCCCCAAACAATCAGTACTAATTCACCCACCAAACCAGAAGGTGACTGGTATTAGATGCGTGGGTCACCAGAAACTTTAGTTTCTACTCAGAAGACTAGCCAAGGATGAAATCATGACGTAGGTACAAAGTTTGTCTAACAAATCTTTGCACTCCCCCTTTCTGAACTCCTTTGTCTTATTTTTGTCAGTACTTCCCTAGTAGGCTCAAGCTGCCCTGGAAGACTCATGAGAGTTAGAATCGAATTACACAGGTTGGGGAAAGCCTGGGAACTTTTGAGCCCCAAGCAAAGGAAAGGAGAAGGTACGGGCTCCTGGAGTAAAAGCACACATCAGCATCAATGGTAGCTGATTGCAAGAAAAGGGTGATGCTACCCAAAGCTTTTGAATATAATCGTGAGTATTGGGAGCATTGGCTGCTCAGTGACTTGCTTAAGGAGTCATCTGTTTAGGTGGGATCTTGTGGTTTCCCTGTCACCCCTATAGTTAGGGACTCGGTGAATTTATCCCCTCCTCCCTTCCTCCCCTTCTCCTGCCTCCGAGCTACTTGGCCAACTGGCATTTAGGGTTAGTCTTCCCTGTTCTCTTTAAACTTTGTTTATTTGCTGTATGTACTTTTATAATGGATCGTGTCTCCAAATAAAGATAAGCAGATTTTTATTGTATTCTAAGCAAGTGTTTACTATAAAGAAGTAGACCACACAAATGAGGAAGGGAGAAAGGAAAGTCTAGACTTAACTATAAGTTTATGTTAAAGAATTGGAGTGCTCTCTCGCTCTCCCTCTGTTTCTGTATCTCTGTATCTCTCTGTATCTCTCTCTCTCTCTCTCTCTCTCTCTCTCTCTCTCTCTCTCTCTCTCTCTCTCTCTGTATCTCTCTCTCTCTCTCTCTCTCTCTCTCTCTCTCTCTCTCTCTCTGTATCTCTCTCTCTCTCTCTCTCTCTGTATCTCTCTCTCTCTCTCTCTCTCTATATATATATATATCTCTGTATCTCTCTCTGTGTCTGTTACACACACACACACACACACACACACACACACACACACACACACACACACACACACACATACACACACACACACAGGGTTAGGTACTGTGTTACATGCTGAGGATACAAAAACAACAATAGGCCCTGCTCTCAAATACTGAGACATATATAGAGATAAATAAATACAAGGTGTATAAAAAGAAAACAAATTAATATGGGGTCTCCTTGAAAGGCCTTCTGGGTTTCCACACTGGGAATTTCTTACACTGGTTAAATCACAGGTCCCTAGTACAATTGCATATGTTTGTAACAGACTGAAGGATCATGTTAAGCACTGAAGACACAAAATTAGACATATTCTAGACCATTCTATCAAAAAGCTTTTACTCTAATAGGATAATAGGTCATACACACAAAGAAGAATGACATAAAAGTAGAATATTATAGGGGAAAGGAAGAGATCAAGACAAAGGGCTCTAAAGTTTATGAACATAGATTTAAACTAATCTATGGGCACTAATCTGGCCTAGAAAGCCTATAGGAATGGAATTATTTGAGGAAGACTTGAGCATGAAATGCAGGGAAATAAAGCAACTGCTTTGTGGACTGGGTCATTGTGCAGAGCCCCTTTTCACTTTCAGCTTGGAACTAGAGATTGTTAAACTCAGACAGAAAGGACTAAGGGTACCTAAGAGCCAAGGCTCCCTACCCTAGGGGCCAAGTCAAGTCAAAAAGCATGTACTATGTGGCAAGTATTGTGCTAATCACTGGGGATACAAAGAAAGGCAAAGCAAAACCAAAAAAATCTCAAATACCTCCCAGTCTAATAAGGAGACCCCACGCAAACAAGCAAAATATAGACAAGATAAATAGGAGAAAATGCCAGAGGGAAGGAACTAGGATTAATAGGTAGAAAATATAAAAGCCAGTCTTAGGTATTAAGCTGTATCAGCCAGAACCTGTCATTTAGTTCTCTATGCATAAGTCCTCTCAACAGTCACATAGCCAAGCTGGTGCACTGGTGAGCCACCAAAGACAACTCTCATGGTACAGAAATATGGGGCTAAGACTCCAATGCCCCAACTGTCATCTAGAAAGAGCTCTGATATTTTAAAGGTATTTCAAGCTGTGATTTAATTAAAAGAACATTGTACTACATGTCATGAAGCTTGGATTCTAGTTTCAAATATCTTACTAATTAGCCGACACTGGACAAATTTCTTCTCTTCTTTGGGGCTCGGTTTTCTCATGTGCAAAATAGAGGCGTTGGAAAGATGATCTCTCAGATCGACAATTTCATACATCATTTTGAACCTCTTATTCTGTTATAACTGAGTGTGTCATATTCCTCTTAATAGAGAGTAAGCTTCTTGGTATTTGTCTTTTTAAATCATTTATTTAAGTGCCACGATACTCTGGCACAACGTACTCTTAGTTAACATAGGGCTTTGTTGCTGACTGTTTCCTTTGATCTCTTGAGTGGTGGTGGTGGACATGACCAATAGTAAATGCATTTTGCTTTCTTTTCTTAAAGGCTGTCCTGGGGTATAGCAGCTCTCTTTGTGATGGCCAAGAACTGGAAATTGAGGGGATGTTCATCAATTGGGGAATGGCTGAACAAGTTGTAGTATATGAATGTCATGGAATACTGTCATTCTATAAAAATGATGAGCAGGAGGACTTCAGAAAAACCTAGAAAGACTTACATGAACTGATGCTGAGTGAAATGAGCAGAACCAGGAGAACACTGTACACAGTAACAGCGACATTGTAACAGTAATAGCAACATTGTACACAGTAACAGCAACATTGTGAAATGAGGGACTTCGATAGACTTCGCTCTTCTCAGCAATGCAAGGACCTAAAACAATTCCTAAAGACTCATGATAGAAAATGCCATCCACATCCAAAAAAAGAACTATGGAGTCTGAATGCATATCAAGGCATACCATTTGCTCTCTTTTTTTTTCGTTCCCATGGGCCTTCCCATTCTTTCTAATTCTTCTACACAATATGACTAATGTGAAAATATGTTTAATAGGAATGTATATGTAGAGCCTATATCAAATTGCATGCTGTCTTGAGGAGGGAGGAGGGGAGAGGGGAGAGAGATGGAGAAAATTTAAAAATTATGCAAGTGAATGTTGAAAATTAAAATAAATTTTAAAGAAAGGATGTCCTAGGGTTTTTTTTTCCATCATATGCAGCAAGTATCAATAATCTGAAAAAATATGATATAAACTCTTATCATAATTTTTTTAATCAAAATTCCTCCTTTTCCTACAGATGCTTTTATTAAAGTTCTAGATTTACACAGACCAATCATCAACCTCATGATAGTAAGGATGATGAAAAAGCTGCTTGGATTTCTGTAACACTTCAAAGTTTGCAAGGTGTCCTTCATTTACTAATTGGATTACTCATTTGATCCTCACAACAACCCTGGGAGACAGGGTATTATTATTCTTATTTTATAGATGAGAAAACTGAGGCCCAAAGTGGGTAAGTGATTTCCCTAGGGCCACATAGCTATCAAGTGTCTGAAGGGAGTTGGAATCTAGCTCTTTCTCTCTCAATTAGTTTTCTTCTCCAGTCTAATGTCTTCATCTGTAAAATGGGGATAATATTTTTCTACCTACTTTACCAGGTTGGTGGGAAGAGAACTTTTTGTAAACCTCAAAGCTATGGAAATGCTCTTAATGATCAAGCCACCGGACTATATCTCAAAGCTGGCTCCTGGAGGATGTGTCCTTGTGGGGGTTGCCAGAGTTCCCTTTGACATCCCTCAGCATAGCCGCCTACCTGCAAAATGAGAACAAGAGAAAGAAATACTGGTTGCCAAGTAATGCAAGCTTTAAGTAGCTTTGAGATCTTTATGATAGAAAGGGTATAATAAAATTTCAAATAGCATTTTGAAAAGTTACATGAAAACAAGGTGGGGTGGGGAAACTAGCTGTGATGGAAGAAAAACCAGGGATCCTAGCAGAACTCAGCTTGAATGTGAATTGGCAACATTCAGCTGCTACGTAAAAGGTAACAATGTTTACATCAAGATTCATTCAATCACCCACTCAACAAACATTTATTAAGCACCTAGTATTTGTAGAGAACTGTATTGAATGTGGGAGGGAATAGCCTGGATAACGAACCAGCAAAATTTGAAGAGACATTACACATGATTCCCTGTATCGGGATTTCCAACATGGTGGAGAAAAAAGAAAAGTACAGATGGTTCTAATACAAAACAGACCATGATAAAGAAGGTCTACAAAATCCTTTGAAAACTCAGTGAAGGGAGAGAGACCTAGAGAGGGAGTATTATGAAAGGCTTTCTGAAGAAAGTGATTCTCCTAAGTCCTACAAATTAAAAAAACAAAAATGCATTATGTAATTCTAAGACCCACTGAAATTTGTTCCATGATTATTTTCAGATCTGAAAAATGTTCTTGTTCAATTTCTTTCCTTTTATTACCTGTCCTATTTTCCCACATCACCTAAAGGTGTACCATACTCCCATCCCCTCAAAAAGGATCAAAGATCCTCTGAGATCCCACTTTAAACCAGAGAACCTCCAAAGTTTCCTTTCTTTGAAAATGTATAGCCCATAATCTGTCCTATATTATTCCCTTTACCTCATACTGCTCTCCTTTATTTCACATTACTCCCCTCCATACAGCAAACCCTAGTGCAACTGGATTTCTCTCTCCCCCTCAGATACTCCCTCCCCACTCCAGCCCCTGTACTTGTAATTCCTCTGATTCCCTTTGCTCAGAATGTCCTCCTTCTTTCTCTTCATCTTGTGAATTCTTGCCTAGCCTTTAAAGCCCAATGAAAGTGTCACCTCTGCAAGGAATCCTTTTCCCATCCCTGCTGTGGGTGGTGAGCTTCTCCTTCAGAGAGCACCTAGCACTTGGTTTTCCACATTTCCAAAACACTGCTCATATAATATCACAAGTTAGACTGAATTCTTAACCACCCCACTAGAGTGTGAGTTCCATGAGAGCAGAGGACTGTCTTAGCTATACTATGGATCTATCTAAAACCTAGCACAGTGTGCTCTGCACACAGTAGGAGGTTAATAAATATTTGCTGAATGAAAACCCTCAGTACAATTTAGCCATATCCTAGTTTATATTGCTTGTTAATTATTTGTACTGTTTCTTCACTCCCCACCAAGATGGCAAACTCCCTGAAAGCTTAGATAATATTTTCCACCTCTTCTTTATCTATCAAAGAACCTAGCACCGTGTTAGGAGGCTCAATAAATTCTGACTGATTTTTGATAGCAAAAAGAAGTCACGGCCTCTGTACATCTGGTCACTTTTCCTGTCAGGAATTTCTCCTGATAATTCTTTGATCTAAGCTAGAAACCTTCCCTTGCCATTGTCTCTTAAAAGTAAGAAAGACAAAGTTAAAAGGCTGTCTGCCAAATGATCTTGTCATTTTTCCAAAGCCTTGATAACTTCCAGAATAAAATCTACTGAGAAATAACAAAGGCAATTTCACAAGCTATAGAGAAAGAAGTCCTCTCTAAACAGAGTTGAGAGAATTAGTCTTGTGGTCGTCCAAACCAATGATGAAAAAGAGATTCAAATGCCTTTTTCCTCTATCAGTAGTCCCAGAATTGGACAATGTCTAAAGAAACTTGATTATCAGCTACGAAAGTCTTTCTATCAAGTCGAGTCCATTTTAATTCATTGATGTAATTAACCTTAGTATCACTGTTTAATGGAAAGTGGGTTTGATGAGAATGAGTAGAGAGAGGCAAGAGAAGGAAGTTCTGGGCTGTTCTGGGATGTGCTATGGAAAAAGTAAACTCGTGCGGGAAAGTATTAGGAGTCATTCTCCAGAGGAAAATTTTTCCAAAGCCTTGCCCATGGATGTTGCAATCCCCTTTGACTACAGCCTGAGCTGTGGGTTCACACAGGGGAGAAATGCCATTTTCCTTTGATCAGGATAACAGACATCTGAAGATCTCTCTTTTGGTAAGGATGGAGACCGCAATGCTCATTGTTTATTTTCTCTCACTTTTAAGAATCTCTGCTTCCAATGAAAATGTAACTTCCATTAGGAACCCTTTTTTCATCCCTGATATCAGTAGTGAGCTTCTCTTTCAGAAATAACCTAGAATTTGGTTTTCCACATTTCAAAATACTATTCATGTTATATCACAAGTTAAAATTTTTTTTATTTTGTATGTGAAACTCCCCTTCCTTCTCCCCCCACCCTGGGGAAGTATACCTTGTTTCTGTCACCATCATCATTATTCACTGTCATTTGGTTGCCCTCTCAGAGGTCTCTTCCAGTTCTCTGTCTATGACCCAATCATATATGGCAGCCCCACTGTCAATTCCTTCCAATCTGTCTTTCTGGAGTCTATCAGCATGAACCTAGAGTCACTGGAATGTTTAGGAAAGCATGTATTTTGGCTAATTGACTTCTATTTGCTTACTCAGATTGAGGTCAAGATGATGGTGAGATGATAGATTTAGAGCTGGAAAGGACTTTGTGTAGTATACAGGCCAATGCGCTCATTTTATAAATGCCAAAACTGAGGTCGAGGGGTTTAGGAATTTGTCCATAGGAATATACATAGGTAAATATGAGTAAAGAGTTAAACTTACATCTTTTGACTACGTAGCACAGTGGTTAGAGCACTGGGCCTGGAGTCAGGAAGACCTGAGTTCAAATGTGACCTTAGGCACTTACTAGCTGAGTGACCCTGGGCAAGTCACTTCATCTCTGTTTGCCTCAGTTTTCTTATCTGTAAATTGGGAATAATAGTAGCCTCTAGTTCCCAAAGTTGCTGTCAGGATCCAATGAGATAGTAATTGTAAAACCCCTAGCACAGTGCCTACCACACAGAAATGTCAGCTCTGTTATACTTCATGCCATTAGCAAGTCAAGCTGTTGTTCCCTTCAGATTTTAGAATAGGGGTAGAGAGTGGGAGGGGAGTGTTCACAGGCAAAGCAGATTGAAGAGGCCTTGCAAATCTCTCATTTTACAGATGAAAAACGAAGACACAAAGAAATTAACTGACTTGTCAAAGGTCACATGGAGAGTAAGTTGCAGAGCTGGGATGTGAACCCAGATTCTCTAAATCCAAAACTAGTTCTGCTTCCTGGGGATCCTTCGAATCACTCAGTCTCCCTTCTTGATGGTGACCCATCTGCACGGTTCCTTCTGTCTGCGCCATTTGGTTTAGTTCTCATTTCTCCATATTGTACCTTGATTCAATTGGCTCAGACTGTCTTATTTGACCAGACCTCAGGCCTTCCTTGCCTTCCTTGCTCTGGGCCCAACCTATTAAGGATCTCAGCGAGTGAACCCGAGGCAGCCCTGGGCCAGCTGTGCATATCACTCCCCCAGCTGGCCCCTCTTGACAGCTGAGAGTGGAGCCACTGAGCCCAGACTTGGCTGCTCCTCTGCTTGCCTCTGTGGGGCTGCAAGCAGGTTAACCCCTTGCCTCCTGGGGCTCTCCAGGAAGACTCTAAAAGGCTAAAGGATTTGAAGAGCATTCTAACTTTGGTAATAGCTATTACTATCACATTTGCGTAGTATCTAAAGTTTTACAAAGTATCTTTTTTTGTGATAGTCCCTCATGGTAGTAGTTAATTTAAGAATAGTTCTCATTTTATAGATGAGAAAATTGAGATAGAATGTGTAAGTGGCTTTCCCAGAGTTACACAACTAGAGAAAAAGTGGATCCAGGACTAAATTGAGGTGTTCTGACTAAGAGCAGAGTTGTTTCCACTACATGTACTAACTCTTAGAGCTGAAAAAGATCTTAAAGACAATTTCCTCCAAATTTACCCTCTTCCTTATTTTACAGCTGGGGGAACTGAGGTTTAGAGAGATGGAGTGGTTAGCTTGCTAGGTGGGAGCAGAGCCAAGACTGAAACCCAGATCTCCTCACTTCCTTTCTAGTACTTTTTGTCACCCTATTCTATTCCTTAATTAAACAACAAACAAATAAAAATTCTGCTTTAGTCTTTCATGATGAAAATCTTTCTAAAAAGAAGTCATACATTTTCCTAATTTGTTGTCATTGAAACTCAATATATTGTTTTTCTTTTCTTTTCATGGTTCAGGATTGGGCAGGGACTTGGGGCTCTGATTTTTGAATATTCTAATTGTTGTCCAGGACTCTTGTAGAAAGTATAGAGAAATGTACAATAACATGGTTCTAGGAAAAACACTAGGAATTACTTTTTCTTTTAAATGTTTATTTATTTTTAGTTTTCAAAATTTATTTCCACAAAATTTTGAGATGCAAAATTTCTCCCCATCTGTCCCCTGCCCCACCCCAAAATGTCATGCTTTCTAATTACCCCTTCCCTCCATCTGCCCTCCCTTCTATCACACCCCCCTCCCCTTATCTCCATCTTCTCTCTTTTCTTGTAGGGCAAGATAGATTTCTATACCCCATTATCTGTATTTCTTATTTTACAGTAGTATACAAAAACAATTCTCAACATTCATTCCTAAAACTTTGAGTTCTAGCTTCTCTCCCTTCCTCCCTCCCCACCCATCCCCACTGAGAAGGCAAGCAATTCAATAGAGGCTATATATGTGTCGTTTTGTAAAAGATTTCCATAATAGTCATGTTGTGAAAGACTAATTATATTTCCTTCCATCCTATCCTGCCCCCTATTTATTCTATTCTCTCTTTTGACCTTGTCCCTCCCCATAAATGTTTACTTCTAATTATTCCCTACTCCCATTTGCCCTCCCTTCTAACATCCTCCCACCCCACTTATCCGCTTCTCCTCTACTTTCCTGTAGTGTAAGATAGATTTTCATACCAAATTGAGCGTGCATGTTATTCTCTCCTTAAGTCAAATGTGACGAGAGTAAGCACCACTTTTTCCCTCTCACTGCCCCCTTTTTCCTCTCCATTGAAAAAGTTTTTTCTTGCCTCTTTGATGAGAGATAATTTGCCCCATTCCATTTCTCCCATTCTCTTCTCAATATATTCCTCTCTCACCCCTTAATTTTATTTTTTTAGGTATCATCCCTTCCTATTCAACTTATCTTGTACTCTCTGTCTGTATATATACATATATATGTATATGTATATGTATATGTATATGTATATGTATATATATGCTCATGTATAATCCCTCCAACTACCCAAATACTGAGAAAAGTTTCAAGAGTTACAAATACAATTTTTCCACGTAGGAATGTAAACAGTTCAACTTTAGTAAGTACTTTATGATTTCTCTTTCCTGTTTACCTTTTCATGCTTCTCTTGATTCTTCTGTTTAAAAGTCAAATTTTCTATTCAGTTTTTGTCTTTTCATCAAAAATGCTTGAAAGTCCTCTGTTTCATTGAATGACCATTTTTTCCCCAGAGATATTATACTCAGTTTTGCTGAGTAGGTGATTCTTGGTTTTAATCCTAGTTCCTTTGACTTCTGGAATATCCTATTCCAAGCCCTTTGATCCCTTAATCTGCTAGGTCTTATTATTCTGATTATATTTCCACAATATTTGAATTGTTTCTTTCTAACTGCTTGCAATATTTTCTCCTTGACTTGGGAAGTCTGGAATTTGGCTACAATATTCCTAGGAGTTTCTCTTTGCAGATCTCTTTCAGGAGGTGATTGATGGATTCTTTCAATATTTATTTTACCTTCTGGTTCTAGAATATCAGGGCAATTTTCCTTGATGATTTAATGAAAGATGATGTCTAGGCTCTTTATTTTGGTCATGGCTTTCAGGTAGTCCCATAGTTTTTAAATTGTCTCTCCTGGATCTATTTTCCAGGTCAGTTGTTTTTCCAATGAGATATTTCACTTTGTCTTCTATTTTTTCATTCTTTTGGTTTTATTTTCTGATTTCTTGGTTTCTCATAAAGTCATTAGCTTCCATCTGCTCCATTCTAATTTTTAAATAACTATTTTCTTCAGTCAGCTTTTGAATCTCCTTTTCCATTTGGCTAATTTTCTTTTTAAATCATTCTTCTCCTCATTGACTTTTTGGACCTCTTTTGCCAATTGAGTTAGTCTACTTTTCAAGGTGTTATTTTCTTCAGTATTTTTTTTGAGTCTCCCTTAGTAAGCTCTTGACTCACTTTTCATGATTTTCTTGCATCACTCTCATTTCTCCTCCCAATTTGCCATCCACCTCTCTTACTTGATTTTCAGAATTCTTTTTGAGCTCTTCCATAGCCTGAGACCATTGCATAATTATTTTGGAGGTTTAGGATGCAGAAGCCTTGACTTTTAGGTCTTTCTCTGATGGTATGCATTGTTCTTCTTCATCAAAAAGAATGGAAGAAAATGCCTGTTCACCAAGAAAGTAACCTTCTATGGTCTTATTTTTTTTCACTTTTTGGAACATTTTCCCAGCCAGCTACTTGACTTTTAAGTCTTTTGTCAAGGGGAGGATATATTCTAGGGACCTCTAAGTTCTCAGTTCCTCCAAGGAGGCACAGTCAAGTGAGAGGAGTTTTCTCCTCTCCTGGCCTGTGCCCTGGTCTGGGAGCAACTACAAGCACTCTTTTCTATCCAGGATCTGTGAGTAGAATTCTCTCTCCAGAGCCTCCACCAGCTCCACCAAGCCAGCCAGAGTTCCTCTTCACCCCAGGAGAGTCACTCAGGGTGGAAACCCAGGTCAGCCACATGATTCACCCAGGGGCTTTAGGCTGAGGGCTCCTAAAATGAATGCTATGCTGCAGCAACTGCTGCTGCCCTGGGGCCACAGGGGCCAGATCCCGTTCCCTTCTCATGCAGGTGAAAGCACTTTCTTACTGACCTTTGAAGCTGCCTTTGGCATTTGTGGGTTGAGGGATCTGGAAACTGCAGCTGGTGCAGGGAATTCTGCATGCCCTGAGGCCTGCTCCAGTCCCGTCCCTGCTGTGTGCCAAGGCTGGGCTGTGCTCTGCTCTGCGCCCAGTGTGATAGACCTTTCCTGTCATTCTTCCAGGCTTCCTTGGGCTGGAAATCTCTTTCACTCTGTCTTTTATGGCTTCTGCTACTCTAGAATTTGTTTAGAGTCATTTTTTACAGGTATTTTATGGGCTATGGTGGGGATCTTCTACAGGTCTGTCCTTCTACTCCACCATCTTGGCTCCATGTGGGAGTTACTTTTTGTTGTTTGTTTCTCTGAATAATTACTCAATGTGCCAACTTACTAGCTTAAAATCTTCTTTCCTCTCCCTTCTCTCTTTCTCCTTCTCCTCCTTTTCTTCTCTTCTTTCTTCTCCTCTTCCTCCTTCTTTTATTCTCCTCCTTTTTCATTTTCTTCTCCTTCTTCTACCTCCTCCCTTTCCTTCTCATTTTCTTCCTCCTCTTCCTCCTCCTACCACCCAGGAACATAATACATTCAAATAATTGAGGTCTCAAGTGTTTGGGTTCTATATTAGTGAGATTTGTTGTTGTCTTTTTTTACTATACAATATCCATCTGCCAACTTTATAGAATAGCACAACTTTCTTCTAAGTATGTATGCACCATTCATCTTTGTCAGTCAGCTCTGTTTGGACTGGGAAGCCTGCTGCAGAGCTACTATGTCTCATTCTAATGTACCTTGTTGAATTCAGACAGGCTTTGACTTTCAATCAAACAGTCAATTTACTTATTAATTTAACCAATCAAGCACTTTTTAAGAGTTTATTCTATACAAGGCATTGTGATGTATTCTGGGACTACAAAGATAAAGAAAATAGTCCCTGTCCTCAAGGAGCTCACAATTTAATGAGAAAGATAATATGTAAATAATATGTACAAGATACCTAAAGAGTAGATGGAAGACTTCCCTCTGAGGTGAAGTCTCAAGGGAGGCAGGGAAACCTGAAAAAGCAGAGAAAGGTGCTTGAGCTGAATCTTGAAGGAAGCCAGAGATTGTAAGAAGATGAGGAGAAAGAGAGAGAGCATTTCAGATGTAGTAGGTATCCAATGCGAAGACATAGAGATAAGAGCTTCATAGTATTAGAATGGAACACTTGGCCCATGGGGCTAATTGTGCAGGCCTTACTCCTCACTGGTAAAGATTGGTTACTCAATGTCCCATGCCTACATGAAGGGCATGTTGGAGTCGATGAGACAAGAAATAAGAGAGATTCAGATTTTTCTGCATTTCACTTTTGTTTTTTGCATTGTCAGTAAAGAAAATATATTTGCAAGTGACATGATTACATACCTAGAAAACTAAAAGCCTTCAACAAAAACTGTGAAATAATTACTTTGGCAAAAATCATTTGCATTTCTATATATCACCAACAAAAACAAAGAAGAGAAACTACAGAGAAATATCGTTGATTATAAAGACAAAAATATACCAAATGTTTAGGCACTAACCTAATATATAAGAGACACATAAAGACAACTTCAAAGTGACTTTGACAGAAAGCAAAGAACTGAGTGGAGGAACAGAGTTTAAAAATCATGCATTCCCAAATCAAATTGTACATTCAATATAATCAATCAAAATACCAACAGTTACTATTTTGATAGTTGATTGCTCAATAGAATTTACTTCATAAAACCGATGTCATAACATGAACATCAAGTACTATGCAAAATGGATGAAGGGCCCATGTTTTATATATGAGGCAGCCTGGCGTAATGAATAGCGAGCCAATCGTAGGAAGATCTGGGTTCAAGTTTCACTTCTGACTCACACTGACTGTGTGACCCTCAGGGAAGTCGCTTAACCTTTGATACCTCAAGCAACTCTGACTGTTGTTGTTTTTTCAGTCATGTTAGACTTCATGACCCCACTTGAGGTTTTCTTAGCAAAGATACTGGAGTGGTTTACCATCGCCTTCTCCACCTCATTTTGCAGATGAGGAAACTGAGGCAAACAGGGTTAAGTTACTTGACCAGGATCACACAGCTAGTGTCTGAGACCAGATTTGAACTAAGGAAGATGAGTCTTCTTTTTTTTTTTAATTTAATTTTGTTATTATTATTTTTTAATGTTTTACAATCATTGCCATAAAATTAAGATTTTATCCCCCCCAAGCCTACCCCCCAGTACCCCCCTCCCTCCCCACAACAGCATACAATTCTGTATAGGTTCTACATATACTTTCCTATTGAGTACGTTTTCACTATAGTCATGCTATGTAGTCGGACTAAAATAAATGGAAGAAATCATATAACAAATCAAAACTTGATACACAAAAACACACACACACAAACATGATCTACTACATTCTGTGAATGACTTCCATATTTCTTTCTCTGAGTGTGGAAGGCATTTTGCCTTAGAAAGCCACCAATGGGATTTTTTTTTTAATAAGTTCTTGCATTATTATGAAATTCCAAGTCTACCAGAAAAAACTCTCGCACACTGTGGTCGTTGCTGTGCACAAAGTTCTGGTTCTGCTCCTTTCACTCAGCATCAGGTCATATAAGTCCTTCCAGGCTTCTCTGAAGTCTTCTTGTTCATCATTTCTTATGGCACAATAGTACTCCATTACATTCATATACCATAATTTATTCAGCCATTCCCCAATGGGTGGGCATCTCCTTGACTTCCAGTTTTTGGCCACCACAGAGAGGGCTGCTGTAAATATTTTTGTACATGTGGGACCCTTTCCCATTTCTATGATCCTTGGGGATACAGTCCTAGTAGCGATATTGCTGGGTCAAAGGGTTGGATTTTACTTTCAAGAAAGAAGATACATGATTCCAACCTCTCTTCAGGTTCAGAAGGAAGAAAGACTCAGAAGATCTAACTTGTAGAATTCCAATTACGTCCCTGTTCCCAGTTTGTTGCACTAGAGGCTTTGAGAAATTTCCCCTTGAGTAAGATCTGGGACTCTCTCTCTCTCTCCCTCTCTCCCTCCCTCCCACCCTCATATTTCTGTCTCTCTCATATCTCTGTCTCTCTGCCCCTGTCTCTCCCTGTCTCTGTCTCTCTGTCTCTGTGTCTCTGTCTCTCTCTCTCTCTCTCTCTCTCTCTCTCTCTCTCTCTCTCTCTCTCTCTCTCTCTCGCGAGCTGAGTTATCTTACTCCCTAAGGGAGAGCTCATTCACTCTGTGTATTGTCTGGTATTTAGTCTTCTATGTATACTTTCTCCCATTTCCAAAGGCCAGCACGGTGTGCTCAACACATACTCAGGGTTTGGATAAATGAATTCATTTGCTCTTTGTTGATATGCATTCATTGTGTAACTGACATCTGGCAGGAAGAGAATCAAGCCTTGGATGGAGAGAGGGAGGCAGCTGTTTCTCACTGAGGAATGGTGAACCTAGAACCTAAAAATCCCTTCCCATAAACTGACAATATTTAAGGGAGGAGGAAGATATAATCCTACCCCACTCTCTGTCTCTGTCTCTCCCTCTACACAACAGAGTAGCCAGCCCCTGGCAGCAATCTCTTGCCTCTCCCTGTGACAGCAATCAAAGCACTCCCTGAAGGATAGGGGGAGTAGGTGCTACAAATTCTCTTCCTGCCTCCCTTCGAGCTCATCTGGACAGAGCCATATAGACACACAGTCTTCGTGGGCACAAAGCGCCCCGTACTACCTTCGGTAAATATAGTACTTTTAAGTTTGCAAAGCAAAACAACATGCATTATCTCGTTTGATTCTCTCCACAACCATATGAGAGAAGCACTATTATTACTGCCATTTTAAAGATGGAATTGAGAGAGTTTGAGGCAGGTTTCAAACTCAGGTCCTCCTGACGGCAAGCCCAACATTATCCACCATGGCACAGATTTAACTCCTGCTGCATCATGGGCCATGTTCAATCCTCCTCATCTATATCTTGCCACTGGACCCAGAGGGTTCCAAATCAGAAGGTGAGGCTGATGACTTCACACAGCCCTCCCTCACGTAAATCAGATTCACTAGCAAGTAATGACATCACATTCCTGATGTCAAGGTCCTGTTCAAGAATGAAGAACCTAGAATAACAACAGGAAACTCTTTCAGCCTCTGTTACCAAATGTACACTGTCCCTCTCCTCAAACACGTCTTCTCAGGAGCATGAGTCTTGCTCCTAGTTAACCCTTTGATCTCCCCAGGGCAGAAGGATGATTTCCATCAGTCACAAACAGCTGGGATCATCCCTGAAGGCTAGTGAGTGTTACCAATTCCTGAAAGCTATAGCCAACTCCATAGCTGACTCCACTCCCCATGGCATGTTCCCCACAACTCTGGGTTCCATTTACTTGTTCCCAATTACATCTCCATTTGATTTCATGCATCCTCTTGCCTACTGCCAGATGCCAACATCTGGTGTTCTTTCTCTAGCCTCTTGTTAATTCCACCCCTTAGCCTGGTCTCTTCTCATATGTAACTCTCTCACCCTCACCTCCCCTGCTCTTGTGACTGCTCTGAAATCCCACCCTAAAGATTTTTAAACTTCCCATACTGGGACTCCAAACCCCCCTCCCTCCCCCTCCTCCCAACTGACTGAGTAAATAACTCTACATTGGGAATTTCCTGCACAGCCTTCTGAATGGTACAGTTCAGAGCCTCTTATCCAGTGAATCAGACTTTCATCTAAATTCTTTACAAAAAGGGATTGCTTTTTGTGAATTTTGTTGTTCAGTCATTTTTAGCCATGTCTGACTCTTTGGGACCCTTCCTTACAAAGACACCAGAGTGCTTTACCATTTCTTTCTCCAGTTCTTTTTGCGGATGAGAAAACTGAGTCAAAAAAAGTGAAGTGACTTGCCCAGGGTCACCCAGCTAGTAAGTGTCTGAGGCCAGACTTGATCTCAGGTCCTCCTGGGCCAACACTACCCACTGCACCACCGAGCTGCCCTTTTGAGATTTTTAAGAGATGAGTTATTCTACTTTTGAGTAATAGGGGAAAAAACAATTGTATGGAACAGTTCTTTCTACTCTTTCCTTTCTCCTTGTAGAGGGAAGATGTCTAGTTGCTTAAGTAATTAAATAGGAATGTGGATGGAATAACAAAAGCCTGCCCTTAACCAGAAAGCTTCCTGATTGACTGAAGGTTAATTGGAAGCTATTTTTAAAAAAAAGAGTTAAGCTTGGTTTGGAGTGCCTGGGAGGGCCACTGCCCATTCAGCAGGGGAGGTCTGGGTTCTGTTTTAGGGGCTAAAAGCCCATGGTCTACAAGGGTAACAGACCCGGAGCAGAATCACGAGCTAAACTAGGCTCAGGGAACTTGTGCTTAAAGATAGTTTAGGGAGTAAGTTCGTCACCCTGTCTGCCCACTCTAAATTGCCTATAACCTTAATCTTGACAGCAGTCTATTTACTCCTTTCTGTTGTGAAGAAAATCCACTCTTTTATCCTGGGATGTGTGATGATCAGGAAAGAAAGTAAAGATGCAGGTAGTAAGATGGATCACTAGAAAGTTGGATGGGACAGATCTTTGAACCCTGGGGAGCCAAGCAAACACAGGAGGAGGAAGGTCACAGATTTGGATGTAATTGGCCAGAATTTAAGGGTCAGTGAGATTTGGAATATGGTAAAGAATAAAGCCTTGAGGCTAAAGGCAGGAGTTCCACGGGTGAATGCCAAGAAAGAACTGATCTCCTAGTGAGCTGCTGTGATCACCAAGGTTTATGGCAAAAGGCTGGTTCTTTCATACCATGCTCAGAGAACACCCTTCAATACAGAATTCTAGATGCCATTTTAATAGGCAAGGCTCCTGCTGGGAATAAGAAGCTGGATATCTCAGGGAGCTACCAAATATATTAGTAGTCCTAAGCATGGAGAAAACGTTAAGTGTTGGAAATGATAATCTAGGGAAAGGGCAAGTGAGAGAAGGGCACTCTTAAGGAAAAGTGTGGTCCAATGGAAAGAATGCTAGCTCAGAAGTTCAGAAGACCTGGGTTTAAACCCTGATGCTACGATTTCCTATCTGTGGCTCCTCAAGCAAGTCATTTAATTTCTTTGGGCCTCAGTTTCTTCCTTTGTAAAATGAGGGAGTCATTAGACTCCCTCCAATTTTCCTTTAACTTCTGAATTTGTGACACTAACCTTGTCATCCAAACCTTTCCTTTTCTATAGCAACCCCATCCCAGCACTCTTCATGGGCAGTTTTACAAACTAAGTTTATATTGTGTGTATGTTTTGTGTGATTTGCTAGCCCTGAATTCTGGAATGAGATAACTTTCCTGTAGTGTAAAAAAATGGCATAAATGACTGACACTCTCTACAGACAGATCAAACCAACCAAGTTTGGTTGTTACCAACTACTGCCCTTAGCGTCAAGCTCATAGAATGTCTCCAAACATTCTTACATTTTTTTTCCCCATGTGACTTGGTTCTTTTTCACCATCTAAGTTGACTCTAAAAGTCTCAAGGGAAAGAGCTATGTTGATCATTTCTTCGTCTTTCAGGCCTGATCACCACCCTAACTCATTTCAGTCACTGGGCCAAAGGACTATTCCCACTCACCACTTCACCATTGAGGCGTGAAACTCTGGGATGGTTAGACAAATCAGAAACTGTATAAACTTTCTGCATTTTGGTCTCCAGCTACTCTGAGGAACCTACTGTTCCATGAATGGGTGCTTCAGGGCAGGAGAAACAGAGGCCCCAGAAGGTCACAGTTCCCTATTAAGTACTTGCCTTGACAGTTGGTAAAGTAAGGTCTTTCTACTACTCGACCTCTACTCTGCTCCAAATCCCTACTTCCCACTCACCACCCTCCCTACATACATGCGCACACGCACACACACACGCACACACACATACACACACACACACACACACACACACACACACACACGATGAACAATTCATTTTTCCTTTTGGGCATAATACCACTGGTCAAGAGCTCATAATCCTTGCCCCTGGAAGAAGCATTGGGAAGTTCCTTCCTGGCGGCTCAGCAAAGGAAACACTAATTCTTTTGTGCCCAGCGTCATACATCATTGCTTTGCAGTAAACTGCCCCAGGGAACATTCAGAACAGACGTTTCTGCAGCCCAAGCCATCCTGCAGGTTCCCCCTGCCAGAAAAGGAGTGGGAAGGAGAAGAGAGGAAAGCTTTGTCATCTCTTCCCTCACTCTGCAGCTGACTGCCACCCTTTTTCAATCAAGGGGATGTGGGGAGGCACCAGGTTGCATTTGGCTGGGCTCCAAGGACAGAGGGCGGTTACCCACAGTGTTTGTCTTGGGCCTTCCAGCGATTTTCTCAGCTTATGCATACTAGAGGTGTCTGCGCCTGGAGCTAGCTAGAGTTTTCCCTTAGGTTCTTATGAGCTCTCCTCAGAACAGGACAAAAGAAAGGACTAGATAATCTGGAGGCTTCTTCCCCACCCCCCAAGCCCCTCCACATGCATGCACCTAATAAACCAGGACCTGTCTCTTTTCCCTTTCAAAACTTCCCTCCGGCCAAGGAATATCTGTACACAAATAGGGGTACACAAAATAGGATAACAAAACAGATACAAAGTGCTTGGGGAGGAAAGCACTAGCAGCTGCAGGCCCCCAACCTTGGTCCATGGGTGCCTATGGGAGCCTGCTGGCTGCCACTGGAATGGAAGCAGGAGCTGCCAGAAGATTCTGAAGCCCCTTTGCCTGACATGCTGAAGTTGTAAGAAAAGCAACAGACAATCCAGTCTGATCTTCATCATCAGGAAAAGGCAGCTCCGGCTCCAGAGAGCGCAGGGGGCAGCGCATGAGCCAGCTGTCCACATCTGCAGCCATGGTGCTCCTTTTCTTTCCTACTGAGACAAAAAACAAGAATGAGAGCTGTAGGCGATCACCCCAATTCCTTAGGTGTGTCACCCCCCTTCTTGTTCATGCACAACACAAGGTAGGAAGGGAGGGGGAGTCAGTTGCTGCACAAGTCCGAACAGGATCTGGTGCAAGATGTGACTTACAACCTAGAAGAACTAAGCTTTTTAGCATGAAGAATTTGAAGGTATGTACCTATGCCTGTACATTTTTTGTGGCTCACTTGTTTTGGTTATGTCTGACTCTTTGTGACCCCATTTGGGGTTTTCTTGGCAGAGATACTGGAGTGATTTGCCATTCCCTTCTCCAGCTCATTTTACAGATGATGAAACTGAGGAAAACAGGGTGAAGTGACTTGCCCAGGGTCACACAGTTAGGAAGTGTCTAAGGCTACATGTAAATCAGGTCTTCTTGACTCCACACCTGGCACCCTATCTACCATGACACCTGGTTGTCTCTATACCCTATTAATGGATCCCATACCTGGTCCATGATAGGGGAGAGGACTAGACAAGTAACTAAGCAACCTGACCCCAAACCCAGGCAATCCATGCCCAAAGCACAGTAATAAATAGGGTCAGATGCCTCTGGGCAGCCTAATATCCAGCTAGCTCACTCCTGATGCATAAATGAGAAAGGGTCAGAGAAGCCCCGGAGAACTTTCAGGAAGCTCACCTTAACTGTAACTGGCCATAGCCAGGAGCCTCTCATGGTCACAATGAGGGATAGAGTGAATTCTGGGTTTCAGACCATACACAGAGAAGGAAACACAAAGCCAAGGTCAAAACCTAAGTTAAACCACCGAAAAACTGAGCCAAAACCCAGGAATGCCTTCAAGGGCCCTAGTCTTAGCCTCTGTACCAAGGATCAAACAAGCCCTGCTCATACCATCCAACAATTTGTTGCTGTTGTTGTCATCTCAGTCATGTCTGACTCTTCATGACTCTATTTCTTGTCAGAGATATGGGAGGGGTTTGCCATTTCCATCTCCAGCTCATTTTACAGTTAAGGAAACTGAGGCAGACACAGTTAAGTGACTCACTCAAGATCGCACAGCTAAGTGTCTGAGTCTTCCCCCCTTCAGACCACTCTAGCCTGCTAGTTGCCCATATCTAACAGTATAAAGGTCAGAATGTGATCAAGGCACAGAGTGCCAATCCAGGAACTCAGATAGGAGATGTGAGGAATCAGGAGAAAATGCTCAATTCAATGAAGAAGTGCTTCAGACTGAGAGGATCCAAGAAGAAAACCGAGAAGAAGAGATGAACTCCATGACAAAGCCATTTTCTCCTTAGAGAAAAGAGTGACTCTATCACAAGAGCGTCTGGTAGAAATGAAGCAAGAATGGAAAATGTAATGTTAAATGAAAGGAGAGCAAGGGAGGGAGAGCAGGCAGAATGAAGAGCCCCCAACAGAAGGCTCTAATCCAGAGAAAGAGCTTTGGGGGGGGGGGGGGTGGCCAGCGGACGGTGGCAGGCATCAGCTCTCCTCTGCTTTGGTCGCTTTGCTGCTTCTTTCTCGTGGTTCCTTCCATCAGTTCTAATTGTTCTTTACATCCTGCCTGATGTGAAGATATGTTTAATATGTATATGTAAGTAAAGCCTATGTCAGATTGCGTGCCATCTGGAGGAGGGTGAAGGAGAGAGAGGGGGAAAAAATTTAAAACTTGAAATCTTACGGAAGTGAATGTTGAAAAGTAAAAATAAATAAATTATTTTAAAAAGAAAAGTTAAAAAAAATAATAGAAGGTGGTGACACTTACCCAAGAATTAGACTCTCTGTCCCTATGTATTTTTCCTCCTTTGAAAGCCCTTCAGAAGCCAGTTACTCCCTACCTTTCCTGTCTTCTTATGGCTGCAACCCACTCACACCCAGCAACACTCCCCTCTTCATCCAGACATTTTCAGCTGCTCTCCGCCATGCCTGGAGTCCTTTCCCTCTACATCTCCATCTCCTAGCATATATATATATATACACATACATATATATATATATACACATATATATACATATACATGTGTGTCTGTGTATCTATAGTAGATATATACACACATATACATGCATGTATATGTATATACATGTGTACATAAATGCATATATATACTATATGTGTGTGTATTTTCACATACATGTATATTATTTCTACATAGCCGTTTGTACGATGTCTTCCTTCAGCTGGGAGCTCCTGAGTTCAGGACCAGAACTTATCACAGGGCCTGGATCATAGAAAGTATTTAATAAATAATTGTTATTTACTATTTCATTTATGTAATTTATATCACTTATTGTTATTATTTCAATCAACTGACTGAAAACTAGAAAAATAAAATAAAGAAGAGAACGAAGGCTTGTTCATAAATGCCGAAGGAGAGAACACACCCAAGGCCAAACGGAAAGCCAAGACGGCTTTGAAATTTGTGTTGAATTTACTATATACTTAAAGGAAGTAGCAAGTTCTGTGTAACAGATTTATAATTTCACAGAGAATCCCCTTTTTCTGTTCAACTGTGGAAATGGAAATACTCATTTTATTTGATATTTGTTCCGAATTTGAAAAATTTTCAACTCACTTCTCTATGAAAAAGAAAAAGCTACATGTTTTATCACAGCTCAGTGACTCATAGACTGAATGAGGACCTTAGAAGTCATCTCCTTCACTCCCTTCATTTCATAGATGAAAAATATGAATGCTAAAGGGGTTCAAAAGTTTTGCCCAAAGGACTGGAGTCGGGGTCTTCTGAGTACTAGGACGTTACTCTAAAGGAATCTCCAGAGTTACACAGCCTCTGAACAGGGACACTTTTTCCCCTTAATGCTTGCAGGACTTTTTTCCACTTGTAAGTTATGTCCCAGATGGTTGAGATTTCTGAAAATATAAATGTTGGATAAGAGAATTTAGCACATAATTATTCAGGGAGTTCCAAATGCATGTAACGTACAACTTAACAACGGATACCATCATTTGGGAAGAAAATTGTGACCCTATTGCACCATGTGCCTAAAGGAAAAATGTTTAAATGTTCTGTACATTTTTGAGAGTGACACCAAGACACACTGAGACTTCTATGCCCTTTCTACCTGCCAGGTAGGTGGTTGTTGTCCTTTGCTCTTGACAAGTACCAAAATGGCTTCATTACATTCATTAAGTCAAGTTACAGGGTGTCCAACTGTGGTTGATCAGACCAACACAAGCTTGGAATGTTCTACCACAGGTTGGGCACAAATAAACCATGTGAGTATTTGAAGTGGATTCTCTAAATTTATGCATCTCATATTTCTTTTGAACTACTTCAATTCTGCTTTGCCCATAGAGTACCTTCTTTGATGCCAATGCACCATGCTGGGAGGTCCTGTGCCAGTGTCTCCCATGTCACACAATCAATTCCAAAGTTCTTCAGAGAGACCTTGAGAGTGTCCTTGTGTCACTTCCTCTGACCACCATGTGAGCGCTTGCCTTGGGTGAGTTCTCTGTAAAATAGCCTTTTTGGCAAGGGTACATTTGGCATTCAAACAACATGGCCAGTCCATCAGAATTGCCATCTCTGAAGCAGAGTTTGAATGCTTGGCAGTTTAGCTCAAGAAAGGACTTTGAGTAACTACCTGGAAAACTTTTACCTCAGAATTACCATGCAAGCTTCAAAGGGTTCCTGGGGTTGAATGCCCCGCTTCATGTGGGTATTTCCAACATTTTTGTACTTCAGGAATATCTTAGCAGGTTCGAGAATATTTTAAAATACACTTAGCTTGAATGTCAGATAGCATCTCAACATTTGGATTTCTAGGATTGGCTTTGGAGTGGTTTGTTTGTTTGTTTGGTTGTTTGCAGGAGGAGGGGGTTTGCTGTTTTGCATTTAGTACAATTTTGTGACACATTGACTACCAATGCCCATTGTAGCCGGTGGATTAACATAAAGAATTATATTCCTCTTTACTCTCATAAATGATTTACCAACCCACTATTACAAGGGTTCTCAACCCTTGTTTTGTCATTGACTTCCTCAGCAGTCTGGTGACACTTATGGCCCCCATCTCAGAATAATATTTTAAATGCATAAAATAAAATACTTAAGGTAGCAAAGGAAATAAATTATATTGAAATGTTATCCAAAAAAAATTTAAACAAGTTCACTGGCAGAAGATTAAGAACCTCTGTACTCTAACGATTAGCATTTATGCAGATGAGCTTTATGAAAGGAAAGCAAAAAGCTTTGTGAGGGCAGGAATGTTTCTTTGTTGTGTTTCTATCCACAGGGTCTAACCCTGTGCCTAGAACATAGTAGGCATATGATCATAATATTAATAATGGTTAACACTTATATAGAGCTCACGATGTGTCAGGCACTGTGCTAAGAGTTTTATAATTAGTATCTCATTGGATCCTCATAATCACCCTTGGAGGTAGGTATTATTATTATCCCCATTTTATAGATGAGGAAACTGAGGCTAACAGAGTTAAGTGACTTGCTCATGGTCATACAACTAGTTGTCTGAGGCCAGATTTCAACTCAGGTTTTCTTGACTCTGTACCACCTAGCTGCCCCTAATAATGTTGGTAGATCAGCAATGTTAATTGATTAATTGAAATATTATACTTACCAGGGTCTGAGTTTTCTCATCTGTAAAATGAGGACAGAAGAGCTGATATGGTCTTAGTTAAACTAATTGTACCACAGTTCTGTGGTGTAAATGCTTCCATCCAGCCAATTGCATGCAGCCCTTTGCGAGATGAAGGTTCCTTCTGCCTGACTCCCCAGGCAGTGAGGCAGGCTGAGAGAATGGAGGAGCCAGGAGCCCCAGGTTCCTACTCGTCCCAGCTCTGACATTAATCACAGTATGATTCTGAGCAAATTAAATGAGTTCTCTGACCCTCAGCACAAAATTGCTCTGGAAAAGTTAAGGCTGATCCTTTCTGTCTTTATATTCCAAAGTCTCGTTTCGTTGCACAGAATTTCAGAGTTTGGGGGAAGGAGCTCAGCTGCCTTCTGGTCCAGTCCCTATCTCCTCCAACACACATCTGACAAGCCATCATCCACCTGCCCTCCTTCTGTCCTCTGAGGTGAAGCAGAGCAAAGCTGATCCCTCTTCCACATGGAATGAAGTGTATCATGACACAATCACGTGTCTCTGGTGCAGTTCTGTCTTACAGACAAGAATGTTCGAGGCCTGAAAAGAATTCTCAACTATCTGCTTTACGTTTCAGAGCAAGCTACTGGATGAGTCCCATTAAACCACACAAAGAATCCCAAATGGCAAATTTCGGGGATTATAAAATCTGCCCTCTATCACAGGAGTCAGTGGTAAAAATACATTCCACATGGTGCACAGCAGGCCACAATGCAATCCAGCTGTGTGAGGGATATATCCTGATGAAAACAGTGACCAAGGGGGAGCATTGTATAAAGCAGGTGGTATGTTGATGGCAGAGTTCCAATGTGTCACTGTGAGGAAGAGATGTATGTGAGAAAAACACTGGACTAGAAGTCGGAAGGCCTGGGTTATAACCAGGGTTTGCTGGTAACTGGTTAACAGTTGGCTCTTTGGGGAGACTGTGCAAGATGCTCTTCTAAGTTTAATTTAACATTTATTTGTACTTTATGAACATTTAGTTTATTAAATTTTTAAAAAGTACTTTCTTAAGTCTGGTCAATCAGCAAGATGGTAACTCAAAGCTGCTGACTTGAGGTGTTTGCCTATTTCCAAGGTATAAATGCTTATGAGGAAATATTTAACAACGGGTTTTGGAGAACCGGATCTAGCCGGCTCCAGCACACCCCTGATGGTGAGCCCATGTCTGTTAAGAGTTAACTCTGTGACCTTGGGCAAATCACTTACCCTTCAGTTTTCCCGTCTGTAAAATTAGGAGACTGAACTAAATGATCTCCAAAGTCCCTCTGAATATTAAGATTCTATTAAGTATCTGGTGTTCATGGAGGTGTATTAAATGAATAAAGTATTTGTGTCTTTACAATATGTAACTAAGATGATGTATTTTAGAATTTCAGAATTACTCGTAATTAGTTCTTCTTTCAGGATGGGCAAATGTTTTTAAGAGGAGAAAAATGCTCATTACATTACACAAACTCTTTGTCATGAAGATATTTTTTAAATGTAAATTTATTATAGGGAAGCTATCCATTCATTGACTGGCCTAGAAAGAAAGAGAAGGATGGGTGAAGCCTCACATAGGAGACAAGAAAAATAGTGAACTCTCAAAGAGAAGTCAAAAGTGATAATATTCATTTCAATTCAGCAAGAATTTATTCAGCATCTCTATGCTAGGCATTTGTCGGGGGAGGAGTATAAAGACAAAACTGAAAGACAAACTGCCATCCAGGACCTTACGTTCTAGTGCGTGAGACACAGAGAAGTAAATAGAAGAAAATTGGCTAAGCGAAGGAATACTAAGTAAAGAGAGGCAGTGAAGGTTTTGCAAAGGAGTTGACTCCTGGGGGGAACTGAAAGCTGAGGATTTCAAGAGGCCGACATAAAGAGGCAGGGCGTTCCAGGTATGGAAATGGCTTGCACCGAGGAGCAAAGACAGAAATTCCAAATTCAGGGGACAGCACAAATGCCAGATGGACTGGAAAGTACAGTGCATGAAGGAAAATAGTATGAACTTTCTAGAACAGTATGTTGGAACCAGATTATCAAGGATTTTAAACGCCAAGCTGAGGGGGTTGTATTTTGTCCTGCAATAACTACTGAAGGTTTTGAACAGAGGAATGACCTCCATGTGCTTTATGAAGATTCTTGTGGCAAATGTGTTTTTGTTCAGTTGTTTTCAGTTTTGTCTGACTCTTGTAACACCATTTAGGGTTTTCTTGGCAAAGATAGTGGAGTGGTTTGCCATTTCCTTCTCCAGCTCATTTTATAGATGAAGAAACTGAAGCAAATAGGGTTAAGTGACTTGTCCAGGGTCACACAGCTAGTAAGTGTCTGAGACCAGAATGAACTCATGAAGATGAATCTTCTTGACTCCAGACTCCACACTCTCACCACTGCCAACTAACTGCCCCAGTGGATAGATTAGAGAGGGGATAGAATCAAAGCAGAGCGAGACCAAGGGTCAAGGTGGATTATCTAGGGAGAGTTCAAAGTAAGGGGAAGGTGAAAAGACTTCTTGGTGGGGAAGATACACGAAGAAGAATGATGACATTCTCAAGGAGTGGTCTCACCACAGTTCAAGCTGAACTGAGAGATAATTCCTGGGACAACAGACAGAAGGGCTTTGGGTTCAGAAGATTTTTAGATAACTTTTGTTTGAATTGGGAATAGAAATTCTGTGCAACTCAGTCAAAGGCTAACTTCTCAAATAGCCAGGAAAAGGAGTGCCTGGGCAACCAAACTCAGGGAATTAGAGCGATGAAGTAGGAAATCTCTGAGAATTATCTCCTAAGGAAAAGAAAGAAAGAAAAGCAAGCTAAGGCTAAATTCTATAACTGTACTTTTTATTTGTATGGTTCAAAAGTATTTTCATAGATATTAGCTCATGTGAGCCTCATAACTCTATTGTTGTAAGGAATATTACTGGTCCCATTTTACAGGTGAGGAAAATGAAAATGCCCCTTAACCTCATAACAACAAACATTGATTCAGTACCTGCATGTAGAGTTCTGTGCTAAGAGGTAGGAGAAAAGAATAAATGGATGCTGATCATGCTACCATTCCATAATGTGGAGGAAGGAGGGTACTTAGTCAGAAATAAGTGTTTGGAATTACCAAGGAATGGAAATTTTCAGCTTGGGAATATTGGAAGATAAGAGAACTGCAGGTCTAGGGTGGTGGCCAATGAAACGTTGTAGTGACCAACCGTTGAGGCAAGATTGGGCAAATGAAGTCACAGCAAAAAAAGGGATTGGGAAAACGGGAATTCAAGGGCTTTGAAAAAAATAGCTTCCTCTCAAGGAAGGAATAGGAGAGTTAGAAATATAAACTGTTGGAGTCAAAAAATGGAATTTCAAAGTTTAGAATTTTGAAGATATACGTGAAAGTAGTTCCAATATTAAAAGAGACTTTCGCACTTTCTAAGTGTATGTACACAGTCATCTAGATGTATCAGATGTGTGTAGCCTGGTGTAAGCATGCTCACAGGGCAACCAGAACCAGATTAAAAGGTAGTTAGGAAACACTTAACAAAATTTTAAAATATAATAGAACATTGTATAATATATAAAACATATTTATAAAAATAAAAATACAACAAAATAGAAAACATTACATTTTCAAACTAAGTTAGTATGCTGCCTGCATGATCCTCTTGTCCAGATAAGTGGCCCCCATTTCTATGTGAGTAGACTGTTGCAGTAGACCATTCAATACCCTGGCTCCCTTCCACATAAAGGGTGAAAGTTTCTGTCATTTTCTCCCTAACAAAATAACAAAATGAAGCTTTCTTTTGTATTTAACTCAAAGTTTGCGGTCAGTCATCCTACGTTGTTCCTGGGAAGAGTGTTTGCCACAACATTCTTGGGCCTAGAAATGTGATTTCCACCCACCTCCACCTCAGAAAGTCAACCTCTTTTTAGATATATAGACAGGGTCGGTCTGCCTGTGAAGGAATAAAAAGTACACACGTAGGAAAAATCCATTCTGAACACAAAGTACCTGCTCACCAGGGCTGGCTACTGATTGCCTTAGTTGGCACACATTATGGGACTTGCATCATTTCTTCAGTCTAACCCTGACTGGAGAAACCTGGACCCAAATTTGCTTTTTCAGACCCTTAGAAAGTGAAGTCTTTCTCAACCAGAGTCAGTTCTGAGTCTTTCCTCCTAGGGGAAGTCAGGGCAGTAAATGGTACCAGTGGGTATATGGGAGTAGGACTGAGACTGGAGTGCAGGTATAGTAGCCAACCAGTCAACGGGGGACTAATGCAAAAGAAGACTGACTAGATGAACTGGAGCTGATGTTGAAAGGACTGGAGCTGAAAGAGGGTGAAGCATAGACCAGGACACCCAGATGGGGGCAGATGGAGAATGAGATGCTTCTCCAAAAGTTGGCAGAGCCACTGCATGTGGGGAACAGAGTTACCAGGCTGCAACCAAAACTGACCAATAGCAAGAACAGACTGACATGAGATTAATGATCCAGAATGCAATAGGGGAAACAGAGATTGTGGCAAGGTCAAGTCTGAGCCAGTCAGAAGCCATGGCAGAGGCATCTTCAGCAGTCAGACAAGTACGTCAAGACGATAGAGGATCCAAGTGAGGGGCCATCTTTCATTGGGCTACTCAGGAACTTCTAAGCAGCCAAGGGTCCAGCCTCCAAAGACAGACATTTTGGGTACCTCTGGGATTGAAAGTTTTTCTACAAAGAGCCATCTACTTATTTGATCACTCAGTTGCTCAGGCTAATTTTAATTCATAAAACAGACTTAGTTGGAAGCTCAGAGATCAAACACTTCAACCACTTTCTGAGCAAGGATCTTCTTTGCCTTTTTCATCAAACGTTTCTGGAGCCTCTGCAAGAAGACTTCCAGGAATGGGAAAGTCACCATCTCCCAAAGCATCCTCCTCCATTTTAGGACAACCATAATTGTTAGAAAGGTTTTCTGAACTCTCCAACCAGACTCTGTGTGTGTGTGTGTGTGTGTGTGCACACGTGCACATGAGCATGTGTGTGTGACACACATATATACACAAACATTTAATATACATATATGAAATGTATATACATCTTAATGTGAGTATATACATACATAGTTATCCAGACAACCTATTTTTATATTTCTAGATAGGTAGATAGATGTGTGTATACATATAAATGTATAATACATATTGTATATATTATATAAGCCATATGTGTGTGTATATGTTTATGGATGATCTTTATAGATTGTTCAAGTATAATACATCATAGTATAGACAATGAGCATTTTGCAGCTACTTGGTTTTCCCTTTGTAGAAGACTAGGCCAAGTTCTTTTGCAACATTACAGCTCTCATTCAGGCATCTCTGTCATGCTCATAAATAGAAGTATCAAGGGTTCCTCACTATCCATCAAAAATCCCTCTTCCACTTGGACTCAGAGCTGAATGTCCTCTCTAATGGTACCGAACACCCTTGATGAGTACACATCTCTGTATTTTAGATTCATGTAACATTAAAATAAGAGGGGCATTGAAAAATGCCTTTCAAGGAATTTTATATAATTTATATAATTTTATATATTTACATATAATATATGCTTATATTTTATACAATTTTGATGGAGGAGAGACTTTAAAATAGTGTTTTGCTCTACTGAATCAATTTTTTTTTATTGACAAAAAAAATATTCGGGCCTTGTACTATCTGAATCTTCCGATATTCTTTTATCTACAAATCATAGAGCACCATAGTCTCCAAAAAAACTGGATTTGAAAATCATCCAAATTGCAATGAAGAGTTCTTCTGTGGGTGTAAGCAGGATGAAACACATTATAAATGAGGAAGTGTGCAGGAAAATAGGTGTTAAGTACGTCATCCAAGAAGTGTACAATCAAAAGTAATTTGGAACCACATGGGAGAAATGACCATGATGTCCATATCCTCTGGCCCATATCCCACTGTCAGGTATGCCAGTGAAGGAAGTGAAAAAAACAGAAAGGTCCAGAACACATCCAAATATTTACAGCAGAACATTTAGTGCTAACAAAAAACTGGAAACAAAGGAGGTGCCCATTGATTAAGGAATGATTAAAAATAAAAATGTGGTGAATGACTGTAATAGAACATGATTTCCCCATAAGAAAAACAAATATGAGGAAATCAGAAAAAAATATTGGGCAGCTAAGTGGCAAAGTAAAAAGAGGGTTGGCCTTGGAGACAGAAAGAGTGAAGTTCAAATCCTGCTTTATATACTTACTAGTGATGTGACCCTAGACAAGTCACTTAAGTTCAGCCTCAGTTTCTTCATCTGTAATATAGGGATTAAAAACCAACACCTGCCTCGCAGAGTTGTTGTGAACATCAAGTAAGATAGCATGTCAAGGGAGACAGGTGGGTAATTCGAATTTATTAAGCATTTACTATGTGCTAAATATTGGGGATACGATTACAACCATTTTTGTTACAGTAGAAGCCATGCTGGGTAGGGAACAGGCAAGGGGTCTATTCAAAAACAAAAATCATCAATTAAAAAAAAAGAAATGTGTGATACAGAGATACAGCTGTCTGGTCATGGGATGAAAGTGAGGGATAACCAGCAAACAGCTCATGTGTTCCAGTGATAACTTGGTAATGTCAAAAAAAAATTCAAGGAAATCACCCAGTATGTTGGATAGACCCCAACAGGCAATTTAGGACAGTCCACCATTAAGAGTCAGACATAAGAAGCAGGCTATGAAGAGCTCACAATCTGCATTGTTGGAGGATATAACCACATTGATAGGATCACATGTCCATTGGAGTATAGGAATCTTCAAAATCAATGGTGTTCAAATTTTTTGACAGCTACCCTTTTCAGTGAAAAAAAAAAATTTGAGCATGCTCCCCAAATGTATACATGTATATTTACTTATAAATTATTAATATACATTATTGTACTGGGCAGCTAAGTGGCACAGTGGATAGAGTGCCAGCCCTATAGTCAGAAGGACTCAACTTATTGAGTTCAAACCTGGCCTCCAACTAACTGTGTGACTCTGGGCAAGTCACAACCCCGTTTGCCTTAGTATCCTCATCTTTAAAATGAGCCAGAGAAGACAATGGCAAAATTAGTCTAGGATCTCTGCCAAAAAGGAAAGAAAACCCTCCAAAACTAGTTACAAAGAATGAGACACAACTGAAAATGCCTGAACACTATTACACTAACATTCTGTGTGCATAGGGACTCAACTGGCTATTTCTATGAAAGAGGAAAATCCCAGATAAGGAAACTCCCTCTATTAATTCCAGCTATCACCTTGTCTTCACCTTATGGCCTTAGAAAATCGCCCAGAGCCATGAGAGGTTCAGTGACTACTCAGCCACACTGTCCTCCTGGCTTCAAGGAATGCTATATTACTTCTCATACGTAATATATTGTATGCATTTTTTAATATATAGATATATGAAAATAGAAATTAAAATGAATGGAATAGAGATGAAATAAACACTTTAAAATATTTTTACTTTATCTATGAGTAACACGCACACACGCACACATGTGAACAAAACCCTCTTTTTGCTCTAAGAAGCAATGTAATTGAATATGCTTCATTATTTTTTTAAACCCTTCTTTATATCCTGGGGATAGAACTGACTTGTAAATAATAACTGTTTGTTAATAATTAATTATCCAGTTAATTTGATACATGTAGTTAGTCAAGTGAATGAATTTCTATTTTCTTAGGTAATTTTTATTGAAAGATACACAATAAAAAAATTAAATAGGTCATAGCGGTCAATAAACATAACAGTTTTCCGATAGAAGTCATGTTTCTCTGTACATAGATAATTATTATAAACAATGGAAAAACAACAAACCAAAATAAATTGTCTTTCATGTTGGCTCAGTAGGAAGATTTTGGGACAGCTCCATTGCTTTCTTTCTGTAGTTTCTACCTAATGGATGGTGTCATAGCTTAATTTCCTATTTGTGTTTATATGTAGAGTATAGAAAGGGGAATAACATAGACCAAGGCTAGAAAGGTAGGTTAAGGCCATGTGAAGAACAGTGGAGGAGTTTATATTTTATCCTGGTGTAGGGAGGTACATAGTCAGACTCTGCATAGTAGGCAAATCAAGAGAGTAGATTGGAAAAAGGATAGACTTGAGGCAAGCAGAGGAATCAGGACGTCACTGAAATGGTCCCGGTGAGAAGTGGTGAGGAGCTTTGTGACTAAAAGAAAGAAAGGGACTGGACATGAAAGACATTATGGAAATGGAAAAAGGACTTGGAAGCTACTTGGATGCGTGATGTAAGCAAAGCTTAGGAATTAAGGATGGCATGGAGCCTTTGTACATTATCAACTCACTCCTAGCTTTCACATAAAATACCAGAAGTGCTGGTGCAAGGCACTATCTAACCCATCACAATTCCTTCCTCCCAGGCTGCTTTGGTTTGCACACCCTTACCACTTACACTTCTAATTTAAGATAGGTTTACTCCCAGATGGCCACCCACATTTTGGGATTTAGTCTAGGCCTATAAAGGGGAAAGTGGGCTTTGAAAAACAATACTTTCTGAGACACTCCTGGAAACCAGACTGGAAATAAGGCTCTTCTACCCCTGATCTCAACCTTATAGGGATGATGTTACATTTCTTACACCAAAGATTATCAGGGCCCTCCTGGAATTTACTACAATTCCTAATTAGGGGAAGGGGGCACAGAAAGTAGGATTCGGGGCACAAGTAGTTGTCTTATATTGTCCAGTCAACTAGTGGCAGTTTTGTAACTCCAAGGTCCCTTGAACTATGATGAGAGTGAAAGGATATTTCTTTCATTAAGCTTAAATGTTCTTAGGTTGGCCAATGTGGTCTGTGGTCAAGAGATCTGGTGACCAATTCTGGCTTTAGGTAAGCCCATGGATCTGCCTGTTTCATTTTTCCTTCTTGCAAAATGAAAATAATGTCTATCACTTTCACAGAGGAGCAGCTAAGATGAATGAGAAAAGATATGAAACACTTTCAGCTTGGAGAAAATGGAATGCATTCTCATTGTTAACCTGAAATAGTGAGGAAAAGAGATCGATTGCTGTAATGCGTTAGACTGAGAATGTCTCAGAAGAACATTAACATAATCAAATATTTCACAATGTCACTGGGACCCACATTCTTCAGCACCTAGGACATGTACTTGGCCTTTATTTCTCAAAGGAGAAGATGAGATCATCTATGGATAATTACCGTGTTACTATGAAGAGAAGCAGCTTGCTGGGTGAGAGGGAGCTGGCCTTGGAGTCACAAGTTCTGGGTTCAACTCCCCCCCTGACACATGGAACCCCAATAGGCTTCTGATATTGATGGAGAAGTCAAGTCATTTGGAGCAGAGGACTGTGTGGGTTGTTGAGTTGGTTTTTTTTCCTTCTTCCTCTTTTAATGAACCTATCAGAGTCCCAAACAAAACAAGGCAAGGCCCAGCAGGCAGGGCTGAGTGATTACTGAGGCCAGTCCTTTCATTGCCCTCCCTTCCGCTCTCCAGAGGACAATAGCAGCAGCTTTCAGGGCTCCAGTGACCTTTTAATTTAAATAGCAAGTTAATTGGGATGGATGTTAGACTGCATTCCCTCAATGTGGGTAAATCACTGAGACTTTCCAAACTAGTGAGCGCTTTCCAGAAACTTATCTCCCATCAGTGAACTCAGCATGTAAAGGACTTGTGGTCCCAGCCAAGCATGGTCGTTGCTAGAGGCCAGCTAGGCCTGAGAGGGTCACCCATGCAAGTAGCCACATAACGTACTCAAGCCATATCCAGGAAAGAAAAGAATTAGAAAAGCATAATAGATAAAGGTAACAGGTGTAGGAAACAGGAGGAGTTGCTAGGCATCAAAATACATCGTGGACACAATGATTGAAGACATTCCAGGAAGGAAGGAGAAGGGATAGGACTAGGGGAAGGAGAAGAAAGGAAATGAAGAAGGAGAGATGAAAGGGTAAAGCCATAAGTGAAATGGGCAATGCAGAATATCTTCAGAGAATCCCCAATGCCCAAGGGATAAAGGCCAAGCTCCTTGGCTTAGCATGCCAGACCTTGCCCAATCTAGCCTTAACATGCCTTATTGCCCATCACTCTCCTTCGTACGCTCTCTGTTCTAGCAATATTGATCTCCTCCTTGTTCTTTCAAATTCAACACACATGTGTATTTACTTTTCCATACCATCTCATACCATTCTTCCTATACAGCACACCTTTCATCTTCTCGGATTTATTAAATGTCATCTATTATTCAATACTCAACCTAGCAGTTCCATGAAGATTTCCCTGATTCCTCTTCCCACAACTAAAAGGCTTTCTTCCCATATGGAATCATTTATTCACACTACCTGGGGCAACCTCTCTCATGCACTTAATCATATACTAATTTGTATTCTCGCTGTGTATTTAAAGGAAATCCCATGATCAATTTAATGACTTCTCCAGTGGACCTGATGAAACCACAGGTCAGGGACCTCTTTGTCTGGAGTGATCTGAAGGGAATTTCACATAGACATAGACATACAAACAAAAGTTCTGCTACCTGAAAGAACACAGGAAATTCCTGGTCACCTTCAAGATGACTGGTGAGTAAGAGTAAGGGGAAGCAAACTCTTTTCAGAACTTTCACAGTCACTCCTGTGGTCTATAAAAGGTAGCTTTTCTCATCACCTCTCTGTCTCTGTCTGTCTGTCTGTCTATCTGTCTGTCTGTCTGTCTCTCTCTCTCTCTCTCTCTCTCTCTCTCACTCACTCACTCACTCACTCACTGACTCTCTCTTGCTCTGTTTCTCAGTCTATTCCCTCTCCCCAGGGCATGGCTGAGAACACCTTCATGGGGGCAGGGACTGGTAGGGATTTCTTCTCCACCTTACCTTTTCTCAGAAGCCATTAAGGGTGACTTGAGGCTAGCTGTAGATGTTTACATAGGTGGTCAGAGATTCCTTTGTTTCCTTGTCTGGACACAGGTCAGAAACTAGAGTTCCTAGGGATGGATATTCCCCACCCAAAAGCCAGGGCATTGACAAAGCTCTAGGGCAGAAGTGGCTTGATCATGGCCTGACCTGAACAGATTTTCCCAGTCTTAGTGAATTATATTATGGCTAATACCAAATACAAGAGTTCAGGCGATAGCCTTGAAGAAGGAGATAATTTTTTCAATCGCCATTTCTTGAAAAAGCCTCCTTCCTCTTTAGCATCAGAACTGGAATTGTCAACCCTCCCCAGAACAGTCACACTCAAAGTAAAGGGAAGTGCTTATTCAGCTGCCCCCAACCTATTCTGTTGAAGTGGAGGTGGGGGGAGGAGAGAGGAGAGAGCTGTTACCACTGGGGTCATTTTTGTGCTTGATCTTCCCATATCTGTTCATTGGTTCTTGTGACTACTTTTCATCTTATATTGTTTTTGTTAGTTTAAAAAAAAAAAAGCCTTCCCAATATCCAACAAGCATTTGGAATATTAAGTGCCTACATGGGGATTGGGAGTTGTTATTAACAGTATTTGGGGACACCTAGATACAAGCTATAACTAAGTTTTATTTTGAAGACTTTTGTAGAGTAAAATCCAGGGAAGGGCACAAGGAATCAAAGAAAGACAAGTTGATCCTTTTGATTTCAAGCTTTCTCCAATCCTCCCCCCTTCCCTTGCCCCCACTCCATGACTGAATTCTGTCCATGTAAACCTAGTGCAGAATCTTGGAAACAGCAGACACCAAGTAAATGTTTTATACAGGGTACTGAATTGACTTATGGCAGGTAATAAAATATGCCAAAGGGCAAAGGAGTATTTGAAAAACAACTTTTGGGGTGAGCAGGAGAGACAAATGTCAGGAACAGGGCTTCAGTTTAGAGTAACTAAACACACCAGAGTACTGGTCTAAGGACAGAACACAAAATGTTCCTGCTGCCTCTATTTTCTCTGAAAGCTTTCTGTGCCCAGTTACTCTAATGAACTGGTAATAATGGATACAGATCGATAAAGATACCTCCATGTAGATTTAGGTCGTTCTAATGGACATGGGCCATCCACTGAAAAAAACACTCTGCTTGATGAGTCAAGGCTTAAGAGCACCTTGGCAGCCTCCGCTTTGGGAAAGATGAAAGGAGAGAAGAGTGCACAATCTTTGCAATTCACTATCTCAGTAACATTTCCAAGACCGATAACAATAATAAAATAGAGAATAAAACCACAGTTCTAATAACCAGCTACTTTTATTTACCTGTGCAATAGTCTGTAGAATTGTAAGAATTATTATAATTATATGATGTGGCTCATCTTTTGATTTTCTTTCTAACAGAAGTTTGTACCACCTGCATTTTTAATGAATTGAGACATTTTTCCCTTTCTTTTTCAAACTTCATATATCTTATTTTTCCCTAATTATATGTTAAAATTGTTAACATTTTTTTTAAGTTTTGAGTTCCAAATTCTATGCCTTCTACCCTCTCCTTCCCCACCCATGACAGCAAGCATTCAGATATGTATGTAATCATGTAGAACAATTCCATAATAATAATTTATATCAGAAGATGAACCAGAAGATGAATTTTTAAACTACTTTTTAAAGACCAAATCTTCTTTCCCACTCCCAGGATAGAAGAATTGGCAAGAATGGACATAGTGATGGTGTTAGAATTTGTTTCGTGCATAATACAGTGCACAGAAGGGAAGTTTTGGAGTCAGGAAGGCCTGGCTTTAACTTCTTCTCTGACACACACTTGCTGTCATGCCAAACAGAAAAACAAACATGCAAAATAAAACCAAAATCAGGTTCAGTACAATGGAGGACATTTTTTGGCCTTGTTAAAGTCAAAACACAAAGCCCTTCTCTCTCATTCTTTTAGCGTAGGTAAGTCACAGGTAGCCATGGTAAAACACTTGCTTTTTTGTTTCTAGGAGAGTACACGTCACTTACTTCATTTTTATTTCCCATGTTGGTTTGTGTTTGTTAGAAGTGTTAAAAAAAAAAAGATACTAGAGCAATAAACCAATTCATCACATACAAGTTATCACGTTATCAAATATAAATTATTAAAAAAATTTATCATTAAAAGAAATATTGGCTGCCTGTTCATTTGTGCTCAGATTTATGAGAGTAAGGAGGTAATATTTGTAAAGAGTCAAGATCCCAAATGGCTGACCCTTTTAGAATATCAAGTATTCCTATATTACTTATATATTATATACATATATATATATATATATATATATATATATATATATATATATATATATATATATATATTCCTATAACTTAGGTTGAATGAGAGTGTGGACGTAAAGCGGTCATCTTGGGGACTTTAACCAGAGCTGTCCTACCTGCTTCCAGTCCATCATGTGGGAGCTTTGGGGATGGCTCAAAGCCTTCTAATGGATGGAGCTGGGGTTTGACAGAAGGAGAGAACTTAGAAGTCAAAAATAAATGTTAAAAATAACTAATTGAAAAAAAAAGAATTAGCGACCTAGTGGGGTATAAGAAGAGTTAGTGTCTCCACTTATTGAAGTTTGTATTGTATCAAATGCATAATTTCAAATGTTCTGTCTTTTTCATTCCTCTCTTTGGAAAGACCTGTCCCTTCATAAAAATAAGCCATAATTTAAGTCAGTAAATCTTCCTTGGAACACTGGAGTGGGAGTTCAATGAGCCAAAGAATATGAGAAAAGAGAATCTACCTTCCTTCAGAAGGTTTAGAACTAAGCCCTGTCCAGACCACATGCATGAGTCCAGAGCATAGGAGGCCCTTAGAGAGGAGCGCAGGCAAAATCTTAACCTGGTTCCTCACCGTTAGATTTGTTTATATTATTTTTCTATTGAAATATTAGTGATTTTAGCAGTTCAAATAACCTCTCCTTTGAGGAGTTTTCTGAGGTGCGTTATTAGTCTTATTTATGACAGGTTGTTTCTCCTCTAGACCTACCCCATTTTCTACTTTACATTCTCTTCCTTTATCTGCAATTGTCTATGTCAGGAACCTTACATGCTAGAACCTTATATGCCCCATGATTTATAGCAGGGCTCCATCCTCTGACCACTCCCTAATACCTCCTTTTCTGGGACATCAGAGATGGAAAACTAATCAGATGTGCCTACTAGAGTACTATAAAGCTCCTTGCCTTTGCCCATGTTTCTGAGCAGCACAATATGCATAAAACAGAACCCAAGTACCTCTTTATTGAGCTAGAAAGACTGATGAGACAATGGCATATCTTGAGTGTACTAAGCCCAGAGGGTAGCCTCTCACAGCATCGTTGATTCCCTCCACTCCTCCTGTGGAGTGACCTGAAGATCATTGCACAGAGACCCATAGCCCCTCCAAGGACTGAGATGTGTTCAGTGTTGGGGACAAATGAATTCTTTGACCTTGACTCTTCTTCCTTTTGACCCTGAACCAAGATGTTTCAAGTTAGGTCTTGCATCTTTCCTTTTTAGAATTATTATTTGTCCAAATTATTATTTTTATTATCACTCACCATTTCCTTGAAAGTCTCTGTGCTCCAAAACAACTGAAATGGACCAGGACAGCATTTCAGATGAAAAGTGATATAAATTAGCTGTTCATATTTAAAATAAACATTTTAAGGTTGTCATTCATAAGTTTATACAGGGCCTTACTGATACAGCACCATTCTATGTTTCTGAAACTTAGTCTTTTTCAGATCAACATTCATTTAGAATATGTTATTAAACGTTAGCTAACAATCTCATTTGCCTTATCTGCCAAGTAATCTTGGCAAAGAGAACTGCTTAAATGATTGGATAATCTGGTGTCATCACCATTACGCTCAACCCTACTAAGCAGACTGCAGTGTCTATCCCTTGTCTATGACCCTCCATTTCCTGAATTTAGGATGGGAATCATTCTCCATTTCCTTTTGACAAGGATATAGAGTTTGTGTTTCCCTGAAGAATATTGAGAACAACTACTGGACACAGGAAATGCTGAAACAATAAGAACCTGATTGATGAGAAAGTATAGTACAAGGCATGCCTGAAAGGTGATGAAATTCATTGTGGAATCTAGACATTCAAAAAAGGGTTGTACCCTTCCATGTTGTTGCTTGTCCTTCATTTTTGAAGAGGAACCAGAGCATCATGGGGTGATGCCTTGACTGGCATGGAAATTGGATATAAGTGAGACGAAGTCATCAGCCTCACTCTCTCTTCCAAAGTCATTGAAGTCTATTGGCAAGACAAGAGTCAAGATGATGGATCAGTGTCTGACCAACCTGTGAGCCCTCTACAGCACCCGTCCATCTTCATGGCTATTGGAACAAATTGCTCTCATCTGTCCACCTCCCTAGGGAAAGTCTTCACATATTTGGGGGTAACTATCAGCAATGAGTCTGAGGCCTGTCAGAGATTCTCAACTTGGTTTATCCTGTCTGCCAAGGGAGTTTTACCAAGGTATGGCCACTGTGCATGCTACAGCTTCTTGGAGGCACAGATGAGAGTTGAGTGACAAGTGGACACAAAAGGTGGAGGAGTAACTTTGAAAAGGGTTCAAAAGACCTTCCAACAGTGGTGCTAATCCTCCCTGAGCACCTCATACATCCCACCCTTCCAAGTAGTCACCTTGGGAAGCTAGGGGCTTATTTGTACATATTGACATTCTCAGAACATTTTTGTAATTCTTCTTTTGAAATGAACTTCAGCATTAGTGGTACATTCTTTTAAATATTCTTAGTGTCAGCAAATCATTGTTCTTTAGGGGTGGATTTGATTTTTGGAAAAGGTAAAGTAATTGATAGTGAAGTGTTGGGGTGGAGGGGAAGCAGATGACCAATCTCTCTCATATACTTTTTCTCCAAAAGAGGGGTTTGACTACAAAGTAATGGAATTGAGCTCTTTATGTGATTTCAAAATAGTCTCTGAGTATACATTCCAAAAGTAAATTCTCAGAAAAGGTTCTGAGCATCATTGAAATATGTAGTCCCAAATAGTAAATAATTATCCCAAGCTAACTTTGAAAGACAACATTAATTTACATCAGCAATCAGCAAACTACCATCCATGGAGCCAACTCCAGTCCTGTGCCTGTTTTTATATAACCTGCAAGCTAAGAATGGTTCTAATAAAAATGAAAAGGATGGTGGATTTGGCCTCTTGGCTACAGTTTCCTGACTTCTGATTTAGATTATGGGTTCTGACAGTGATGACAAAACTTCAATTTTTCATTGGAATTTTCTTATCAATAATTGTAATCTTTCCATCAGTGAAGGTCATAATCCCTGATGCCTTGTCATCCTGTGCCACTATGGTCTATGGTCTCCGTACACGCTCTACAAAATTCCACTTAGCACCCTATAGGTCTTTCTCTTTAGCAGGTCTTAGATATATTTTATGGGTACCAGTAGACTTGTACATATGTTTTCTCTTCCTCTCACTATGTGAATAGCCCATTTCCTTTCTCAGTTTCCTTGATGTTAGCTCTTTCATCACCACTTCTTGAATGTAAGTCATTGTTAGAAATAGCTCTAACCTACCTCCACCCAAAGTGTGCCTCTTTTGTACCATGTGTGACTTTCCTTATTTGGAGATCATGACATGCCAAGATTCACAAACATACAGCATCATGGGATGCTAGATTTAGAGTTAGAAAGAGCCTTAGAAACCATCTACTCTAACCTAATCATTTTCTACTTGTGAAGATTGAAACCCAAAGTAGCAAAGTAACTTTCTTAATTTATACAACAGTCATAGAGTTAGGAATTGAACCCACATCCTCCAAACAATGACCAACATTCTTTCCATCATACCTTGATGCATCAGGGGGAAGTCATTTGTGTGAAAAAGAAGAATCTCTGTAGCAGGGAGCCAATCAGAATTGTGAAAAGTTATATATGGAATAATCCAGTCTCTTCTCTTCTTTCTATTCACTTCACTCTCCATCTGCATTGCCTGTCCCTGTTCATATGCACTGAGACACCAAGTCAATGGATAGGCAGCACAATTAATATCTTAATATTAAAAATAAGCATTATTCATTTATTAAATTTTTCTAATATGAATTATTAAGTTGCTTTGTTCCTTTTTTAAAAAATCACTCATCCCATTCAGGATATCCTGTAATATTCTGGGATTTGATGTAATCAATACAATATTATCAGACCATGGACATTTGGAAGAATTTCCCTTTCTCTAAGTATTCCAGTTTTCCATTTGGACATGAATGAGATGTCCTCTCTTACAATGACAAACATCTATGGCAAATCTATGCTCTTCTGTTCTATGTGTCATTCAATAGTAATGATTAGAGGATCATTGAAGAGAATTTTCTCTGTGATTTCATTCATCAAGAAATCTTGTAGGATCTTAATATTATTCATGAGAGAGATCTTCTCAGAGAGCCTTAAAGGATGAATTCTGCTACTAGATCAAGGGCTGTTTTCATATCAGTAAACAAAGAACCCTTTGGCAGAAATAGGAAGTTTTAGGGTTTATGGGAAAGGTACTGAGTTCCAGTTTAGAGGTGTTGAATTTTGAAGTGTCCCTGTGACATGAAACAAACATATAACTATATCTATAAAAATAAGTTTCATTTATTTGAATTTGACTGGACAAGCTTATATTTCTGTGACCTAGACGATTAAAAAGTTTGAAAAAAAACTTGTCATATACAAAGTTATAAGGGGGGGAAAGGAGGATGTTTAAATTCCCTGAGAGAGCAAGTATTTTGAGGATTTGTGTAGAAACAGTATGCTAATTACATGTGCACAGGTCTTGAAAGGAAGCCTGAATGTGACCCTGTGACTAGGGGAAACTCTGGGAATCCCAGTTTCCTTGTTGATAAAATGGAAGTAATGCTACTCATATTACCTGTCACAAGAGAGCTGTGGGGAGGGAAGGGCTTTGTAAACATTAAAGTGCCCTATATATGTGAGTTATCATCATATTCATGAAAGTAATGACTTCATTTAACTGCAACTATTTCATAACTCAGACTTTTCCCTGATTAAGAAGAACCCAGCTGGTAGGAATGAACTGGAATCCATTGTTTATGGGAGGGGAAAAAGTGGGAGGCAGGAGGTGGAGGGGACAGCAGGGAGTAAGGAATATGCCAAGGTTTGCTTTCTCTCTGCCCAAAGTGTCAGGGAACAAGGGAGAAGAAACACCTACCACTGGAGGTAACCAGGGATGCAACATTTCCAGAGAGAGCCATTCTTCTGTGAACACAAGAAGATGGAAAGAGTGTGAAGAGATGAAGGATGAAGAGAAGACTGCTACATATTAAATCAATCTATCAATAAGCATTTATTACGTACTTGCTTAGGGCCAAGCATTATACTAGGTCATGTGAATATAAAGAAACTGTCCCTGCCCTCAAGGATCTGATATTTAAGGACCTTATATTCTGTCAGGAAAAATATATATATGCATATATAAATATATTAAAAATAGAGAAAAAATTAATAGGAGATACTTTTTGGAGCAAACAAAACAACTTCCCATTTGGAAGGGTGCACTTGAGCTGAGTTTTAAAGCAAATTAAGGATTCTAAATGATGAGAGGACAATCATGGGGGACAGTCTATGCTAAGACAGAAAGATAGAAGATGGAATATTAAATGTGAACATTAGGAAGAAGGATATTCTAGCTGGACTGTAGAGTACGAAGCAGGGGGAGGGAGGCGTAAATGTGTGATAAGCCTAGAAAAGTTTATTGGAGCCAAGTTGAGAAGGACTTTACATCTCGCAAAGAGGTTATAGGGGGCTCAATAGAAAAGGAGAGAAGACTATGAAAGAGCTAGATAGTGGTAGGATTGAAATAGAGATGAGAATAAGGGAGAAAGAAGGATGAGAAGGCAGCTTTCACCCGAGTAGACAATAACTGAGTCACTGACATTAAAGGTGAAGGAAGTTTTCTTCCTTCAAACTTTGTGGTCATAAGAATGAGTCAGCTGGGTCTTCTACCATCCAGGTCCTGCAGTGTTGCCATGGTATTCTTATGACTGACACTGAGGATTTGAAGGTGATTATGGAACAGGAATCATTTAGACGTCTGGGTCCCCATTGCATTCACATATAGCATTAGCCCAGTGGTGCAATCTCTGGATGCCTGGGAACAAGACACACCCAAAAGAGATTCCATTTGTGGAGCAGATACCCAGCTCCAAGTCAAGCCTGGTGTCAGAAGCCTTAGTACCTTTGATCATTCAATCCGGTGTCTGGGTGGTACAAGTCCACTGTGTGAGATCTCAACCTTTCCTGCTTTGTGCATGACGTCCAAGGCTTGGTCATGGCTGCTCTACGTCTTTGATATCTCATGTCCATCCAAGCACTAAAGAACTGTACAAGCACTGAGTAAATAAGGAGATATAAATACTGAGCTTATATAAATAGTAATTTTTCAAGTGTGCTTAGAGTTAGCCTTTTATTAATTTCCTTTCTTTTTTTCATTGTATGTTTTTTTTAAACTTGGAAGATCTTCCATCCTGTCCATCTTCTTACCCTCTGCCCTATTTCTATATCCCTATATTTCTATATCCTCCAAGATCACCAAGTCTTCCTCCAGAGACCATGTTGTAGAGGAGTGATTCTCAAAGTATGGCTTCAGAGTCTCTAGGATTTCCCAAGACCCTTTTAGATGGCTCATGAAGTCAAAACTATTTCTAACATGGTAAATATTAATAGCTATAGACCACATAAGCAAAAGTTTTGGGATAAGGGATCCTCAATTCCTCAATAATTTTTAAGAGTGTAAAAGAGTCTGAAGACCAAAGACTTTGCCCTTCAGTCAACTTTGGTATCCCCATCTTAGAGCCAAGTTGTCCTACTTGATGAGTCAGTAAGCATAAATTTACATGGCCCTCTATATCTAGCTAGCCTCCAGATCATCAGGCTACCAGTCACCCACCACAACCATCTTATTGCCCTTCACCCTGCTATTGCTCAGATGCTACCATTGATTTTAGAAGGGACATGTCAATTGACTCACCTATGGCTCCACTCACCAACTCAGTGATTCCCAGATGGAAACACTTTTCCCTGGTCACCACTCTGTTACATGGAGTATTTCCTCCTATTAGAATGTAAGCTTTTTTGAGGGCAGGGACTGTCTTAATTCTGTAGTTGTATCCCCAAAAGAGTTCCTGGCACAGTGCTTAGTAAGTGCTTAACAAATGCTTTCCATTCATTTATTATTAATTTTTCTCAGCTATTTTGAAATATTTCTTTCTGCACAAAATGGGCCTTAGAGGGAAGATATTTTGGCAGATAAGAGAAGAGTAAAATCTGTTTTGTGAATAGTGGGTAGCCTCATGGAACACGGTAAAGAGCAAAAGCAGGACAATGGTACAGAAAGAAATTTTGCTTCAAAGCCAAGGTACTCACAAGAGGTTGCATCGATGGGAACGCAATGTCAGGTTTATCAAGCTAGAAAGGCCCTTGAAAGGTCTTAGATTTAGAGCTAAAAGGTCATGGACCTAGAGTGGGGCAAAACCCGCTAATTCCACAGATGATAAAACTGAGGTCCCATGAGTTTAATTGATTTGTTCCAGAGCATACGTAGAAGTGGGTAGAACAGTCGGAACTCAAGTCCAGGTTCTCTCACTTCAGTTCTAGCAGCTTCTATTGCAACATACTCTTTCTCAATAATTTCTTTTTTTCTGCATGTGTCATCAGTAAGTAAATAACTGAACTATCTGTATCAGATGAAACTTTCCTTTTCTTCAGAATTTACCAAGATAAACTTCCCTTTAGTTGCCTGCTCCAAGGCTGCTCGAGTCATCCCCTCTGCACAACCATCTCTACTCCTGACGTAAGCTGTCCATTGTCTCATTGTCCTAGTCAGATGTGGAGAATTTATCAGCATCCTAACCATAGAAAATGGCCAGTTAATCCATAAATGGCTTCTAGTGAGAAAAGGAACTAGAACTTCCTCTGACCTCATGCCTTGCATCTCCTTTGAGTCCCCTAAGGGAAGATCAACTATCTACAAATATGCCCGTGTCTCCCCTAGTCACAAAAAACTATCCCTTGATCCATACGTTGCCACGATCATAATTTATCTTTTCTACCCATTGTGACTAAACTTCGTGAACAGGCCCTAAGTGCCTCCACTGTCTCTCCTTTCACTCTCAACTCCTTCCAGTTGGATCCCCAACTTTATTATTCCACCAAAACAGAAAGCTCCAATGATCCTCTGAAATGGCCGATGATCTCTTTCCTCAGTGCTCATTCTTCTTACCTCTCTGCAGCCTTTGACACTTAATCACACTCTCCTCCACAATACCCTCTTCTCCCTAGGTTCTCAGAGCATCATTCTTTCCTTGCTTTCCTGTATGATCACTCCTTCTCAGTCTCCTTTGCTGGATCCTCATCCTGATCACATTTTCAGACCATTGATGTCCCCATTGGGTTGTGTCTTGGACCCTTTCACCCCTCTCTACTCCTTCACTTGCTAAACTTATCAGCTCCCAAGGACTGAATTACTATGTTGCTGATTCCTGCCCAATGTCTCTACAGACCTACAATCTCACATCTCCAACTGCCCTTTGGACATCTCAAAGTGGATGTCCAGGACACATTTTAAACTCAACTGTCCAACATGGAATTTGTTATCTTTCGCCAGACTTCCTTCTGTCTAGAGGGCAACTTCATCCTCCCAACCCCCCAGGCTCAAAACCTAGGTTTCATAAATACTCAGATCCTCAGTATCTCTCACCCCCCATATCCAAATCTGTTACCAAAACCTGTCCATTTCACCTCTGCCGCAACTCTCAAAAGTACACCCTCTCTCCTCTCATACCGTCACCACTCTGGCACAAAGCTTTATTATCTTATACCTGAACTAGTACAATTGCCTGCTTATGATTGTCCTCTCTCCTCTCTCCAATCCAACCTCCATTTAGCTTATAAAGTGATTTTTTTTAAGTGCAGATCCAACCATTCACCCCACATACACACACTCAATCAACTCCGGTGGTTCCCTACCACCTCCAGGATCAAATACAAAATCCTCTGTTTGGTATTCAATGCCCTCCATAATCTGGCCCCCTCCTTCCTTTCTAGCCTTCTTATACCATTTACTCTTTAATTCAGCGACATTGACCTCCTGGCTGTTCCATGAATAAGATGCTCCATCTCTTAGCTTGGGTCATTTTCTCTGAATCTCTCCCATGCCTGGAGTGTTCTTTCTCCTCCACTGCACCTACTCACCTCCTTTGTTTCCTTTAAGGTTCAATTAAAATCCTACCTTCTGCAGGGAGCGTTCCCCAACCCCTCTTAATTCTATCCTTTAAAATCTGACCTTTCTTAGTTATTTCCTATCTGGCCTAAAGATAGCTTGTTTCTACAGATCTGTTTCCTTGTTGTCTCCTCCATTAGACTGGGAGTTCTTTGAGGGCAGGGACTCTCTTTTGCCTCCTTTTGTATCCCCAGTGCTTAGCGCAGTGCCTGGCACCTAACAAGTATTTAATAAGTGTTGATTGACTAAGATGTTTATTTAGTACTTGCTGTGAACTCAGATTTATATTAAATGCTATGGTAGACACCAAATAAGAATAAGACACAGTCCTTACCTTCCAGAAGCTTTCAGAGGGTTTGGAAAAACGAAAATAGAACCCATGAGGCAATTTGCCCACCTTAAATAAATGGTCAAGTAATCAGATGGCTCTCCTTTGCTGTTCAGTCTTTTCAGTTGCATCTGACTCTTTATGACCCTATTTGGGATTTCCTTGGCAAAGATACTGGAGTGGCTGCCATTTTCTTCTCCAGCTCATTTTACAGATAAGGAAACCAAGGCAAACAAGGTTAATTAACTTGCCCAGGCTCACACAGTTGGTAAGAGTCTGAGACCAGATTTGAACTCAAGAAGAGGAGTCTTCTTGACTCTAGGCCCAGGACTCTATATCCACTGAGTTGTCTAACCTTTTTCACTTCTGGTGAAATGAAAATTCCTATAATATTCTGTTATATATGTTAGATTTGGAATGAAATAATCCTGGGTTCAAATCCTGGATCTACCACTTGGTACCAGTATGACTTCTGAGCCAGAGCATACTCATTTGTAAAATGAAGAGATTAAATTAAATGTTTTATGTGGTTCCTTCAGCTCCTTAGTGCTTGGTCCTACGATCCCTTGGGCTTATTCTACCCCTAGTCACCCCGCTATAGACATTTCTTGCAGTTCTTTTCTGAATTTTCCCTCCACTCTATAAAGTCCTTTTAAAATAGCAAAAAGCCATGCCCCAAACTTGACAGGTTCTTCTGACTGGTGAACACAGAAAATAGCTTTTCAAAGAATTGCTTCCTGGATATCCTCTTTTTTTTAATGCATCTCAATATCATGTGAGAATTAAAAAAAAAAAATTGGCTGAGAATTTTTAAATCCCAAATAAAGCTGAAATATATATACAAATACACTTGGGTGTATATGTAGAATATATACATATATGTATGTGTTTTATACTTGCATATATATGAATATATGTACTAAAGTGTTTATGCTAAATTTTAATTTTATTTATTTCAGTTATTTTTAACTTAATTTAATTGATTTCAGTACTTTTATACATAAGAATGACAAAAGTCACAGAAGACTCAAGGATATTTATTGCTATACATGAAAATTCAGACCAAAGAATTCTCATTGGGCTTTCTGTACTGATTAAATTGTCTGGATAATTGCCAAATATTTTTTTTTTTTTTTGCTGTACAGGCAATTTTCTTAGAACTATCTTTTCAGATTCTTTAGGAAAATATTTCAATGTGATCATGTGCTCTGCCCTGCCTTGCTATAGAGAAAATTCAATACCTTATTTACCAGAGGACAAAAAAATGACCCAGCTTCTTTCTTCTAACTGGGTGCCAGACAAAGGGAAAACTACCATTTTACAGAATAGCTCCTACATTCCAGCATGTCTGGGGTTCCAACTGTTTGACATGGTATTAAATCACTTATCAGATGGAAACTGGATTCCCAAAGTTTCCATGCTAAATACATTTTTAAAGGCGATTGAGATTTCCTTGCTTTGTTTGAAGAACAGCTGTCCTCTCATTAGAAGGCTGCCCTGATGATGCGATATGCACACACTGGGCTGGCTCTGGAGAGAGAACTTCATTCATGCCTCTGGGTCAGAAGAGGCTGAGAACGTTTGAGAAATGACGAGCCCTGCCTCCAGGAAAGCGAATCTTCCCCTACTCCTTTCTAGTATCTCTTGGGTGCTGGTAGATTTGAGTATCATGTGATCATTATCAGCAAAACTGACTTGCCTTCCAGCATCTTGTCTCAGACTCAGAGTCTGAACTTAATAGTGGGGAAAAAAAGGTCAAAGTATCTGAAAAGGCTATTCAGGTGATAATGTGAACAACGTCTTCTCTTTTATTTTATCTGACATAGGATGCATGTTTAGAATGAGGTCCCTTCCTTATCCCAGCCCACTCTTTCAAAGAATATCTCTTTTCCTTTAAGACCTAGCTTAAACTAGGAGAGGATTTGGGGAAGATGGTGGAGTAGATCAGAAAATTCCAAGCTCTCAAAATTTTTCTTCTGCATGAGTTAAAATAGCACCTTAGGCCAAACAAAGTGTGGGTGGAGATAAATATGAATGGGGAGAACAATTCCAGAAGATTTGAAGAAAAATCCCTGGAGGAGACTTAGTCCCAGGGAAGAGTAAGCCTCTCCAGGTTAGGTTCCATTTTAACAAGTAACTGCAAGCCCTGGGGTTAGTTGGTCTGGGAGCTGTAGCAGGCCCCTGTAATACCAGTTTTTACCCCCAGACAGTGGGGAGAATTGGCTGTTTGAGCCAGGGAAGACTGAGGGAACACTGGACCCATCTATGCAAAGAGGGGCAAGGGAGAGAAGGATCCAGCACACGCCAGTTAAGTGCAGAAGCAGTGGGGCAGAAAGCCTCTGGCTGTGGGCACTTACAGGAGGCTGGAGGTTTGGCTTTGGTTCCAAGCTAGAAGGGACAACAGAAAATCTGGGGTGAGAGGTACCATTTTCCATACCCCAGGGATAGAGGAGATTACAAAAATTAAGCTATTACCACAAAAAAAAAAAAAGTAATGCACAGGCAAAGGAGAAAGAATCCAACCACAGAAAACTCTTATGAGAATTGAGATGATGGGGGATCATCTTCAGAAAACGATGTTGAAGCAAAGAAACCCCCAAAAAGCGATGTCCAAAAAGAACTTGTAGAAGAACTTAAAAAAGACTTTAAAAATCAAGTGACAGAGATGAAGGAAAAACAAACAAAAAAAAAAGAATCATTCAAGAAAACAAGAAGGTTATGAAAGGAAATTCAGCCAATTAGAAAAGGAGATCCAGAACCTTAAGGAAGAAAATGACCTCTTGAAAATTCGAATTCGGCAAAGTGAAGCCATCAAAATTATAAGGGATCAAGAAATAATTAAGCAAAATATGAATAATGAAAAAATAGAAGAGAAAGTAAAACATCTTATAAGAAAAACAACAGATTTGGAGAATAGATCAAGAAGAGAAAATATAAAAATAATTGAACTGAAAGTTATGATTAAAAAAAGAATCTTGATACAATAATACAAGAAATAATTTTTTAAAATTGTCTTGAAGCATTAGAACGAGGGGTGGGGGGTGGGGCTAGAAATAGAAAAAAACTGTCAATCATCACTTAAAAGAGATCCTATGAGGAAAACTCATAGAAACATCATAGTCAAATTCTGAAACCCCCAACTCAAGAATAAAATGTTAAAAGCATCAAGATTAAAACAATTTAAATATGATGTGAAGCCACAATTAGAATTGCATAAGACCTAGCAGGAGAAACAATTAAGGACCTCAGGTCTTGGAACACAATATATCCAAGAGAGAAAGAACTGGAGATCTGACCAAAAATATCATACCCTGGAAAGTTAAGAATTATTCAGAATGAAAATTAAAATGGACATTTGATAAATTCTTAGATTTCCAGACTTCACTAACAAAAATTCTGAATTTAATAGAAGATCTGACATATAAGATCCTAGAGAAATATAAGGCGTATCCCAAAGAAAGATTATAAGGGATTCATAAATACAGACTGCTTACGTTTTATATTTGTAAAATGTAAAATGTATGTCTAAGACTCGTACTAATAATTGGGTATTTCATAATAAAGGTTAGGTAAACCTGACTATGGGATTACGGATAGGAAACAAGAGATAAGCACAAACATAAAAACCAAAGATCAAGTGTAGAATAGGTCTGGGAAAATATATGTGTGAATATATGTGTATGTATATCTAGATATACATACATATATATGTATATATGTGTGTGTACATGTATAGATGTGTATATGTGTATATATATGTGTGTGTGTATATGTGTATTATGTATCTATAGCTATACAGAAACATATCTAAACCTTATTGTAGCCTTCTGGGTGAGGGAGAGAAAAGGGGAAAAAGAATGAAATAAAAAAGTACAGAGCAGAGAACCCAAAGAACTCACAAGGAAGCAAAGAAAAGATGGAGAATTTTCATACAAGTATTATTTATCATCCAGGCTTTCTTGAGATGAAAACATATTGTTACATAATTTGGATCCTCTCTTATGTTCTATAATGCAGATATGTTTTTTTCCTTTTTAATTTTGTATTTTAATTCCAATATTTAAGCTTATGATACATTTTTGTTTCTTTTCTCTATTCTGTATTTGTGTTCTGGTGTTTGAATCTAAAAGACATTTTTCAAAAAGAAGTCTGCGGTCCACAGAGGTGGGGAGGAGGGACATTCCAAGCATGGAGCACAACCAGTGCAATCCAAGGAGACAGGAAATGGAGGGGTAGATGAGGAAGAGGAAGAGGGATTGACGGGATTGTAGAGGGGGTGAGGAGGGGCGATGCATAATAACCCTGGAAAGGAACACTGAAGCAAGATTATGAAAAGCTTTCAAGGCAACAGTTTACAATTTATCTGAGAAGTAATAGCGAGCTACTGCTGCTTTTTTTTTTTTTTTTTTTTTTTTTTTTATCGAGAACGTCATCACCAGATCTGTGCTTAAGGAATATCACTTTAGCAGTTCTGTGGAGAGTGAATGGGAAAAGGAAGAGACTTAAGGTAAATCAATGAGAAGATTGTGTTAGCCCAGACAAAAAGGAGAGGTAGGTACGTGGCAAAGTGGAGAGGCTTGGAGTCAGGAAGACCTGAGTTCAAATGTGGTCTCAGACACATACCAGTTGTGTGACCCAGCATAAGTCACTTAACCTCTGTTTGCCTCAGTTTCCTTATTCATAAAATCAGGATAAAAATAGCATCTACCTCCCAAGGTTGTTGTGAGGCTCAAATAAGAGAACTGTAAAGTGCTTAGCACAGTGCCTGGCACATAGTCAACATTACTATTATTATTACTAAAAATGATGATGAGAGCTTGAACCAGGGAGTGGTTATGTGAGTAAAGGGGACGGGTATGATGGATATGGATATAGTTATGCAAAAAAAGACCTTGCTTAAGCCCCACTCTTTATGCAAAGCCTTTCTGCATTCCCCCAAATTGCTAACACCCTACCTCCCTAACCTCTTTATTTGTATTTTATTCTATTTATTCTTTTATCCCTTCATCTTATCTCCCTGATATGTGAGGTCTTTGAGGGCAAGTAATCTTTCATTTATTGTATTTACATCCATAGCATCTGGCACACTGCTGGCTCGTACTAAAGAGTCAATGCATAATAAATGTATGTTGATTGAATGACCTGTTAACAATCTGTATTCCCCCAGTAGAATGTAAAATCCGTGAGATCAGGAATTATTTATTTTTATCTTTGTATCTCTAGAACCTACCACAATACTTGGCACAGAGTAGGTGCTTAATGAATACTTTCTTGTTTGATTGGTTGAGGGGAAAGACCAAAAGGAAGTAATATAGTACAATGGAAAAGACATAGTATTTGCACTCAGAGTTCACGAATTGATATATTGAATACAATTTAAGAATACATTTGAAT